>NC_083702.1:42739333-43047061 GCF_033118175.1 Dama dama
TCCCTCAGATGTGGTGCGTTACACTCTGGCCTCCACAAGCTGTCTTCATGTTGCCAATCCCAGTCTTTTCCTTGGGGTCTGGCCGCCAAAGCCAGAGTCTCAGTACCAAGTCCCTACCCACCGTGATTTGTGACCACAAGCAGACAAATGTCTCAGGCTGGGCAGCGTGCATCAGCACCGATCCTCTGTACGGGATTATCTCAGCTTTGCCCTCTGTATACCCGTGGCTGTACTCTCCTCTGAGGCTCTGAAGCTTACCATTTGTCTCCACTAGTGAGGGTGCGTCCTATGTTGTGGAAAATTTTCTTGCTTCACAGCTCCTTCCCAGATTCCTTTGTCTATCTCTTTTTTATTTCCTTTTTTCCTTTTGCTCCACCCAGTTACTTAGAGATTTTCTTTCTTTTTTAAAAGACTAAGGTCTTCTGCTAGAGTGTAGTAGATCTGCTGGGCTTCCCTGGTGGCCCAGACAGTAAAAAATCTGCTTGGAATGCAGGAGATGGGGGTTCCATCCCTGGATTGGAAAGATACCCTGGAGAAGGGAATGGCTACCACTCCAGTATTCTTTCCTGGAGAATCCCATGGACTGAGGAGACTGGCGGGCTACACTCCAGTGTAGCCAGGGCTACATTCCCTACAACTAGGGAGTTGCAAAGAATCAGACATGACTAAGCTACTAACACAACACTGGGAAGTCATTCCACTTGTAGATGCATTTTTTATATTTTTGTGTGAAGAACGTAAACTCCACATCTTACTCTCCCATCATCTTTTTACTCCTCCACCAAAGGACATCTTAAACTATCTGTATGATATATGTTGAACTTCCCCAGTGACTCAGTAAAGAATCCACCTGCAGTGCAGGAGACCTGGGTTGGAAAGATCCCCTGGAGAAGGGCATGGCAACCCACTCCAGTATCTTTGCCTGGAGAATCCCCATGGACAAGGAGCCCACTGGGCTACAGTCCATGGGGTGGCAGAATTGGACACAACTGAGTGACTAATTATACAAAGCACATGATATGTATTGAATGCTTTTTTGAAGATACTCTTTAAGCAAGACATTTTCTTTCATTCCTATTTCTTTAAGCTTTGTAAAATGAATATTATACATTTTATCACATGCTTTTTCTATATCTATTGACCTTGTCAATAGTTTTTTCCTCTCTGTTAATGTGGGGAATTATTTGATTTTCTGAGCAATACCAACTTTCCCTTTCTAGAATAAAATCTAACTTTAATGTATTTACATACACACATTAATGGATTTGGTGTTTTAAAGTTCTGTTTAAGATCTTTGTATTTATGTTAAGGAGCAAAAATCACCCATATATTTTCATTCTCAGATTGTTCTTGCTGTATTTTAATATTAAGGTTAAGCTACATCATATGATTTGGGATGTTTCCTGGGGTTTTTTTTTTTTTTTTTTTTCCAGTTTCTGAAAGAGATGATATAAGATTGAAGTTATTTCCTTATTGAATACTTTATAAAACTTGCTGGAAACTTTCTGAGATTAAGTTTTTAAGTTTATGAGTGATATAGAATAAATGATTTATTATAAAAGGTAGGTAAGGGAGAAGAGAGGAAATAGAGGTCTGGAAGAGGACAGTTTAAGGATCAGATAAAAGTCACTAACCAGGGACCCCAAAGAAGAGAGCTGGCAAAAGAGTCTACACAAGGTTATCGTTCTGAGTCCAGTGATGGGCCAGAACTCATTATATATTTTCAGCATTGACAGTCTGGAAGAAAATCAGGCAAGAGTTGTGGCAACCTATGAATAAAAACCAATGTCTGTCATTCCCCATCTTTAACCTTGATTATAGAGTAATTCACTAAAAAATCTGCATCTGATTCAGCCTTAATAATCTGCAGGAGGAGATCCTGTTGGAGGTGAAAGAGCTGCAGGTCTGAGTGCTATCCCTTGGCAACCAAAAGAGCCAGTGCATGACGTTTGGAATGGAACTGCGCCTAGACCGCCACACTGACTTTTACAGGGTAACGACAGCTGCTTCACTTCTGCCCCTCTAATGTCATGCTAGTGGTAAAGAACCAGATTGCCAATGCAGGAGATGTAAGAGGTGTGGATTTGATCTCTGGGTGGGAAAGATCCCCTGAGAAGAAAATGGCAACCCACTCCACTATTCTTGCTTGGAGAATCTAATGGACAGAGGAGCCTGGTAGGCTGCAGTCCATAAGGTCACAAGGAGTTGGACATTGAAGCAACTTAGCACACATTCACAGAAACCTGACCCAGGACCATATAGGTGAGCAAATCTGGTAAATGTAGTTCCCACTCAACTAAATTCACAGTACAAAACCACTACAACCCCAATTAGCTTGAAAACTATACATACACTTGTTTCACTTATAAATTTTAATTTATATGAAGTGGCAATATTTGTGCATAATTTTAGAAGGACATTTTCTAGGTTTTATGATCAATATATGCTGTTTACATAAACAGAAAAGTTTTATTTTAGCATGCTTCCAAATAAATTTCAAAATTATACTAAATTATTGAAACAATTAATGGTCAGGTAGGACTCCGTAGGGAGGCCAAAGTCCCCAAGTGGGGAAAAGAGGCAAGTGAACAAGCAGCAGACTTTTTTTTCTCTACATTCCTTCACTCTACCTTAGTCACATAGGAGGCTCCTTTAACCTTGTATTGCCATGGCAACTATCTGAAACTAAAGTTTTCAAACCCTGAGCTGCTAATTGCTCAATAAATCAGTATATCTTGCTCATGAGAATGTCCAAATATCCTTCTTAAGCTGTGTTAATAGAACAAAGTATCTTGCTGCCTCCTGAGAAATCTGTATGCAGTTCAAGAAGCAACAGTTAGAACTGTACATGGAGCAACAGGCTGGTTCCAAATCCCGAAAGGAGTATGTCAAGGCTGCATATTTTCACCCTTCTTATTTAACTTATATGCAGAGTATATCATGTGAAATGGCGGGCTGGATGAAGCACAAAGTGGAATCAAGATTGCAGGGAGAAATATCTATAACCTTGGATATGCAAATGACACCACTCTTATGGCAGAAAGTGAAGAACCAAAGAGCCTCTTGATGAAATGAAAGAAGAGAGTGAAAAAGTTGGCTTAAAGCTCAACATTCAGAAAACTAAGATCAAGGCATCCAGTCCCATCACTTCATGACAAATAGATGGGGAAACAATGGAAACAGTGACAGACTATTATTGGGGGCTCCAAAATCAATGCAGATGATGAATGCACCATGAAATTAAAGGATGCTTGCCCCTTGGAAAAAAAGCTATGACCAACCTAGACAACATATTAAAAAGCAGAGACATTACTTTGCCAACAAAGGTCATCTAATCAAAGCTATGCTTTTTCCAGTAGTCATGTGTGGATGTGAGAGTTGGACTATAAAGAAAGCTAAGCCCTGAAGAATTGATGCTTTTGAACTGTGGTGCTGAAGAAGACTCTTGAGAGTCTCTTGGACTTCAAGGAGATCCAACCAGTAAATCCTAAAGGAAATCAGTCCTGAATACTCATTGGAATGACTGATGCTGAAGCTGAAACTCCAATACTGTGGCCACCTGATGCAAAGAACTGACTCATTTGAAAAGACTCTGCTGCTGGGAAAGATTGAAGGTGAAGGGGATAACAGAGGAAGATATGGTTGGATGGCATCACTGACTCAATGGATATGAGTTTGAGCAAGGTAAGAGTCAGACACTACTGAGCAACTAAACAGAATTGATCTTGCTGTAAGACATGTTTTTCCAGGAAACAGGAACCTTCTGGCTAATCTTGTTATCATAAGATGTATGTATGGGAGTGAGTCTGATAAGACATTTACAACCTTGAGTCATTCTTTGGATCTATTCAGTTCAGTTCAGTTCACTGAGTCGTCGTGTTGAACTCTTTGCGACCCCATGGACTACAGCATGCCAGGCTTCCCTGTCCATCACCAACTCCCAGAGCTTGCTCAAACTCATGTCCATTGACCCAGTGATGCCATCCAACCATCTCATCCTCTGTCGTCCCCTTCTCCTCCTGCCTTCAATCTTTCCTAGCATCAGGGTCTTTTCCAACAATTTTGATATATTACTATTAATCAATTGAAAAAGTATATAGTATCTAGCTAAAAACTAGCAAGAGGGTTACTCTCCTTCCCTCTTCCAGTGCCTCTTATTAAAAGCTTTTTCTATCCCTATTACTTTAATAAAACTTTGCTACATGAAGCTCTGGGTGACTGAGTCTGTGTCTTTTGATCTCGAAGTGAAATTATCTCCTTCAGAGATCAAGAATTTGTTCACCGCTGCCCTGTAAGCTATCATTATTAGGCTCCTTGTACATATGAAGTCGTGGCTAAAACAAAACAAAACAAGAGAATTGGCAGAGAATATATCTTTTTTATTTTTGAAGTAGCTATTTGAGCACATTCTCAACATTTTAAATTCTCTTTAGCTTTTTGATAATTCATTTTACTTTATAACAATTTTGTTAAAACATATTTTCCTAAAAATCAGCCCTTTCACCTAGGTTCCAAATTAGTTAGCCTGGAAATAACTAATTCAAAGTAATCTTTTGTAGTTGTTTATATTTGCTAATATAATCTTTTTTCCAAAAAATTTTTTTAATTTTTTAAAAATTATTTTCTCTTTTTTCTGGATTAAGGTACACAATCACTTTTATTGACATTCTGAAAGAAATACTTCTTAGATTTGTCCAAATAAATTTTCATGTTTTTTTCATTTATTAACTTTTCTCCTTAGTCTGTTCTTTCCACTTTCTGTACTTTTTTATGTGAGGTTTTGGATAGAAGACTGATATTCTTTTTTAGAATGTTATGAGTTATGTTAATTTAGTTTGCTCTTATTTAGTAATTACATTGTAAATTTTCTTTAATCTTTCCTCTTATTTCAGCAATTCCTATAAGTAAAGTTTAATAATGCAATATGCTTATGGAATTATGCTTCAAATATTGTGAACATATTAAGGTTGCTGCTCTTTATCCAAGAACAGCCCTTGTTTTTGTTATATAATCCAAATGTTATTCTAGTGTGTTTATAAAGGGTGTCAAAAGTGCTATTTCTGATTTGTAAAACAAGTGCCAAATCTAGGTAAACTTTTAATTTTATTTAATTATTCTTATTTCAAATTTTAAAACATCATTAAAATCTTAGTATTGTGGTAGAAGGTACATATAGAGAAGAACACAAATTTTGAATGGATAGCCTCAACCAATTTTAAAATATATATATATACAACTGTGTAATCATCCCCCATATCAACATACAGAAAATTTTCAGCAGACAGAAGGTTTTTCATGCCCTTTCTCTCATAACTACCACTTCTCCTGCAAAGAAGTAGCTCCACTCTGATTTCTGTTACTCTGTATTAAATTAGCTTACTTTTGAGTTTCTTATAAAGAGAATCATATGTTTGATGTGAATCATTGTCTACCTATTAATTTTGGGCCTTGTTTCCTTTGCTCAACATTTACCTTTGTTGTTGCCTGTGGTAGTAGTGTTGGGGCCACTGTGAGGAAAGCAGGAGAGACTTCATCTTGAAGCCTGTCATCCATCTCAAAGACAGGATGTGCACTGGACCTGAACTCTGCCCAAGAATGAGGAAATCATTGCTAATGAAAACCAGGTCTCCTGGAGACTCCCTCCCAACAGATGGCAAATGGAGATTGTAGTTGAGGTCAGGCTGCCCATGTTAGATTAACCATGGAGACATGCCCCTGTGATGTAAAATTATTGTTCTCTCCTTTAACCTTAATTGTTTGTTCTCCTAGCACCTGCTTGTTGTAAAACTCAATCATATACATCAAAGAGGTTGTGAACATGTCATGTAGTGAGGGGTATAAAACTAAGTCTCTCAGAAACATCAGAGTTCTTGTTGGGAACTGATTCCCTTTGGACCCATTGGCATAATAAACTGTACTACACTGGCTTAAGTGTCCTCCAAGGTGTGTTTTACGACTCCAGATTCCACAACAGCAGTTTATTCTGCTATGTTACTGTGTGGTATTTCATCATATCCACTACAACTTATTAATTTATTCAGCATTGATAGGTATTTGAACTGTTTCCAGCATTTGGCTATTATGAATAAAGCTGCAATGAATATTATGATGCATCTTATCAGAGGAACTTATGTATGCATATCCTTTAACTCTATACCTAAGAGAGAAGCTTCTTTCATATGATGGAATTTTTAATGTTAGTGAAGTGAAAGTAGCTCAATTGTGTCTGACTCTTTGCCACTCCATGGACACTACTGTTCATGGAATTCTCCAGGCCAGAATACTTGAGTGGATAGCCATTCGCTTCTCCAGGGGATCTTCCCAACCCAGGAATTGAACCCAGGTCTCCCACAATGCAGACGGATTCTTTACCAGTCACAGGGAAGCCCAAGAATACAGGAGTAGGTAGCCTATCCCTTATCCAGCGGATCTTCCCGACCCAGGAATCGAACCGGGGTCTCCTGCATTGCAGGCGGACTTTTTAATGACCGAGCTATAAGGGAAGCCTCTTAAGGTTGCTGCTGCTGCTGCTGCTGCTAAGTCGCTTCAGTCCTGTCCGACTCTGTGCGACCCCACAGACGGCAGCCCACCAGGCTCCCCCGTCCCTGGGATTCTCCAGGCAAGAACACTGGAGTGGGTTGCCATTTCCTTCTCCGATGCATGAAAGTGAAAAGTGAAAGTGAAGTCGTTCAGTCATGTTCGACTCTTCGCGACCCCATGGACTGCAGCCCACCAGACTCCTCCCTCCATGGGATTTTCCAGGCAAGAGTACTGGATGGGGTGCCATTCCCTTCTCTGCTTAATGTTGCTAGATACTATCAAAACATTTTCTAAAGTGGTTGTACTGATATACTCCCCCAGTTACATTATATCAGATTTCCAGTTGCTGCACACCATTGACAAAACTTGGTCCATCTTTACCATTTCCCCCAGTACCTAAAATTTATTGGGTGGTTAATATGTGCCAAGTATTATGGTAAATTCACTTTTATTAATGAATTTATTTGCTCCATTCAGTTCCCGAAATAGTCTCAAAGGATAGATACTATTATGCACCCAAAATTTGTTTTGTTTTTGTTTTTAGTGATATTTTATTGAAATATAATGTACGTGGAAGTTATACTAAATATATTTTTTACATATCAAAGGTTTTTTCTCTACCAAGACAGAGAAAATGTTATCACTTAAAGGCTTTCTTGTGCCATATCCCCAACCGATCAGACCAGCAAGCATAATGACCATTCTGATTTCTATCATAAAGATTGAGTTTGCCTATTTTTGAACTTTATATAAATAGGATCACAGAGTATGTACTTCTTTTGCACCTGAAGCCTTTCACTAAACTTTATATCTGTGAGATCCAACAATGTTGCTGAGTTCATTCTTTTATAGTGCTGGTCATAGTGATTCACCATTGCTATCATTGTATAGTATTCTACCGTATAAATATTAATATTATTCTTAATTTATTAACTCATTCTATGTTCAAGGGAACTCGGGTTTATTCCATTATGAGGCCATTACAGACAAACCTGCTTTTGATCATGCCTTTCAGTCAATTTATTGATTACTTTCAGGAGTGTATCATTAGAAGTGCAGTTGCTGAATAGAGGGCATATAAGTGTTTAATTGTAGTAGATAATACCAAAGGGTTTTCAATATTGGTTAACTCAATTTGCACTCCCATTGAAAAAGACTTCTAACTGCTCCAAATTTTTGCCAATACTTGATACTATCTTTTTAATTTTAGCAATTCTGATGGTGTGTAATGGTATGACATTGTAGTTTAAATTTTTTCTGATGACCAATGTTATTTCATATTTTTTCTGGCCATTTTGGTATAGTGTTTGTGAAAAACCTATCAAAGTATTCTACTAAATTTTAATTAAGTTGTTTTGTAGTACTGTGAATCTCTTCTCTCATTTTGTGGCTTGTCTTCTTGCTACTTTGATTTTTATGAAATGTAGCTTACTGTTTTCCCTTTTATGGTTAGTGCTTTTTGTATCTTAAGAAAATGTTGACTATTTCATGTTTATAAAGATATATTTCTGTTAATGTTCTAGAAATTTAATATCTTACCATTTGCATTTAAGTATATCATCCTTGTTCAGTGTCATGTACAGTATGAGGAAGGGATCCAGGATTATTTTCTCTATGTGTTTATCCAGTTGTTCCTGTACATTTATTAGAAAGACCCTCTTTTTCTAATTGGATTGTAGTGGCATCATGTTGTAAACTATGGTAATGTATATGTATTTTCAACACTACTTTGTTCTATTAGAGTGTTGTAATAATGACATGCCAATGTCACTCTGCTTAGTGGCTGAAACTTTATAGTAAGTTTTGATACTTGGTAGCATGATTCTCCAATGTGCTCCTCAAGACTTTTTTTAAAAATATACTTTAGCATCAGCTTGAAATTTTCAAAAATAAATATTTTAAAAGTAAATAAATAACAAGATAATAAAATAAAATTCAACTTGGATTTTAAGTGACATTACATATTGAGTATATAGGAGAATTTAGGGAGAATGAAATCTTAACATTACGAGTCCTCCAATTCATGTGCATATATTCCTCAATTTATTTAGGTCTTTTAGAAATCCTTTCATCAATGTTTTGCAGTTTTAAATACAGAACTATTGCCTATTATTGCAAGATTTATTCCTATCTGTAGAAATATTAGCTAGAGGATTATAGTCATAGGATTCTTAGGTATAAGATTATAACTTTTTTACACTGTTACAAATATTTACATTTTTTTTTTTTTTGCTGTTTTACTTTATCTTATTTATTGAAGAATAACTGCTTTACAGAATTTTGTTGTTTTCTGTCAAACCTCAACATGAATCAGCCATAGGTATACATATATCCCCTCCTCATTGAACCTCCCTCCCCTTCCCACCCCTGCAGGTTGATACAGAGCCCGTTTCTGAGTTTCTTAGCCATACAGCGAATTCCCACTGGCTGTCTATTTTACATATGGCAATGTAAGTTTCCATGTTACTCTTTCCATACGTCTCACCCTCTCCTCCCTTCTGCCCATGTCCACAAGTCTATTCTCTATATCTGTTTCTACATGGATGCCCTGTAAGTAAATTCTTCAGTACCATTTTTCTAGATTCTGTATATATGTATTAGAATACAATATTTATCTCTCTCTTTCTGACTTACTTCACTTTGTATGATATATTCTAGGTTCATTCACTTCATTAAAACTGACTCAAAGCATTCCTTTTTATGACTGAGTAATGTTTCATTGTGTATATGTACCACAACTTCTTTATCCATTCATCTGTTGATGGGCATCTAGGTTGCTTCCAAGTTCTATCTATTGTAAATAGTGCTACAATGAAAATGGGATACATGTGTCTTTTTCAGTCCTCAGGGTATCCTCAGGGTATATGCCTAGGAGAGGGACTGCTGGGTCATGTGGTGGTTTTATCCCTAGTTTTTAAAGGAATCTCCATACCATCTTTTTCTTTAATAGTAAATTTTTTCTTTTACACAAAATTAAACCTTATACATAGAAATTGTAGCTTATGATGTTGCTGTATTTATTAATTCTAATAAAACTTTTAAAGTTTTTATTTTTAAGATGCAAAATTATTATTCTTCCTTTCCAATCTTTGTAATTTCCATTCCTCCTTTCTTGTTTTATTGCACCATTTAGGGCTTCTCATGCATTATTTTTTCATACATTATTTTCCCTATGAAATTGAAAAACGTGTGTATTCTACAGTTTGGGGTATAAATTAGGTTAAGTTGCTTAAATTATGCTACACAAGTATTTATGTTAACTGGTTTTTATATTGGATTGCTTGTTTTGTCTGAGAGAACCATGTTAGAGTATTTATAACTGAGGATTTGTCTATTTTTTTCTATTTCTGTCAACTTTTTTCTCCACCATATGAAAAAATGAATAATAGCAAAGGTTTCAAGATGAGATTAAGCCTTAACTGTTTTATCCTTGTTTCATTAGTGACTTATTGGTCTAAGATAGAAAGGAAAGGTTGCGGAGAACTCTTCATTCTGCAACGTGCTCAGATGTCAGCACCATTCCTCTAAACTGGGGAAACATTAGTACTGCTTTCAGAATATCAAAAATGTCTAATGAAGCATTTGACTGAATGTCAAAATTTATTTGCTATAGATTAAACTGTCAAAGAGGGGAAGCATTAGGGTTACCTATTGGGAAATGATCAACAGTTGTCACTTAAATAATGATCGTTACTTTTCAACTACAATTGTGGCAGTGAAACAAAGAAAGAAATAGATAGTTCTAATTATAATTTGGAGACGGCAGGGACAACACTCCACAGTGACTTAAAAGTCAAGTGGGCAAGGAAGTTGAAAAATAAAGAATGAATATTAATTTTAGGGCGTGAGCTTTAATAGTTTAGGCCCTGTTTTGGTTTAGTGTGCTTTTTATTGGTAAGCCCCACTGAGTGAATACAATCATAAGAACAACTGCAGCAAATTTAGAGCATTAACTCAAAAGTTCTTATTTCAGTGTATTCAGTTTAATTATGTTCCCAAATACTTGTATATCTAATTATATGAATGACATATATATTATTACCATTTTTTATGACATTAGCTGCCTAAAAGTCTTAGTTATACTAATAAACAAAAGCTATTATATATCTATATTGATACCAATATAGCTATAGATGTGTAGATTTACAGATAGATACTGATTCTTGAAATACTTGGGCAAAACATCACCCCAAAAATGTGATGATTAATTTAAATCACCTTTAAATTTTTTAACTCAAATGAAGATCATGTTTATATTTTAAAATAATGCCAATTGAAAAAAAAAATTAGGGATTGGTGCTGATTGGGAAAGGTGCTAATTACTGAGAATTTCAAACCAACTACTGAAAATTTGATAATGATACACAGTGCACAGTTAATTAGAAAATATATTATTAAAGGTCAGGTTAGAAACTAAAGCTTTGACATTTTGATATATAGATAAACTATGTGGGAGCATAAAGTAAAGATTTATTTGAATTAAGGTGTGATTGAATGGATGTTGCTCTTTCCTAGGGCATCAGGATGGATATCAGTAATTGCAATGTTAAATTAAATGCTAGCTGTAGTTAAGGATAGAGGCTAATAGTTGTTTTTAATGATCCCTTAAATATCAGTTTTCAAAATCTTTTAATCTCTGAATAATTTGCTTAATTTATACTATATTTATATGGATTTATAATATACTACTCCAATAAATGACTTGAAATGCCAGTGCCAGTGCTAAAGGCTACCTGACAAATTACAATGAAACCTTAACACACTTTTCTTTTTTTAAGTGATGTTGGTAGTAAGAACATCATACAATTTAAACATAGTCTTCAAAATGTCCAGTCATGCCAAAACACTAGTGCTGAGTAGCTTTTATTTTGTATAGAATATATTGATTCAAGATATTTAAAAAATAATTTTCTTAACCTTTTCAAAATTTTAGTTAATATAACCCATTCTACCTTGACACTCTCAATGGGATGTCATGTCAGTTTCTGAATGGCCACTTGCTTATTTCATAAACATTTGTTGAGAACCTACCATGTGAGACCAATAGCATAAGTGATAGCCAGGACTTTCAAGGAGCTCAGGCCAAGTGGAGATTCAGAGTTAAAACAGAAAAAAAAAAAGACATGAAAGTGACACCTGTATGAATAAAGACAAAATGAAATGGCATGAAAGCCCAAAATAAGGAGCTTGGTGGACTTATTAGAGATCCTAGAACAGGAAAAATTTAAGTTGGATCTTAAAGGAGATCCAAAATGCATTTGACAAGCCAATAGATGAGAGAAGGATGTTTCAGACAGAATAATCAGTTTAACAATAAGAAGAGACAGATACGGTTTGAACGCCTATCATTAGTCAAGCTAGATAAAAATGTGCTTTTATTCATTATGAAAGTGAGTCACTCATTCGTGTCTGACTCTTTGCGACCCCATGGACTATACAGTCCATGGAATTCTCCAGGCCAGAATACTAGAGTGGGTAGCCATTCCCTTCTCCAGGGGATCTTCCCAAGCCAGGGATCAAACCCAGGTCTCCCACATTGCAGGTGGATTCTTTACCAGCTGAGCCACAAGGGAAGCCCAAGAATACTGGAGTGGGTAGCCTATTCCTTCTCCAGTGGCTCTTCCTGACCCAGGAATCAAACCGCAGTCTCCTGCATTGCAGGCGGATTATTTACCAACTGAGCTATCAGGAAAGCCCTGAAGACATTCATTATGAATGTCCTATAATTACATTATTCCCACACTACGTAGTAAGAAACTGAATCTCAGAAATGTTTTATAGCTAGTAAAGGGCAAATTTGGTATTCAGACTCAGCTAGTCTAACAGGTTTTACACTCTTTATTATGCCACTTAGATGGCATAAGAAAAGATGGAGGTAGAGGGTGAAAGAGCTTTGAGTAGGTGCTTTAGTAAAAAGCTTTAAACCTCTCCAGGGCTAATTTTAAAGCACAGAGTTTGTAATTTCAAGTATATCCTATTCCAAGAATAAAATATTTTTGTGAGTATATTTTTAAATGACCAGGTGGTTCAGAACTTAAACTTGGGGGGTTGTTATAGTCTCTTAAAAAATGTGGTGCCTGGATAAAAAATTATTGTCTTCTCCAAAATTTTCCAAAGTGACTTTCTTCTCTATCCTGTTACAATTGCCATAAATACACCTCTGTTGGGCTTTTTAATCTCTTAAAATATGTGGAATTTCTTTTTCTTTTTTTTCTAAAGACTTTTGGACTCCCAGCACCTCTTCCTCACCTTCAGTAGCATACGGTTAACTAGTATTTGCTTATAACCAAGTCTACCTTTTTTTTTTTTTGGTCTCTCTAAGTGAATTTTTAGAGATAAGTCCTGAAAAACTAATAATGGCCCTGGGGCAGGATGACACACCCAAAATAACATTGCAGCTGGCTTGGTTTTTGTTAATTTTACAGGAATGTTCTGCTTTAGAAATACCCACTGTATAACCCTTAATTTGAATATATATTTAGGCAGTAGTTAGTACTGTCACATAAGAATTAACTTCAAACTTTACTCATAAAGAGGTGTTACTAAGCCAGCATGAAACCTGGCAGGGGGTGGAGGGAAAATGAAAGGGTTAGATAGGCCTTGGTAGGGAGGTCAGGGTCCCCAAGTGGCAGGAGGAAATAAACCACAAGTAGCAGACATTTGTTGTTGTTGTTTGTTTTTCTCTTTTCTCTACAAAAGATTAAAGGAGGCTCCTTTTAATCCTGTGTTGCCATGATGACACTTGAAACTAACTTTGAGTTGCTAATGGCTCAGCAAAACAATAAGTATTACTCAGGAAAATGCTTTTCTTGAGCTATGTTAATGAAACTATGTATTTGTTTGGAATCTGCCTTTCTTCAAGACTCATGTCAGTTGTTGAATGGCTGTGGATGACTCCCTTTGTGCAGGTGCTATCTCAAAATGCATGTGTTTGGAGAGGAGCCTAGTACAACTTTAAGCCTTGAGGTGTTTCTTTTATCTATGATTAGCAGCTTACTAACTAGTATAAAATGCCTTGCTAAAAAACCAGCAAGTGGGCACTCTTCCTGTCTCCTTATCATGTCCATGTCAGCTTTCTCTATCCCTTTACACCTTAATAAAACTTTGCCATGCAAAAACTCTGAGTGATCAGGCCTCATCTCTGGCCCCAGATAGAAATTCTCTCCACGGAGGCCACACATACCAGGTCTGTTTACAGCTTTCAAAAACTAAATGTGAAGCATCAGGACAAGGGTAACTGATGACACTCACCTAGTTGAAATGCCTTCTACCTTTTATTCTTGCTTATAAGACAAGATAGTAGACTAATAGACATAGATGGTGATAAAGAAATTGGATTTAACCCTTATGGCAACTATGATGATTGCTAGGGGTCTATTGACTTTCTTTTTATGTAACATTGTAGAATTAAAACAGTTATAGTTGTCTTAGATTTAAAATTTCTCCTCTTATTTAAACCCCATTAAACACTCATAAAGATTTTTTTTTTTATTCTAACACTTATATGTTCCCTTCCTCACACAATATTCCCATGCTTTCTTTTTTCTTTATCTCAGATTACCTAAGTGAGTATTTGTGGCAGGCAGTCTCTAAGCTGGCCCCTAATGATTCCTTCCTCCTGATTTTCATACCCTCATGCCATATCCTCTTTTTGTATTTAAGCTAGACTTATTGACTCCCAGTGAATAGACTACAACAGAACTGTGTCAATTTTGATACTGGTTTATAAAAGGACTATGGCTTTCATTTTGAGAGTATAGACACTGCCTGACATAATGGTTTGATTTACAACTTTTCAATTTTATGATGGTATGAAATCTATTTGCATTCAGCAGAAACTGTGCTTCAAAATTTAAGTTTTTATATTTTCCCTGTCCAGTGATAAGCAGTATGATACTCTCTTGTAATGCTGAGCAGTGGCAGTTAGACCCAGTTCCCAATCAAGCCACTCAATCATGAGAGTAAACTACCAGTACACTTACAACTATTGTCTATCCATACAATCTTTCAGTTTTAGTCTCCCAGTACAGTATTCAATAAATTACATGAGATATTCAGCATTATAAAATACACTTTGTGTTACATGACTTCACCCAACTATTGGCTAACATAAGTGTTCTGAGCACATTTAAGACAGTGTAGACTAAACTAGGGACTTCCCTGGTAGCTCAGCTGGTAAAAAATCTGCCTGCAATCAGGAGACCTTGGTTCAATTCCTGGGTCAGGAAGATCCCATAGAGAAGGGATAGGCTACTCACTCCAGTATTCTTGGTATTTCCTGGTGGCTCAGACAGTAGAGAATCCACCTGTGAATGCAGGAGACCTGGGTTCAATCACTGGGTTGGAAAGATGCCCTGGAGGGGGGAATGGCAACCCACTCCAGTATCCTTGCCTGGAGAATCCCATGAACAGAGGAGCCTGGCAGGCTACAGTCCATGAGGTTGCAAAGAGTCGGATACAACTGAGCGACTAAGTACAGCACGGCTCAGGCTTAACAAAGGCTTGCTTCCCTGATGTCTGAGATGGTAAAGAGGCTGGCTGTAATGCAGAACACCCAGGTTCAAGGATGTTCAGTGGGTTAGATATTTTGATTTCACTTTTTACTTGTGATATTTTCAACTTACAATGGGGTTTATCAGGATGTAACCCCTCTGTAAGTTGAGGAAGATCTGTACTCTCTTACTGCCACATGCTAGAAGGAAACCAACTATCATCTTGTGAGCTGCCCTATATACAGGACTCTATTGCTTTGCTAGGGATGCCATAACAAAATACCATAGACTGGTGGTTCAAGCACAGAAATACATTTTTTTTAACAAGACCCAAATCAAGGTGCCGGCAGGATTGGTTTCTCCCAAGGCCTCTCCTTGGCTTCTAGATAGCTGCCCCTTGCTGCATCTTCACTTGGTTCTCCCCTGGTGTCTGTTTTTGTGTCCAAACTTGTTGTTTTTATGAGGACACCAGTCATCAGATTAGGGCTCCCCCAATAGCTTTATTTTAATTTAATCACCTCTTTACTTTAAAGGATCTATCTCCAAATATAGTTAGGTATTGAAGTACTGAGGATTAGAGTTTCAACATAGGAATTTGGAGGGGGATGCAATTCAGCATACAACAAGGCCTAAATGGCAAAGTACTAAGGGAGGTCTTAATTCAACAGCCTCTTAGGAAACTGCTGCCAACAATCATGTAAGTGAACTTGGAAGTAGATACACCACTAGGAGAGTCTTCTGATGAAATCAATGCCTTGGCAAACTGCCTGACTGAATCTGGTGAGTAAATTTGAGTCATAGGCACCAAGGTACATCAAAACTAATTACATTAGTGACCTGCAGAAACTGTGAGGTAAATCTTTTTTCTTGCAGACTTTTAAGTTTCAGGGTAAGTTTTTACACAGCAAGAAATGACAGTATCTTATCTATAACATCACTTTTGGTTTGGTGGATCTGTTTTTCTGTAGTGGCAGAATGTTTTAATGAAATTAGGAGAAATGACTATGGTTGATATTGCAGCGTACCACCCAGATTCCCACATCTTATTTTCCCAGCTACTGAGTGTTGGTTCCTGACAGTACACCGCTGCATCCCTATCAAAATTTGCATTCAACTGAAAGGTAATTTTTTTGATGAGTCAAACCTTACCTGTCTTCAAATTAGGGAGTCTGGGCTTAGTGAGAACTGATGATGTACCTACATAGAGATTCTGGCTTTTCAGAGTTTCTTAAAGGGTCCCTCACAAATAAGACACAGATCTAAGGAAAATATTGTATGTTGCATCTCGTCTTTTCTTGGTGCTATACTAACCTTGGCATCACTGATTCAATGGACATGAACCTGGGCAAACTCCAGGAGCAGGAGATAGGGATAAGGAGGCCTGGTACGTTGCAGTCCACAGGGTCACAAAGAGTCAGACACGAATAAGTGACTGAACATACTCACTTTGGGGCTTCCCTGCTTGGCTCCAAGCAGTAACGAATCTGCCTGCAGTGCAGGAGACCTGGGGTTGATCCCTGAGTCAGAAAGATCCACTGGAGAAGGTAATGGCTACCCACTTCAATATCCTTGTCTAGAGAATTTCATGACAGAGGAGTCAGGCAGGTTATAGTACTGAGTTGCGAAGGGTTGGACATGACTGAGTGACTAACACTTTCACTAAAACTTCATACTCACCTTGGGATTCAATCCTTGATTATCTACTTCAAGATATATTAGACTTGAGGGGGGAAAAGGCAGAAGAGCTACCTCCAAGAGAGATGAATTTTATTCCTTACTCTAGGATAAAATACCCAGCCTTGTTTATGCTAAACTCAGAAATTTCTCTCTTGGTGCCTCCAACTATGTTTCAACTTACAGAAGCCACTAGGGAACAGCAAAATAATAGGACTGCTTTCCCTGATTATCCCTTGCAAATATATTATTCAGAACAAGTGAAAACAATTGAAAGTGGATCACTGGCATTCATCTCAATGATGACCATTCTGTTTGCTTTTCCTTCCTCAAAATAAAATGAAACAAAGCAGAGTATAAATATTTTTGATAAAAAAATTATCTATTCTTTGACAAAATGAAACAGACTTCTTAAAAACCTGCAATATGAAGTTGCAAATTAACTCAAATAATCTATGTTGTCAAAAAGAATGAATATTTTAAAATCCACAATAATTCATATTCATGAGGTTTTTTTTCCATTTATTTTTTTAGTTGGAGGCTAATTACTTTACAATATTGTATTGGTTTTTGTCATACATTGACATGAATCAGCCATGGATTTACATGTATTCCCCATCCCGATCCCCCCTCCCACCTCCAACTGTTAGGACTCCACGGTCTCCTTTCTGGAAATGTCAAAGCAAAGTGCTCATACATTAAAGCTGAATTGAGAACACTTAACAACATCAGTGAGCTACAATCTAGCCAGGAAAATTGATCTTTAATAACATGATCACTCAATAGTGTAATAGATTGGCATAGTCTTAGAAAGTCATCATGCATGCATGCTAAGTCATTACAGTCATGTCTGACTCTTTGTGATCTGATAGTTTGTAGGCTGCAGGTTCCTCTGTCAATGAAATTCTCCAGGAAAGAATTCTGGAGTGCATTGCCATGCCTTCCTCCAGGGGATCTTCCCAACCTAGGAACCAAACCTGAATATTGGTAGTCAAGTCCTTTACCAACCAATAGTGCCCCCTGGGAAACCCGAGATATTTATCACTTAATGGCTAGATTCTTCTGTGTTGCATTAAGGGAGACACTAGAGTGTGCAGAGAATAGCATCCAAATAATTGGGTATCTGGATAAGAAAAAAAGAGTGTGTTTAAATATCCTCAACACAAACAAAACAAAATACAGTACAGTTTTCAAGTTCTTATATTTGATTCATATTTATGATTGACATTCATCAGACTAATCTTCAAAGCTGTTTTAAACTCCTTGTTCAGGTCAGTTCAGTCGCTCAGTCATATCTTTGCGACCTCATGAACCTCAGCATGCCAGGCCTCCCTGTCCATCACCAACTGCCAGAGTCTACCCAAACCCATGTCCATTGAGTTGGTAATGCCATCCAACCATCTCATCCTCTGTTCTCCCCTTCTCCTCCTGCCCTCAATCTTTCTCAGCATCCAGGTCTTTTCCAGTGAGTCAGCTCTTCGCATCAGGTGGCCAAAGTGTTGGAGTTTCAGCTTGAACATCAGTCCTTCCAATGAACACCCAGGACTGATCTCCTTTAGGATGGACTGGTTGGATTTCCTTGCAGTCCAAGGGACTCTCAAGAGTCTTCTCCAACACCACAGTTCAAAAGTATCAATTCTTCAGTGCTCAGCTTTCTTTATAGTCCAACTCTCACATCCATACATGACTACTGGAAAAACCATAGCCTTGACTAGACGGGCCTTTATTGGCAAAGTAATGTCTCTGCTTTTTAATATGTTGTCTAGGTTGGTCATAACATTCCTTCCAAGGAGTAAGTGTCTTTTAATTTCACAGCTGCAATCACCATTGGCAGTGATTTTGGAGCCCAGAAAAATAAGGTCAGCCTCTGTTTCCATTGTTTACCCATCTATTTGCCATGAAGTGATGGGACAGATGCCTTGATCTTAGTTTTCTGAATGTTGAGCTTTAAGCCAACTTTTTCACTCTCCTCTTTCACTTTCATCAGGAGGCTCTTTAGTTCTTCTTCACTTTCTACCATAAGGATGGTGTCATCTGCATATCTGAGGCTATTGATATTTCTCCCAGCAATCTTGATTCCCACTTGTTCTTCCTCCAGCCCAGAGTTTCTCATGATGTACTTTGCATATAAGTTAAATAAGCAGGGTGACAATATACAGACTTGATGTACTCCTTTTCCTATTTGAAACCAGTCTGTTGATCCATGTCCAGTTCTAACTGTTGCTTCCTGACCTGCATACAGATTTCTCAAGAGACAGGTCAGGTGGTCTGGTATTCCCATCTCTTTCAGAATTTTCCACAGTTTGTTGTGACCCACACAGTCAAAGGCTTTGCATAGTCAATAAAACAGAAATAGATGTTTTTCTGCAACTCTCTTGCTTTTTCAACAATGCAGCGGATGTTGTCAATTTGATCTCTGGTTCCTCTGCCTTTTCTAAAACCAGCTGGAACATCTGGAAGTTCACGGTTCACGTATTGCTGAAGCCTGGCTTGGAAAATTTTTGAGCATTACTTTATTAGCGTGTGAGATATGAGTGCAATTGTGTGGTAGTTTGAGCATTCTTTGAGATTGCCTTTCTTTGGGAATGGAATGAAAACTGACCTTTCCCAGTCCTGTGGCCACTGCTGAGTTTTCCAAATTTGCTGACATGTTGAGTGCAGCACTTTCACAGCGTCATCTTTCATGATTTGAAATAGCTCAACTGGAATTCCATCACCTCCACTAGCTTTGTTCATAGCGATGCTTTCTAAGGCCCACTTGACTTCACATTCCAGGATGTCTGGCTCTAGGTGAGTGATCACACCATCATGATTATCTGGGTCGTGAAGATATTTTTTGTACAGTTCTTCTGTGTATTCTTGCCACCTCTTCTTAATATCTTCTGCTTCTGTTAGGTCCCTACCATTTCTGTCCTTTATTGAGGCCATTTTTGCATGAAATGTTCCCTTGGTATCTCTAGTTTTCTTGAAGAGATCTCTAGTCTTTCCCATTCTATTGTTTTACTCTATTTCTTTGCACTGATCACTGAGGAAGGCTTTCTTATCTCTCTTGGCTATTCTTTGGAACTCTGCATTCAAATTGGTATATCTCTCCTTTTATCCTTTGCTTTCCCTTCTCTTCTATTCACAGCTATTTGTAAGGCCTCCTCAGACAGCCACTTTGGTTTTTTGCCTTTCTTTTTCTTGGGGATGGTCTTGATTCCTGTTTCCTGTACAATGTCACGAACCTCTTTCCATGTTCATCAGTCACTCTGTCTATCAGATATAACCCCTTAAATCTATTTCTCACTTCTACTGTATAATTGTAAGGGATTTGATTTAGGTCACTCCTGAATGGTCTAGTGGTTTTCCCTACTTTCTTCAATTTAAGTCTGAATTTGGCAGTAAGTGTTCATGATCTGATAACCTACACACTATCTGTTAATAGAGGCCTTCACTTTATGATAGTCCCTCCTTCATTTTCTTCTATCACTAAATACATCATGAGTAAAGTAGCATATTATATTTTTTTCTTTACATATGTCTTGGAGATTTTATAACATGGCCTCAGAACCATCACTCCTCCCATCAACAGTTGAGCCTGGCTCCTCTTGTGTTTAAGTTCAGTGATGGCTTTCAGCAGAATTTACACTCTGCTGGTTTCTTGACCCAGGTTCTAAGAAACCAGAAGTTTCTACTCTGTCTCTTGGGACTCCTGTCACTTTTGAAACCCAGCCACCATGCTCTGAAGAAGCCATAAGTGCCTACTGGAAGAGGACAAATAATGAATCCACATTTAGTTTTTCTAACCAAAAGCACAGCTGAAGATCTGGCTGAGGTTAGCATCAATCACCAAACAAGCGGGTGATGATGATTACAGATGATTTTAACACACAGCCATTGAGGGCAATTCAGCCTGAACGGCTTCTCCAGATAGCATCCCAAATAATGTGCAGCAGAGACAAAATGTCCCAACTGTACTCTTTTCAAATTCTTAGGTCATCAAATCCATAAGCATAATTAAATTGTTTTTGTACACCAGTGTATTTAGAGCAGTTTACTATGCAACAATAATAATGGGACCTTATGTTTTTGATTGTCTTCTCATCAGTTATATGCTATACAAGTGGATAATACCACAATCATCTTCTCATACTCTCAGTTTCGGCAAACTGGTAGCACCCCTTTCCCCTCCCTCAAATGGGAGATTAAGGAATTTACTCTGGAGAAACTTATTAGATCAACAATGAAGACTTATAGGTACAGATAACTAGAGACTCCTTAAAGAAACAGCCTAAAGAGATTACTCTAAGGTGAAGTACCTTGCCAATCACATATGTTCACATGCCTAGCTTCCTATCAGCTAGAATTATAATTATTCATTCTTAATTTTTGAGCATATAGCTAAAAATCAGAGATGTAATAGACACAGGTTCCATCCCTGGGTGGGGAAGATCCCCTGGAGAAGGGAATGCCAACGCACTCCAGCATTCTTGCCTGGAGAATCTCTTGGACAGAGGAGCATGGCAGGCTACAGTTCACAGAGTCACAAAGAGTCAGACACCACTGCAGCGATTTAGCATAAGGTATCATAGCATAGCTGAAAATCCGTAGACTTTTGAGGAGACCCTCTTGATTGGGAGTAGAAAGTCAAGCCAAATAACAATTAAAAAGTGAAACCATATTTGGAATTCATAGATATATTTAAGGAGAAATCTTGAAAAGAAGGTTATAATTTTTTATCATAGGACGATATAAGGAAACAGTGCATCCATGAAAAACTTGTAAAAAGGCTAAATGAATATGTTTAATAAAATAAGAAAAGAACTATTGGAAAAAATTTTAAAGCAGAAATTGAATTTTTTAAAAATAGAACTCTCTTGAAAGATAAAGAAATCTAGGGGGAAAGTAAAACAATGAAATTGCTGCTGCTGCTAAGTCGCAGCAGTCGTGTCCGACTCTGTGCAACCCTATAGACGGCAGCCCACCAGGCTCCCCCGTCCCTGGGATTCTCCAGGCAAGAAAACTGGAGTGGGTTGCCATTTCCTTCTCCAGTGCATAAAAGTGAAGAGTGAAGTCGCTCAGTCGTGTCCGACTCTTAGCGATCCCATGGGCTGCAGCCTACCAGGCTCCTCCGTTCATGGGATTTTCCAGGCAAGAGTACTACAGTGGGTTACCATCACCTTCTCCGAATGAAATTGAGAGATAATAAAATTAAGGGCCACTTTTCAGGAGGTCTAATAATCACAGGGCTTCCCTTCTGGCTCAACTGGTAAAGAACCTGCCTGCAATGCGGGAGACCTGGGTTTGATCCCTGGGTTGGGAAGATCTCCTGGAGAAGGGAAAGGCTACCCACTCCAGTATTCTGGCCTGGAGAATTCCATGGACTGTATAGTCAATGGGGCTGCAAAGAGCTGGACACGACTTAGCGACTTTCACCAATAAGCACGTAGGATTTCTAAAAATTAAAAAACAAACAAACAAACAAAAACTGTGTTTATAGAGGAGAGAGAGGAAATTATTTAAAATTTTTCCAGGAAGATAAGGGCTCTCATTTTGAAAATTTCCACTAAATGGGCATCTGTTATTAAACAAAGACCAATAATAAAGCCTTATATACTAAAATTTAGACAAACTGGGGCTATGAAAACATTAGAAGAGCAGAAAGGAAAATGGGTATTATTTTGGGATTGTATAAGAAATATTAATGTCAATTTCAGGACAAAAAGTTAATAATGTCTAAAAGAGAAAAAAGAGTAAATGATATTATAAGCACATATTTTTAAATATGAGTGTAATGTCAACATTGTATGAAAGGAAATGACAACTGGAGTAGAAGAAAGAAATGTTGGATATAGGCATGTATAATTTTGATAGTATCATATTCTGAAATTTTTATTCAGATTTGAATAATTGTATGTAAGGTATTTCTGACCCAGAATCAAACAACATGAAAAATGAAGGCATAAGTAAATATTCATTAATTTTTAAATTTAAAAATAGTGTTTAAAGGACTAAACTTATATCTCTACTATATATAAAGTAAGTGAGCATCAAGGATATATTTTGTAGCACATGGAAATATAACTATTATTTTATAATAACCTTAATAGAGTATAATCTATAAAAATAATGACAAACTACATGTATATCTGAATATAATATTGTAAATCAACTATACTTCAATCTTTTAAAAAAGCTAAATTTTGTTTTTGTTAAACATCATTTATGTGGAACCATTCAGTGCCTCCAAAAGCAAACTTCAGATTTCTTTTTGCTGTTTGTTCATCTACAAACTATAAATGAAAGTCTGTGGTTATACTAATAGCAAGATGCTAACTGGATCATATATCTTCATTTGACTTAATTTTAGAATTCTAAAAATAATCAAACAAAATTGGGAAATCACCAAAATAAATCATTAGCTTAGAAAACATTAGGTTGAATGTGATGCCTGATTACATAACATTATAGTACTTTTGAGATATTAGTTCTTCATTATCAATAATGAATTTTTATTTTCATCTGATCCAATTTAACCAGGAATACTTGATCTTTATGACGTCCACTGTTTATTCCTAGCTAAAATCTACCCATGATACCTATCTATCCATGATACCTATCTGCTATTTTTCTTAGATGATGGATACCTAGCAAGGGAGGATCCTCTAAAACCTCTTTTACATTTTTCCTTGAGGTAAAAAGCAGAGCTAAACCTATGTAGCCAGGCAGGGCTAATTTGATTCTTTCTTGGGTTAAACTCCAGCTCTCAGAACAGTTTACCACTTCTCAAGATGAAGGCAAACCTTGGTTGATTTCACCACTCTGGTAGGAAAAAAGTCTGTAGAACAGTTTGAAATGAATAATGCAGGATCGTCAGTACCATCTTTCTAAATTCCATATATATGCATTAATACACAGTATTTGTCTTTCTCTTTCTGACTTACTTCACTCTGTATGATAGGCTCCAGTTTCATCCACCTCATTAGAATGGACTCAAATGTATTCCCTTTCATAGCAGAGTAATATTCCATTACGTATATGTACCAGAACTGCCTTATCCATTTATCTGCCCATGGACATCTAGGTTGCTCCCATGTCCTAGCTATTGTAAATAGGGCTGCAATGAGCATTGGGGTATGTGGGTCTCTTTCAGTTCTGGTCTCCTTGGGATGTTTGCCCAACAGTGGGATTGCTGGGTTGTATGGCATTTCTAGTCCCAATTTTCTTTAGGAATCTCCACACTGTTCTCCATAGTGGCTGTACTGGTTTTCATTCCCGCCAACATTGTAAGAGGGTCCCCTTTTCTCCACACCTCTCCAGCATTTAGCACAGATGTTAAAAAAGACTTTTGGACTCAATGGGAGAAGGCGAGGGTGGGATAATTTAGGAGAATAGCATTGAAACATGTACATTACCATATGTAAAATATATGACTAGTGCAAGTTTGATGCATGAAGCACGGAACCCAAAGCCAGTGCTCTGGGACAACCCAGAGGGATAGGGTGGGGAGGGAGGTGGGAAGTGGGTTCAGGGTGGGGAAACACATGTATGCTGCTGCTGCTTCTGCTGCTGCTAGGTCGCTTCAGTCATGTCCAACTCTGTGCAACCCCATAGATGGCAGCCCACTAGGCTCCTCTGTCCCTGGGATTCTCCAGGCAAGAATACTGGAGTGGGTTGCCATTTCCTTCTCTAATGCATGAAAGTGAAAAGTGAAAATGAAGTCACTCAGTCGTGCCTGACACTTAGCGACCCCATGGACTGCAGCCTACCAAGCTCTTCTGTCCATGGGATATTCCAGGCAAGAGTACTGGAGTGGGGTGCCATTGCCTTGTCCGGAACACATGGATACCTGTAGCCAATTTGTGTTGATGTGTGGTAAATATTTACACAATATTGTAAAGTAATCCTCCAATTAAATAAATTAACTGAGAAAAAGAAATGAATAATATTTATTTTTATAATCTCTCAAAGATTCTTTTTCACAATGGATTCCTTGCATTAATTTGATTATTGCTTTATTTGATAAATATACTTATTACATGAGTCAGGCATTTGTACTAGGCACTGGAGATTCAATGGTGATGAAAACAATCGTCTCTGTCCTACTAGAGCAAAGAGACCAGAGAAGGAGAGAGACTTTGTCAAATAATAACACGAATGTATAAAATTCAGTGAGTGACTTAGGAAGGACTACCCATGTTTTACTTATTCCTTGTCACAACCCCATCATTCCTTTTCTGAAGTTAAGATTTTGTTAGGAAGGGATAGGGTAGGTTGAGTGAATACATGCAGGTGTGTGGGGGGAACACAGGAAGCAGAGGGAAATATAATAATAATTATATTTAGATATAATAATAATTATAATTATATAATTAAATATAATTATATATTAAATATTATAATTAGATAATTAGGAAATATACCTTTGATACAGGGAGTCAGATTGCTTACTAAAAATTGGAATAAATTTTTGTTTTTAATGTAACTATGTAGTAGTGTAGACTTTTAGGCTAATATTTTTAAAAATCAGTTTTGCAAAGCAATAAATTTGTCCAATGAATCTATCCAACAGATTTTTTGGTATCAAAATTTTGACAGTGGAATATTGAGCTTTGGAAAGCTGAGAAAGTGTAAATGAATTTTTTTTTGGAGCCAGATTTGGCACTTTGTGATTTAAGACACTGTGATGTTTCCAAGGAGATGTTTCAGTCTTCTGTATGAAAATGAATGACTTTTCTCACCAACCTCCAACAAGGGAGCCACAAGTGATTATCACAGGGAAAAAAAAAAAACAGATCCTTTGCTTAGAAAAGAAACCCTGGCTGAGAAGATTATCATCAAGAAGAACCTTAGGATAAAGTTGTACCAACAATGTAATGAAAACAAACCAATTTGGCCAGGCAGGGCTAATTTGATTCTTTCTTGGGTTAAACTCCAGCTCTCAGAACAGTTTACCACTTCTCAAGATGAAGGCAAACCTTGGTTGATTTCACCACTCTGGTAGGAAAAAAGTCTGTAGAACAGTTTGAAATGAATAATGCAGGATCGTCAGTACCATCTTTCTAAATTCCATATATATGCTGGAGAGGGTGGAGAGGGGAACTAGATTCAATTTTTCTCACTCTTAATCCATGTCCTTATATAAATTAACTAGTTGGAATGCTTATTCAGGTTTATGACCTTATGTTTCTTTCAAAGTTCTCAGACTAATTTTTTACTGCCCTGTTTTCTATTCAGAGAAAGAACATAGTGAAATATTAGTTAGCATTTTTTAATAGATGCAAGTGTTACATTTATGTTTCAGATGGTTCTTCTTTTATTATGTTTGAATATTCTCTAATAAATATGAGGATGTAGCAGAATTATATTGTAAAATACATAATTCTTGCATTAAAAAGAGAAAAGGAAGAGGATTGCAGAGCATTAATGGTAAATATCTGAGTTGAAAAGTTGATTGTTTTTGGATTCAGTAATGAATGACATTTACTTTATTTTAAATTTGTATTTCCTTTCTAAAAAATTAAAAATATAAACATTTACCCATACTTTGGCAAAACCCATTAAGATATAGCTTAGCTGCATACTTATTAAGTTGTAACAGGTGTCACTAGTGGTAAAGAACCCGCTTGCAAATGCAGATAGATCACCCGTTGTTGTTCAGTCTCTAAGTCAGGTCTGACTCTTTGTGACCCAGTGAACAGCAGCACATCAGGTTTCCCTCCCAGAGTTTGCTCATACTGCTGTCCACTGAGTCAGTGAGGCTACCGAACCATCTCATCTTCTACTGCCCTATTCTATTGCCTTAAATGTTTCCCAGCATCAAGATCTTTTCCAATGAGTCAGCTCTTAGCATCAAGTGGCCAGAATGCTGGAGTTTCAGCTTCAGCATCAGTCCTTCCACTAAATTTTCAGGATTGATCTCCTTGATTTAATCTCCTTGCTCCAAGGGACTCCCAAGAGTCTTCTCTAGCACCACAATTCAAAGGCATCAACTCTTCGGCCTCAGCCTTCTTCATGGCCCAACTCTCACATTCACACATGACTACTAAAAAAAAAAATCATAACTTTGACTATACAGACCTTTGTTGGCAAAGTGATGCCTCTGCTTTTTAAAAATGTATTTAGTTTAATTGGAAGCTAATTACTGTACAATATTGTAGTGGTCTTTGCCATACATTGACATGATTCAGTCATGGGTATACATGTGTCCCTCATCATGAAGCCCCCTCCCACCTCCCTTCCCATCCCATCCCTCAGGGTTGTCCCAGTACACTGGCTTTGAGTTCCCTGTTTCAAGCATCGAACTTGGGCTGGTCATCTATTTCACATATGGTAATACATGTTTCAATGTTATTCTCTCAAATCATCCCACCCTCGCCTTCTCCCACAGATTCCCAAAGACTGTTCTTTATATCTGTGTCTCTTTTGCCATCTCACATATAGGGTCATCATTACCATCTTTCTAAATCCCACATAAATGTGTTAATATACTGTATAAGTGTTTTTCTTTCTGACTTACTTCACTCTGTATAATAGGCTCCAGTTTCATCCTCCTCATTAGAACTGATTCAAATGTGTTCGTTTTAATAGTTGAGTAATATTCCATTGTGTATATGTACCACAGCTTTCTTATCCATTTGTCTGCTGATGGACATCTAGGCTGCTTCCACGTCCTAGCTATTGTAAAGAGTGCTGCGATGAACATTGCAGTACATGTGTCTCTTCCAATTCTGGTTTCCTCGATGTGTATGCCCAGCACTGGGATTTCTGAGTGTTATGGCAGTTCTATTTCCAGTTTTGTTTTGTTTTGTTTTGTTTTTTCCTTTTGACTGGTTTATTTATTTATTTTTTCATTTATTTTTATTAGTTGGAGGCTAATTACTTTACAATATTTCCAGTTTTTTAAGGAATCTCCACACTATTCTCCATAGTGGCTGTACTAGTTTGCATTCCCACCAACAGTATAAGAGGGTTCCCCTTTCTCCGCACCCTCTCCAGTATTTATTGTTTGTAGACTTTTTGATAGCAGCCATTCTGACCAGCATGAGATGGTACCTCATTGTGGTTTTGATTTGCATTTTTCAGTAATGAGTGATGTTGAGCATCTTTTCATGTGTTTGTTAGCCATCTGTATGTCTTCTTTGGAGAAATGTCTGTTTAGTTCCTTGGCCCATTTTTTGGGGGGGGGGGGGTCATTTATTTTTCTGATATTGAACTGCATGCACTGCATGTATATTTTGGAGATTAATTCTTTGTCAGTTGCTTCATTTTATATTATTTTCTCCCATTCTGAAGGCTGTCTTTTCACCTTGCTTATAGTTTCCTTCGTTATGCAAAAGCTTTTGAGTTTAATTAGATCCCATTTGTTTATTTTTGCTTTTATTTCCAATATTCTGGGAGGTGGGTCATAGAGGATCCTGCTGTGATTTGTGTCAGAGAGTGTTTTGCCTATGTTTTCTTCTAGGAGTTTTATAGTTTCTGGTCTTACATTTAGATCTTTAAACCATTTTGAGTTTATTTTTGTGTGTGGTGTTAGAAAGTGCTCTAGTTTCTTTCTTTTACAGGTGGTTGACCAGTTTTCCCAGCACCACTTGTTAAAGAGATTGTCTTTTCTCTGTTGTATATTTTTGCCTCCTTTGTCAAAGATAAGGTGTCCATAGGTGCGTGGATTTATCTCTGGGCTTTCTATTCTGTTCCATTGATCTATATTTCTGTCTTTGTGCCAGTACCACACTGTCCTGATGACTGTGGCTTTGTAGTAGAGACTGAAGTCAGGCAGGTTGATTCCTCCAGTTCCATTCTTCTTTCTCAAGATTGCTTTAGCTATTCGAGGTTTTTTGTATTTCCACACAAATTGTGAAATTATTTCTCTAGTTCTGTGAAAAATACCGTTGGTAGTTTGATAGGGATTGCACTGAATCTATAGATTGCTTTGGGTAGTATACTCATTTTCACTATATTATTTCTTCCAATCAATGAACATGGTATATTTCTCCATCAATTTGTGTCATCTTTGATTTCTTTCATCAGTATTTCATAGTTTTCTATATATAGGTCTTGTTTTCTTAGGTGGATTTATTCTTAAGTATTTTATTCTTTTTGTTGCAATAGTGAATGGGATTGTTCCCTTAATTTCTCTTTCTGTGTTCTCATTGCTAGTGTATAGGTATGCAAGGGATTTCTGTGTGTTAACTTTATATCCTGCAACTTTACTATATTCATTGATTAGCTCTAATTTTCTGGTGGTGCTTTTCAGGTTTGCTATGTAGAGTATCATGTCATCTGTAAACAGTGAGAATTTTACTTCTTCTTTTCCAATCTGAATTTCTTCAGTTTCTTTTCCTTCTCTGATTGCTGCAGCTAAAACTTCCAAAACTATGTTGAATAGTGGTGAGAGTGGGAACCCTTGTCTTGTGCCTGACTTTAGGGGAAATGCTTTCAATTTTTCACCATTGAGGATAATGTTTGCTGTGGGTTTAATCATATATGGCTTTTATTATGTTGAGGTATGTTCCTTCTATGCCTGCTTTCTGGAAGGTTTTATCACAAATGGATGTTGTATTTCTTCAAAGGCTTTCTCTGCATCTATTGAGATAATCATATGGTTTTTATCTTTCATTTTGTTAATGTGGTGTATCACATTGATTGATTTGTGAATATTGAAGAATCCTTGCATCCCTGGGATAAAGCCTACTTGGTCATGATGTATGATATTTTTAATATTTTGTTGGATTCTGTTTGCCAGAATTTTGTTGAGGACTTTTGTATCTATGTTCATCAGTGATATTGGCCTGTAGTTTTCTTTTTTGTGGCATCTTTGTCTGGTTTTGGTATTAGGGTGATGGTGGGCTCATAGAATGAGTTTGTAAGTTTACCTTCCTCTGCAATTTTCTGGAAGAGTTTGAATAGGATAGATGTTAGCTCTTCTCTAAATTTTTGGTAGAATTCAGCTGTGAAGCCATCTGGTCCTGGGCTTCTGTTTGTTGGAATATTTTTTATTACAGTTTCTATTTCCATGCTTGTGATGAGTCTGTTAAAGTTTTCTTTTTCTTTTTTTTCTTTTTTTTTTTTACACATTTAGTTTTATTGTAACAAAGCAACTGGTAAACTTTTAATGTTTAAAACTGAGCACCATCTTTCCTTTCCAGTGAAACAAAAAGAAAAATTTAAAAATAAACAGGAACAAAATTACAATAGAGATACATAAATCACAGCAAGATCGTCTATGACCCACTTCCCATAGTAACAGAAATAAAAACAAAAATAAACAAATGGGACATAATTAAACTTACAAACTTTTTCACAATGAAGGAAACTATAAGCAAGTTGAAAAGGCAGCTTTCAGAATGGGGGGAAATGAGAGCAAATGAAACAACTGACAAAGAATTAATCTCCAAAATATACAAGCAGCACGTGCAGCTCAATATCAGAAAAATGAACAACCCAATCAAAAAATGGTCCAAAGAACTAAACAGACATTTCTCTAAAGAAGACATACAGATGGCTAATAAACACATGTAAAGATGCTCAACATTACTCATCAGAGAAATGCAAATCAACCCACAATGAGGTACCATCTCACATCAGTCAGAATGACTGCCACCAAAAAGTCTACAAAAAATAAATACTGGAATGGGTGTGGAGAAAAGGGAATCCTCTTACACTGTTGGTGGGAATGCAAACTAGTACAGCCACTATGGAGAACAGTGTGGAGATTCCTTTAAAAACCGCAAATAGAACTGCCATATGACCCAGCAATCCCACTGTTGGGCATACACACTGAGGAAATCAGAACTGAAAGAGACTTGTACCCCAATGTTCGTTGCAGCACTGTTTACAGTAGTTAGGACATACAAGCAATCTAAGATGTCCATTGGCAGACGAATGGATAAGGAAGTTGTGGTACATATACACAAGGGAATATTCAGTTCAGTTCAGTTCAGTCATTCAATTATGTCCAACTCTTTGCGACCCCATGGACTGCAGCCTGCCAGGCCTCCCTGTCCATCACCAACTCCCGGACTTTACTTATGCTCATGTCCATTGAGTCAATGATGCCATTCAACCATCTCATCCTCTGTCGTCCCCTTCTCCTCCTGCCCTCAATCTTTCCCAGCATCAGGGTCTTTTCAAATGAGTCAGCTCTTTGCATCAGGTGGCCAAAGTATTGGAGTTTCAGCTTCAACATCAGTCCTTCCAGTGAACACCCAGGACTGATCTCCTTTAGGATGGACTGGTTGGATCTCTTTGCAGTCCAAGGGACTCTCAAGAGTCTTCTCCAACATCACAGTTCAAAACATCAATTCTATGGTGCTCAGCTTTCTTTTTAGTCCAACTCTCACATCCATACATGACCACTGGAAAGACCATAGCCTTGACTAGACAGACCTTTCTTGGCAAAGTAATGTCTCTGCTTTTTAGTATGTTGTCTAGGTTGGTCATAACATCCTTCCAAGGAGTAAGTACCTTTTAATTTCATGGCTGCAATCACCATCGGCAGTGATTTTGGAGCCCAAGAAAATAAAGTCAGCCTCTGTTTCCACTGTTTCCCCATCTATTTGCCTTGAAGTGATGGGACTGGATGCCATGATCATAGTTTTATGAATGTTGAGCTTTAAGCCAACTTTTTCACTCTCCTCTTTCACTTTCAAGAGGCTCTTTAGTTTTTCTTCACTTTCTGCCATAAGGGTGGTGTCACCTGCATATCTGAGGTCATTGATATTTCTCCCAGCAATCTTGATTCCAGCTTGTGCTTCATCCAGCCCAGCATTTCTCATGATGTGCTCTGCGTATAAGTTAAATAAGCACGGTGACAATATACAGCCTTGACTTACTCCTTTTCCTATTTGGAACCAGTCTGTTGTTCCATGGAATATTACTCAGCTATAAAAAAAGAATGCATTTGAGTCAGTTCTACTGAGGTGGATGAAACTGGAGCCTATTATACAGAGTGAAGTAAGTCAGAAAGAGAAACACCAATACAGTCTAGTAACACATATATATGGAATTTAGAAAGATGGTAATGATGACCCTATATGCAATATAGCAAAAGAGACACAGATGTAAAGAACATACTTTTGGACTATGTGGGTGAAGACAATGGTGGATGAGTTGAGAGAATAGCATTGAACATGTATATTACCACATGTAAAACAGATAACCAGTGCAAGTTTGATGCATGAAGCAGGACTCTCAAAGTTGGTGCTCTGGGACAACCCAGAGAGATGGGATGGGGAGGGAGGTGTTAGGGGGTTTCTGAATGGGAGTACACATGTGCACCTGTGGCTGATTCATGTTGATGTATGGCAAAAACCACCACAATACTGTAAGGTAATTAGCCTCCAATTAAAATAAGTTAATTAATTAAAAAAAAGATTTCCCCATCATAAGAATAGCACCATCCATGCATTCTAAATCTCTCGAGTAGTGTCCAGTTCTTTGTGAGCCTACAGAGTGTAACCTGCCAGGCTTTTCTGTCCTTGGAATTCTCCAGGCAAGAATACTGGAATGGATTGCCATGCCCTCCTTCAGGGGATTTTCCTGACCCATGTATCAAACACACATCTTTTATGTCTCCTACATTGGCAGGTGGGCTCTTTACCACTAGCAACTCCTGGGGAGCCCAAGAATAGTGCCATATGTACTTGCAAATAAGCAGACATGCATATAAGTGCTGGCCAAGACACCAAGTGGCAGAGAGAAGAAACTCCTTTCACTTACAGATTTTATGGCTGCTTCTGCCTTTTAGAGCCAGTGTCAACTTAAAAAAAAAAAAGCACAATGTGAGAGTTGCAAGTTAAACATTCTTTGGGGCAAAATGAGGACCGTAGCCCATGAGACAACACCTCAATAGCTCTGAGAAACTACTCCAAAGAGGTAGGGAGGAAGTACAGTATGAATGTAATTTTGCTGAAGTGAAAGTACATTCAATCAAGCAGATACTGTTTCAGAAGCTTTCTGCTAATCACAAGGAACAGCCATTACCATGAAGGATTTTAGTGCTTTTCTAGATATGAGATATAAGAATTGGGCTCATAAAATCAGCTCCTGAAAATATCTAACTACCTGAACACCTAACCTGCCAGTTTTTCCCCAAAGCACAGAATCCCCCATTTCTGCTCTCCAATCTGAACTCCTTTCAGGGGGTGTTGAAGGTAAGTAGCTACAGTAGCTAAAGAGCCCATGGCAATTGCCAATTTGTATTTATTCTAGTAAATGTCCATTTTCTGAGAAATTGGCAGTTTGTTTTCACTGCAATCAATCATCTGATAATGAGCTTGTAGAGGTGGAGTACTAGAACTCTCACCAGCATCTCCCAACAACTGCAGGGTACCCATATACATGAGAGGAAAAAATTCTGGTACTCACTGAAAAGCCAAATTAGTTTAGGCTAGGTTTATAAATAACCTTGTACTCATAGAGACTAAATTCTCAGAAATAAAAAAGGGAAAATTTTAGACTGAATGTTGAACATTATACTAAATGATGTTGGACAAATAGAAGCACTATATTTAGATATCTATTACATTAAATTTCTTGATTTGCCAGGTCAAAGACAAGCCACTTTATGCATCTTCTGGACATAGCACAAAGTTTTTGTTTGGTTTTTTTTTTTTTTTTTTTTTTTTTAGTTAAATTATCATTTGTTATAATGAAATAGAGTGTTTATCAAGTTGTATGTGATATAAAAATCAGTTTTTTTAAATTTTCAACCCATTATGAACTGATAATTTTATAAAACACACAAAAAATTAAATAGTAAAAAGTAAAAGGAAAAAAGACATATAATCTTTTTTGCATTAAATTCCACAGACATGCAATTACTCTATGATACGGCTATAAAATTTCTAAATATCTATTTTTATTTCTGTATTTCAGTTCAGTTCAGTTCAGTCACTCAGTCCTGTCCAACTCTGTGCGACCCTATGAATCACAGCATGCCAGGCCTCCCTGTCCATCACCAACTCCCGGAGTCTACCCAAACCCATGTCCATTGAGTCGGTGATGCCGTCCAGCCATCTCATCCTCTGTCGTCCCCTTCTCCTCCTGCCCCCAATCCTTCCCAGCATTAGGGTCTTTTCCAATGAGTCAACTCTTCGCATCAGGTGGCCAAAGTATTGGAGTTTCAGCTTCAGCATCAGTCCTTCCAATGAATATTCAGGACTGATCTCCTTTAGGATGGACTAGTTGGATCTCCTTGCAGTCCTAGGGACTCTCAAGAGTCTTCTCCAACACCACAGTTCAAAAGCATCAATTCTTTGGTGCTCAGCTTTCTTCACCGTCCAACTCTCACATCCATACATGACTACTGGAAAAACCATAGCCTTGACTAGACAGAACTTTGTTGGCAAAGTAATGTCTCTGCTTTAAATATGCTATCCAGGTTGGTCATAACTTTCCTTCCAAGGAGTAAGCATCTTTTAATTTCATGGCTGCAATCACCATCTGCAGTGATTTTGGAGCCAAAAAAAAAAAAAAATACAGTCTGACACTGTTTCCACTGTTTCACCATCTATTTCCCATGAAGTGTTGGGACCAGATGCCATGATCTTAGTTTTCTGAATGTTGAGCTTTAAGCCAACATTTTCACTCTCCTTTTTCACTTTCATCAAGAGGCGTTTTAGTTCCACTTCAATTTTCTGCCATTAGGGTGGTGTCGTCTGCATATCTGAGGTTATTGATATTTCTCCTGGCAATCTTGATTCCAGCTTGTGCTTCTTCCAGCCCAGAGTTTCTCATGATGCACTCTACATATAAGTTCAATTGGCAGGGTGACAATACACAGCCTTGACATACTCTTTTTCCTATTTGGAATTAATTTGGTCATAAACCAGTTGTATGGGTATCTGGACAGGCACCTGTTGATAGACCACGTTTTAAAGTACAAAGAGCTTTTCAAAATACAATAAATTCAAAGGCTTATAACTTTTATTTTAAAATGGGCACTATCTTCACCAACCTGATTTCTGTTCCCCAGATTAAAGCATCTTCCACTCTTCAAGCTGCTCCATTGGACAATTAGCTCTATAAACTAAAATAACATGCTTATATTAATGTTACTACTGCTTGATTTTTCAATATTGTTGTTGTTGTTCAATTGCCCAGTCGTGTCCAACTCTTTGTGACCCCATGGACTGCAGCACACCAGCCCTCCCTGTCCCTCACTGTCTCCCAAGTTCATGTTCATTGCATCCACGATGCTGTCCAGCCATCTCATCCTCTGATGCCCTCTTCTCCTGCCCTCGATTTTCCCAGCATCAGGGACATTTCCAATGAGTCATCTGTGTGCATGAAATGACCAAACTACTGGAGCCTCAGCTTCAGCATCAGTCCTTCAGTGAATAATCAGTGTTGATCTCTCTTAAGATTGACAGGTTTGATCTTGCTGTCCAAGGAACTTTCAGGAGTCTTCTCCAGCACCACAGTTTGACAGCATCAATCCTTTGGCATTCTGCCTTCTTAACAGTCCAGCTCTCACAATCATACATGACTAATGGGAAGATCATAGCCTTGACTATACAGACCTTTGTTGGCAAAGTAATGTCTCTGCTCTTCTACACAATGTCTAGGTTTGCCATTGCTTTCCTGTAAAGAAGCAATCATCTTCTGATTTCAAGGTTGCAATCACCATCTACAGTGATTTTGGAGCCCAAGAAGAGGAAATCTGTCACCACTTTCAGTTTTTCCCCTTCTATTTGCTATGTAGTAATGGGGCCAGATGCCATGATCTTAGTTTTTTTAATATTTAGTCTTAAGCCAGCTCTTTCACTCTCCTCCTTCACCCTCATCAAGAGGGTCTTTAGTTCCTCTTTGCTTTCTGCCTTTAGAGTGCTATCATCTGCATATCTGAGGTTGTTGATGTTTCTCCTACCTGTCTTGATTCTGGCTTGTAACCCAGCCAGCCCAGCATCCTCATGAAGTGCTTAGTGTTTAGGTTAAACAAACAGGGTGATGGCAGACAGCCCTGTCCTACTTCTTTCATGATCTTGAACAAATCAGTTGTTCCATACACGGTTCTGCTGCTTCTTGACTGCATACAGGTTTCTCAGAAGACAGGTAAAATGGTCTGGTATTTCCATCTCTCTAAGAGCTTTCCACAGTTTGTCATGATCCACACAGGCAAAGGCTTTAGCACAGTCGACAAAACAGAGAGAGGTGTTTTTCTGAAATTCCCTTGCTTTCTCTATAATTCAGCAAATGTTGGCAATTTGATCTCTAGTTCCTCTTCCTTTTCTAAACCCAGCTTGGACATCTGGAAGTTCTTGATTCACATAATGCTGAAGCCTAGCATGCAAGATTTGAAGCATGACCTTACTGACATGGGAAATAAGTGCAATTATCCAATGACTAGCACATTCTTTGGTACCACCCTTCTTGGGAATTGGGATAAATGACCTTTTCCAGTCCTGTGGCCACTGCTGGGTCTCCCAGATTTGCTGACATAAGATGAATGCAAAGCCTTGATGGCATCCTCCTTTAGGGATTTGAATATTTCTTCTGGAATTTCATTGCATCCACTAACTTTATTAACAGCAGTGCCTCTTAAGGCCCACTTGACTTCATACTCCAGAATGTCTGGCTCTGGGTGACTAACCACACCATCTGGTTCATTAAGATCTTTTTTATACAGTCTTTTTGTATATTCTTTCCATCTCTTCTTGATCTCTTCAGCATCTACTAGGTCTCTACCATTTTTACCCTTTATTGTGCCCATCTTTGGGTGGAATATTCCCTTGATGTTTCCAATTTCCCTGAAGAGATCTCTAATATTTCCTCTTTTGTTGTTTTCTTCAATTATTAACCACTGTTAATTGAAGAATGCCTTCTTGTCTCTTCTATCCTTTGAAACGCTGCATTTAGTTGAATGTAAATTAAACATCCCTCTCTCCCTTGCTTTTCACTTCTCTTCATCCTTCCACTGTTCATAAAGCCTCCACAGATAACCACTTTGCCTCCCTGTTTTTCTTTTTCTTTGGCATGGCTTCGTTCACTGCCTCCTGTATAGTATTATGGACCTCTGTCCATAGTTCTTCAAGTACACTGTTATCTAGATCTAGTCCCTTGAATCTATTCATTACCTCTACTGCGAATTCATACAGGACTTTATTTAAGTCATACCTGGCTAGCCAGAAAAATCGTTTCCTGGTTTTCTTTAAGCCTGAATTTTACTATGAGAAGCTAAAGATCTGAGGCACGGTCAGCTCCAGGTTTTGTTTTTGCTAACTGTATACAGTCGTCTTTGGCTATAAAGAATGTAATCAATTTGATTACATTGACCATTTGGTGTTGTCCATGTGTAAAGTCATCTCTGTGCTGTTGAAAAAGAGTATTTGCCATGACTAGTGCATTCTCTTGGCAAAATTCAGTTAGCCTTTGACCTGCTTCATTTTGTTCTCCAAAGCCAAACTTGCTGTTACTCCAGGTATATCTTGATGTCCTACTTTTTGCATTCAAATCCACAATGATGAATAGAACATCTTTTTTAGGTGTTAGTTCTAGGAGGTCTTCTAGGTCTTCATAGAACTGATCAACTTCAGTATCTTCAGCATTGTTGGTAGAGGCATAGACTTGGATTACTCTGATGTTGTATGGCTTGCCTTGGAAACAAACCTAGATCATTCCGTCATTGTTGAGATTTCACCCAAGTATTGTATTTTAGACACTCTTGTTGATTATAAGGGCTACTCCATTTCTTCTTTGGGATTCTTGCTGACAGTAGTAGATATAATGGCCATCTGAATTAAATTAACCTATTCTGGCCCATTTTAGTTTGCTGATTCCTAGGATGTCGATGTTTATTCTTACCATCTTCTGTTTGACGATGTCCAATTTTCCTTGATTCATGGACCTAACATTCCAGGTTCCCATACGATACTGTTCTTTGCAACATTGGATTTTACTTTTGTCACCAGACACATCAGTAACTGAGCATCCTATCCCCTTTGGTCCAGCAGATTCATTCATTCCGGGGCTATTGACAATTCTCCTCCACTCTTCCCCAAGAGCATATTGGACACCTTCAGACCTGGGGGACTCATCTTTTGGTGTCATATCTTTTTGGCCTTTTATACAGTTCATGAGGATCTCACAGAAAGTATACTGGAGTGGTTTGCCATTCCCTCCTCCAGTGGATCACGTTTTATCAGAACTCTCTGCTAAGACCCATCCATCTTAGGTGGCCCTGCATGGCATGGCTCATAGCTTCATTGAGTTATGCAAGCCCCTTCACCATGACAAGGTAGTGATCCATGAAGGGGTTTTCAATATTAGACATTCTCAACTGACTTCATACTATGAAATATGAGGATATGGTTTATTTGCATCCTTCACTTATATGTAATATTCTTCCCATATTATCCAAACAGAGATCTATCATTTGTTTAAATTTATGGAATTGTTTAAAATCAAGACTCAGAATGATGTACCGAAAAGAGGTTGACAAACAATATCAAAAACTAAAAGTGTAGTGAACTACTTTATACAGTAAAAATGTCATTTCTCCCCTGAAATAGCTGAATAGATTCAATACAATATTAATTGAAACAGCAACTAGTTTTTTGTGGGAATTAATAAAATATAAATGGATATGCAATATCCAAGAGTATCCAAAATACTCTGAAAAAAGAACACAGTGGGGAAAAAAACGTGTGTGCTCAGTCGTGTCTGACTCTTTGCAATCCCATCATGGACTGTACCCCACCAGACTCCTCTGTCCATGGGATTTTATAGGCAAGAATACTGGGGTGGGATGCCATTCTATTCTCCAGGGGATCTTTCTAACCCAGGGATCGAACATGCATCTTGCATCTCCTGCATTGGTAGGTGGATTCTTTACCACTAGTGCCATCTGTGAATGGGGAAAAAATGCCCTACCAGTTGTCAAGATTTATTTTGAAAATGCAGTAAAATAATGTAATATTATAATGACAAATACAGCAATGGAATGGAATAGAGGGTTTAGAAAGAGACACATGCAAATATGGGCCTTTATTTTCTTCATTTGACATAAGTGACACTGTAGAGCAGAGGCAGTAAAGTAGCCTTTTAAAATTTTCCTAGGACAACTGTTTATTTTTATGGAAATATAATTTCCATTTCTAGATTCACATCTCACATAATGCACTAGAATCCGTTATAGGTAGATTGTAGATCTAAGTTTTTGTTTTTTGTTTTTTGTTTTTTGTTTTTTTTTAGGTAAAAGCAAAGATAGCTTTATTGGGAAACCTGACAATCCTGGGGAGAAGCTGGACTCATGTTCCAAAGAACCAAATCCATTGCTGATCAGAGGGCAAGAGATTTTAAAGGGGAATTTCAAGAATACACAGGTGGAGAGGGGTGGCTACATGCAGAGGAATACAGTCATGTCTGACAGTCATCTTGAAATTGTTCATGGGTGTTCTGACCAGTGTCATCTTCTTTGTTTCAAGTACAGTTAATCTTCAGTTCCAGGGTCAATTTGTTCCTATTTCCTTGAGATGAACTCTCAGAATTGTGTAGGACAGAGCAGCTTAAGTCATGCCTATAGTCTGGTCATGATGTAATCAACTTCTTCCAACTGATGGGGGCTCCAGTATTAAAGGATATGGCTCAGAAAATGATCTATAGCCCTTGCGTGCTAAGTCACTTCAGTCATGTTGAACTCTTTTCGACCTCATGAACTGTAGCCTGCCAGGTTCCTCTGTCCAAGGGATTCTCCAGGCAAGAATATTGGAGTGGGTTTCCATGCCCTTCCCCAGGGATCAAACCCTCATCTCTTAAGGCTCCTGCATTCACAGGCAGTTTCTTTACCACTAGTGCCTCCTGGGAAGCCCAAGATAGCCCTTGTGAAGGAACTAAAGATCCTCGACTTTAATGGCTGAAGTATTTCATCTTTTTTTTTTTCAAAATTTAAGCTTTTTGTTTTGTATTGGAGTACAGCCAATTAACAGTGTAGTGGTAGTTTCAGGTGGACAGTGAAGGGACTTAGCTACACATGTACACGTATCCATTCTTCTCCAAATCCCAGTCCTGTCCAGGCTGCCACATAACACTGAGCAGACTTCCCTGTGCTTACAGCGGGTCCTTGTTGTTATCCATTTTAAATATAGCAGTGTGTACATGACCTTCCCACACAAAATTTCATCTTGTTTGACTGTTTTCCTTTGTTGCTGCATTTTTCTCATTTCTCTGATTAAATCTATCCTTTGACTATAAATGCCTCCAGCTAATCTCAAGTTCACATGGTTACCTGTACTTCTGACCAATAGGCTATAAATCAGAGGTTCCCAGGAACCCTTCTCCTTGGGTCTGATTAATTTGCTACAGTGCAAATTAATCACAGAACTCAGGAAAGTGACTAGATTACAGTCGTATTCTGATGACCAAAAAAAATGACATCATTTATAATTATTTCATTGTCCTCAAGATCTGTTGAACTCTGAATCTGGATTTGGTCACTAGGGCAGCATGGTTCTTTGTATCATCTGTCTCTGCCTCCTGAAGTCCTCTTTACCATCTCCAGAAGCTGAAGCGGAAGGTATGTTTAGAGGGGTATGTTCCCAGGAAGATCATTAATGTGGAGTCCAGGCTGATGACATCAAATACACCAAGTCTGTCTCCGTGTTTACTTTGTTCTGGCTCCAGAGAAATAAAACAGTCACCATGGAATGCCATTCTGTATACCTTGAACTCTTCCATATCAGAGATCCTGTCCCTGGTTTTGTCTTTGGTCTGAAGCTTCTTCAAGGCCCCTTTTTCTCTGGATACAGAGTCTAGATCTTCGATTTTGGAACCAAATCTGGACTCTTGACTCTGGAACCCCAATTTCTTCAGCAAGTTGCTCTCTGGAGTCAATCCCAGGATAGGGGTTTTCTGTGAACGCGTTCTTGAGAGTTTGTAACTGAGAGGAACTGTAGCTGGTACGACACCGTCTGTCTCTTCCATCTTGAATCTTCTCTTTGGGGGAGGCGTGGTCTTTGCTTGAGCCTAAGTTCTTCTTGGGTCTCTCCAGGAATCCATGCCTTGCTCTTCGATTCTGAAACCATATCTGGATCCTAGACTCTTCAGTGTTGATTTCCACGGCAAGTCTCTGTTTGGCAGTATAGCCGGGGTAAGGGTTTTGGCTGAACTCCTGGACGAGGATCTTCAACTGCTCTTTTGTGAACGAGGTTCGGCTGCGCCGACACTTTTTTGTCGCCACGGTTGTCTGAAGGACTGTCTTGAGCCATCTGAAAGAGAGCTCCGAAGTCTGGTTCCAGCAGAAGGCTAGATCTAAGTTTGAAAGGCAAATAACTGAGAGTCTGTAAAATATTTTAGAAGTCCTGGCCTCAGGATATATGGAAACTTCATCAGTGGAAATTACCATAAAGGAAAAGACTGCTAAATCTGAATACATAAATTTAGTAGATTCCATCATTTTATAAATAGTTAAGTAAGTCACAGAGGGTGGAAAATTTTCAAGACATCCAAACAGCAAAGGGTTCACTATAAATAAAGAATTAAAAGACACACAACTTAGAAAAGTGGACAACTGACTTGAGTAAAAGCTCCATAAATAAGAATATTCAAATGACCAATTATAAACATACTCACCACTTCCAGTTCAAGATGGTGAGTAGATGGACGTATGCTCATCTCCTCCCATGAGAGTACCAAAATCACAACAAGCTGTTGAACAATCATCAACAGGAGGACACTGGAACCTACCATAAAAAGATACTCCACATCTATTATCAAGTGTGAAACAGATCGCCAGTCCAGGTTGGATGCATGAGACAAGTGCTCAGGGCTGGTGCACTGGGATGACCCAGAGGGACGGGATGGTGAGAGAGGTGGGAGGGGGGTTCAGGATGAGGAACACATGTAAATCCATGGCTGATTCATGTCAATGTATGGCAAAAACCACTACAATATTGTAAAGTAATTAGCCTCCAACTAATAAAAATAAAGGAAAATAAATAAATAAATAAAAACAGAGAAGAAGCCACAGCAAGACAGTAGGAGGGGCACAACCACAATAAAATCAAATCCCATAACTGCAGGGTGTGTAACCCACAAACTAGAGAACAATAATACCAAAGAAGTTCTCCCACTGTTGTGAAGGTTCAGAACCCCACGTCAGGCTTCCTAGCCTGAGGACCTGACAAAATGACTGGGACACCCCAGGGAATCTGTCCTTGAAGGCCACTGTGATTTGATTACAAGACTTCCACAGGACCAAGGGAAACAGAGGCTCCAGTCTTGAAGAACACAAACAAAACCTTGTGTGCACCAAAACTCAGAGGAAAGGAGCGGTGACTCCACAGGAAGCTGAACCAAAACTGTCTGCTAGTGTCAGAGGGTCTCCTGTGGAGGTGTGGGTCTGCAGGAGCTCACCACAGGGACAGGGGACAAGCAGCAGCTCTCTGGGAAGTTCCCAGTTGGCATAAACACTCCTGGGGGTCACCATTAATCTGAGCATACAGCCCATAGAACCGAGGGCTAGGTCACCTCTGGCCAAACAACTACCAGATAGGGAGCACAACCCCACCCATCAGAGGATAATTGGATTAAAGCTTTACTGAGCAAGGCCCTGCCTACCAGAGCAAGGCCCAGTTTTTCCCATTACCAGTCCCTCCTAACAGGAAGCAGTACACAAGCCTCTTAGCCTCCTCCATCAGAAGGCAGACAGAAGCAACAAGAAGAACAACAACCCCATAATGACTAAAACAAAACCACATTACAGAAAATTAATCAGCATGAAAAAGCAGAGTTACCTTCCAGATGAGAGGCAAGATAAAACACCAGAAAGACAACAAAATGAACTGGAGATAGGGAACCTTCCAGAAAAAAAATTCTCTGAATAATGACAGTGAAGATGATCCAGGATCTTGGAAAAAGAATGGAAGCAAAGATTGAGAAGATGCAAGAAATGTTTACTAAAAACCAACAAGAACCAAAAAAAAACAAACAAATAGAGATGAATAATACACCAGAAGGAATCCATAGCAGGATAACTGAGGCAACAGCAAGGATGAATGACCTGGAGGACAGAATGATAGAAATCACTGCTACAGAACAGGCGATAGAAAAAAGAATGAAAAGAAATGAAGACAGCCTAAGAGACCTCTGGAACAACATTAAACACATGAACATTTGCATTATATGGGTCCCAGAAGGAGAAGAGAGAGAGAAAGGACCTGAGGAAACATTTGAAGAGATAATAACTGAAAACTTCCCTAACTTGGGAAAGGAAATAATCAACCAAGTCCAGGAAGCGGAGAGAGTCCCAGGCAGGATAAACCCAAGAAGGAACACACCAAGACACATAGTAATCAAATTGACAAAAATTAAAGACACAGATAAAGTATTAAAGTCAACAAGGGAAAAATTACATATAACATACAAGGGTTATCATGGGATAACATACATATAACATACAAGGTTATCCCATCAGGCTATCAGCTAATTTCTCAACAGAAACTCTACAAGCCAGAAAGGAAAGTCATGACATATGTAAAGTGATGAATGGGAAGAACCTATAACCAAGAATACTCTACCCAGCAAGACTCTCCTTCATATTTGATGGTGAAATCAAAAGCTTTGCAGACAAGCAAAAGTTAAAAGAATTCAGTATCACTAAACCAGCTTTACAACAAACGCAAAGGAACTTCTCTAGGAAGAAAACAAGAGAAGGAAAAGCTCTACTTACAGAAAATAAAACCAAAACAATTAAGAAAATAGTAATAGGATCATAGCATCAATAATTGCCTTAAATGTAAATGGATTAAATCACTAAACAAAAGACATAGGTTGACTGAGCGGATGAAAATATGTGCACTTCTGCTTACCACATCACTCTGCTTGACCCCTCTAATTGTATGCAATTATTTTATTCTGTTAATTTAATCATGTTCCCATTATGGCTTGCAGTTATAATTATTTTACTTTTTGTCTGGTTATTGATTGAGAAAATGGATAAACATCTTTTATTATTGTGATTATGTAACTATTACTCACTTAATAACATTGTATCATGATTGGTCAACAGAAAAATTATAGAATTCTATGCACCAAAACTACCATTTAATAGAAAAACCTATAATCACTTTTTAAAATCCCAGATGCATATCAAAATTATCTTGGAATTTTAAAAAAATATATACAAATGCCCAGGTATTGCTTTTTTATTTTATTTTATTTTATTTTTTTGGCCAGAGCTCCAGGCATGTTTCTAATGAACAGCAGTGTTCAGAAACAACTGGACTATATGAGGATCTTTTACTTTTATCTAGTTTGTTTCACTTTTTCTATTTCATATTCAATGCTCCATTTCATTTAGTTTATGTTTTCCAATTTCTCCATCTCCTTTTTTTAATTTTTGTGTTCTTTCTCAAGTGTGTATAAAGTACAGTAGGAAAGCTTTTGCATACATATATATAAATAATATATATATAATATAAATATTTTAGAAAACTTGTGAATTTCTACCTAACCAAAATATTTGGCATGGATTCCACTTGTTTGACTTAGTATGAAGAGAACACTAGATTTCAATTTTTAAAAAATAAATATGCAACAAGCTACAAAAGTTTACACTATAGCACAGGGGACTACAGTTAATATCTTATAACAATCTATAATGGAAAATAATTTCAAAAGTAACATATGAGTATATGTATCACTGAATCACACACATAAAAGAGTTCTACTTTTTGAAATTTAGTAATGTTTATCTTTTTACCAGTTTCCCTAAATGCTCTATGGACATCTAATAGCAATGTATGGGATACAAAATTTTAAATATACTTGTGTAGAATATGATTAATATAATTAATTAAATATAAATCTATTATATTTAAACTATTAATGACAAAAAATACCATACTCACTTTCATTGGTTATAATGATGTAGGAGATAGATGCAGTCCAGATTAGACATTTACAACTAGCCTCCTATTTGCATTCCCTGAGACAAGAGATAGGTGGGCTCCAGTTGAAGTATTTATGATCAGCCTCCTTCCCTGGTGGCTCAGCTGGTAAAGAATCTGCCTGCAATGCGGGAGACATGGGTTTGTTCCCTGGGTTGGGATGATCCCCTCGAGAAGGGAAAGGATACCCGCTCCTGTATTCTGGCCTGGAGAATTCCATGGACTGTAGAGTCCATGGGGTCACAAAGAGTCGGACACGACTGAGAGACTTGCACTTTCACTTTGCCTTCCAAAATGGAAGTAACAACAGAAATAAGGTAAATAGCCAGTGTTTGTCTCTTGTAAGCTCCTTAAGTTAGTAGTCATGGCAAGGATAAAGAGGGGCAAAACCTTGTTTGAGTAAAGCATTAAGAGGTCTCCCTTCCTCCCCTTTTAAGACAAGGCAGACACTACACATGCATAGAAAGGTTTCTTGAGGGTCAAAAGTCAAGGGATAAAGCTAGGCCATAATGAGTCTTGCTCCTCCCAGAAGCCTTCACTTTGAGATCCATCTTGGCTGAGGGGTGCATGGGAACCCCAGGATAGGGTTCCAGGGAAGGTCAGGTGTAGAAAAAGAAACCAGATAATTGGCCTGGAAGAAGACAACAACCTGGAAGAACTGACCTATCTAAATGACTTAACTGCCTCTTTAATGTGCTCCTCCTCACCAGGGGGGACACCCACACCTTTTCTCTCTGGGTGTTAGTCTCTGCCTTGCTTCTATCTCAACTAGATAAACTATTTCTCTGTGCTATCTCACTTGTTGTGCTATGTCTCTAACTATAAACTTTGTACCTGCATTTAAAGTTTCTGCCACCATAATAAATGAATTTTTCACTGGCGGCAAAGATTCAGGGAAAATCAACTTCTAGCCTCTAAGCCTTGCTGGTTTGGTGGCTAGGATTCCTGGTTTTCATCTAGGCTATCCAGGTTTAATTCCTGGGTAGGAATTAAGATCTTGCTTCAAGCCACCACTCACTGCTGCCTCACCGAGATCAATTAAGGAAGTGCAAATTAAATTGCAATGAGATATCATTACATATGCATCACTTAGTAAAATTTTAATGTTTCACCATGTGTTGACAAAGCTAGGAAATAAGAAAACTCTCAAATATTGCTTGGTGGTGGTGGTTTAGTTGCTAAGTGGTAATAAGTATAATTTAAAACAACCACTTCGGAAAACTCTTTTTCAACATTTCAACTAAAAAATACACAGATTTATGAAAAACTAGAGCAAGGAAAACATAACATGTTTGCAAAAAAAATAATAATAATAAAAAATACATAGATTTATGAACTAGCAATTACAATCCTAGGCATATACTATATACTCTGTAGAAATATGTGCTTAGGTTATATAATTGACACACACACAACATGAAGGTACATCATGGACTTCAAATTCTAGTGGGTGAGTGAGTGACAATCACTCAGTCATGTCCAATTCTTTGTGACCCCATGAACTATACACTCCATGGAATTCTCCAGGCCAAAATTCTGAAGTGGGTAGCCTTTCCCTTCTCTAGAGGATCTTCCCAACTCAGGGGTCAAACTCAGGTCTCCTGCATTGCAGGCAGATTCTTTTACCAACCGAACCAGCAGGAAAGTAGAGGTAGAGGTCTGCTTTTACTTTGTGCTAAGTACTGAGCCATGGGTGTCAAAGGTGTTTTTGTCAGTATTCTTGCTTCACTCTCAACTTTCATGCACCTTTGCAAGCATGCATTTCAGAGGTTTCTCTCTCTATGTCTTTGCCCCACTGCAACAGTAAACTGCTTTGTCACTCAGAGATAGTTTCAGAGGAGTTTGATTTAGTATTCCTGATCCATCTTCTATGTTAAGCATGCCCTGTACCTAGGCCTTAAGGATGGACTTTCACATTGGTCCTGTTCCTCCCTGTTATGGTAGCCTTGCATCTGTGGTAGCCCTAGAGGGAGGGAGAGTTGCTCTAGAGAGATGAAGAGTTTGCATCTGCCATTAGCCTCTCCCCTAATGGCAACAGATCTCTTCTTTGAAGTAGTGCAGGATATTGGGCCCAAAGGCATTCTTGTCCTTCTGTCAGCAACAGGTTTTTACTTTTTTCCCTTTCCCAGAATCAGTGGGGCTTTGCTTGGGTCCTGGGATGCAAACATCTCCTCACCTTCCCCCGAGGTCTAAGGCATTCACTTCACTTGCTTGAAAGGTCCAGGAAAGTAAGCGATGTTTTTATGTTTGTCCCCATATGACACACATGCATCTCTATAGCCTCTCTCCAGTCTCTCACCTGCCTCCAGTATTTCTTGCATGATGATATGATAATTGTAAGATATCATCAATATAAAAATATAGTAATGAATTAATATTGAAAATAATGAACTTGAAAAAACTACCAACAACCATCCTGAGTGACAGTCTTGTTAGGCATATATTGGAGTGCTGATCAATAATCAGCTAAAACATTATTGGAATTCATTTTTAAGGAAAGATAACAAATTGATCTTGATATTATAGAAGCTGTCAGCACCCTCTAGTGAAAAGAAGTCTGAAAAATCACTTCTTTAATAACACAGGCCTACCTTAAATACGTTTGCACAGATGTATTATCAATCATTAAAATTTGGTAGTTACAGAAACTAAAATTTTGAGATGGTAATAAACAATGTATATTTCATTGTAGTGTATTAAATGATTATAAATCCTTTGATATGGGGTGCTGTCTCATTCAGAAAAGCAATGCTAAACAGCACAACATCAACAAAAAGACCTGAAAGCAGAACTAGGACCACAGATCGTTAACTACCTCTACCTACAATGTGTTTGCTTTTCCTAGGAAAAATAAAATCTAAATGAGCATTTCTATATTTAAATTTGCTTAATGAAATTTCAATTTTTCTGGCCTCACTAAATTAATTTTACGCAAGTAATTGAGGAATTATATTTTGAATATATGTCAAACTACCAGTTGGTGCAGGGCGTCAATTGTCAGCCCAAGGGTGCCCTCATTCCTTCGTCTGGCTCTAATATAAAAGCAGAAAGCAAACTGAAAGTCTCTTCAATATTTCACTTTAACTTGAATAAGTGTCAAAATATTAATTGTATCATAAAACTCAGTCCAAGCTCTGAAATTTTAAAATTAGTAAAATCATATTACAGTGTTTATTTAAAACTATAAATTAAGTGAATGTCTTCCCTTCTAGCTTGTCACTTTGGCTGATTTAATGGTACTGCAATTTTATTGACATAACAACCTAATCCATTTAATAATCCATTTACAATGACCTTAAATTTAATGTAATTTAAAGGCAAAGTCTTTTGTGAACTGTATCTTCCTTGGAATGTTTCTCATTAAACTGGCAGTGATAGCTGTACGATAATTATTCCAGCTACTCATGTTTTCACAGAGAACTCCTCTTCACATAGAGATTATTTTAAATAAAAAATTTCCCATTTCTGAATATGTTTCATAGAAAAATATGAAATTGTTTGTATTTAAATTTCTTTTCTCCAACTTCTGTGTTGCTTGGCAATGAACATTGTGTTTTTCATTGTGGAAAGCCTGGAGATGAGCAACTGAAGAAGAGGTCAAATTTTTCTCTCTGAGGAAAAAAAAGGATGAAAAAATAAAAAGAAAAAATCCTAGAGAGGTGATAACACAGGATCCACTCCAGATGTTACATATGCTTTGGGTCATGTGGTAAAACTTTCCAGAGGATGAATCATCCCTGTTCGTCTGAGATAAAGCACTTCCTGGACATTGCAAGGCTAAAACTGGGAAGTCTCAAACTAGGAACATTGTTTACCCTGCATCATATCTCCAAAATATTTTCAGTAAAGAGTTAAAATATTGACTAATGCTTTTGTACCAACATTTTGTGTGTCTTTTCTTTTTAATTAAATGCTGAGTTAACTGATTAATTTTAGTTTTTCTAAAATTGGAATGTTGAGATTTAGCTCAAGGCTAGTTGCATTTTGGTAGTTATCATCTATGATTTTGGCCCAAGATGCAGTTAAGTCATCACTGTGACTGTCAAGTGGTCAGTATTTTGGTTCAGTAGAAAGTGAAAAGGGCCTCAACAAGAGGAAAGATAGTACTTGGACTATCACTTCAAATGATAATACTTGCCAAAATTTCTTAGTTATCAGAATTACAATGTTTGGGGAAACTCACAGTTAGGGAATAAGTATTTCACATAGAGTTAAATATATACTGTATTATATGAGTTCACCAAATTAAGAATGTCAAAATTGATCAGGCTGGGCTATGTTTCATTGCAGTAGTAAATGAAAAATCTTAATAGCTTAAATCAACAAAGATTTATTTCTTATACACACTACCTATCTTTAAATTCCAAAAGAAATTGCCCATTTTGCCATAACTTGTTATATCATAATTCAAGAGACAACACAAAATAAAATTCTTAATTGAGGATCTATGATGCCCATTCTAGTAGTGACTCTTTATCAAAAAAAAAGGACATCTGGAAAATGGAGAACATAAGGAGAATATTAATGGTGATCCAGTTTTAAAACATAGATCTAATAAAATATAACTTACTTCATGAAAACCCCTAGAAATGACTATGTAAACGTGAGGTCTTGATTTAGTGGCAGATCTTGGAAAAACATTTATAGGTTATGAGAAGTGTCATAGTCCCAAAGGAGACAAGTGACAACAACTTCATCAATTTACAAGCAGTAAAAGTAATTCACCAACAAACCAGTGGAGTATTCTATGAAGACCCCTATTGGGCCCTGAGTGTTTCTTAACATTCTTGGGTAATATGCTTTTCACTGATGATTATTATCTGAAAATTATTACTCAGTGGTGTAAGATAATAATCTGGAATCTAGTTTTTTACAAAGCTCCTCAGCAGATTTTGATGCAATTAGCCTGTACCGTTGACATTTTAAAAAAATTAAATCTGTATTTTGACTTGGTGAATTTAAACACAAAAGAATAGAATGTAAATAAAAAGTTATTGAGATTAATGAAATATTCAGTTCAGTATAAATTGAAGATAATTTTAAACCATAAATCTATGGGGTTATTTATTACTATCAATCTGATATTCTAATTTCTAACCATGACTCTGCTACTAACTTCATATGTGATTTCAGGTAAATCATTCATTTTGGCTTCAGCTTATTCTGTAAAATGAAGACAAGTTAATTATTAATGAAACTACCATTTCTAAAAACCCTTATTTCCATGAGACTTTCCAATTATTTTAAAGGGATGTGTGGGACATGTGTAGGGGTCAAATGTTCAATGTAAGACCTTGGTGGCAAGTGCTATGAAGAGAAATACATAGCGTAAGTGTCTGGTTTTGTACCGTTACCATCAAAAATTCCCACTATTTCTAGAAAAAGTCAGTAGGTTTTAGGCGATTGACAGGGGTTCAAGAAACTCTAGGTTCAAAACATGGCATTTTGGCATATTAAATACCTGAAGCATAAGGAGTCCTAAGAATTAGCATATGCAGGAAGAACTATCTGATCTTCCAATGAAGCAGATCATAAAACCTAAGAAGGACATTCTTACCTTTCCCTGAAGTAGGTCAGAAAACCCTCACATGAGAGGTGCCTTTCCTATACCCAAAAGAAAGAAGTATCATTATTTCTGAAGATAAAGGTGAAACTGCAGAAATGCATCTTAAGGAGCTCTGAGGAACTTCAATTCTCTCTTTTGTTTTTTTTTTTTTGTTTGTTTGTTTGTTTTGTTTTGTTTTTTTAACTTCAATTCTTTATATCACAGCACAGAAAAAATTCAGCATGAGGCAAAGTGATATACAAGAAGATTTATTAGAATAGGATGCTTGTAAGGCTTATAAGTGGGCAGGCAAGAGGATGTCACACCTCAGGAACTTAGTGGGCTACAGTTTTGTAGTCAAAGGGAAAGTGGGGAGGGGAAAAATACCACCTTCTTTCTCATTCCTGAGTATATGTCACATTTCCATCATCAGTTCCTTCTGCAGGTTGGACTGGGGAGTTTTTTTCTCCCTACACGATTAAGCCAAGACTGTCATGGTGCAATGGAAATAAAAAGGCAATAGCATATAGTTAAAATGGCAAATAATTTCAAGGTTCAGTATAATGTCACCCTTTCCTTATATTTTTGTTTTTAGTGTGTGTATAGGCATACTAAATAATATACACAATAAAGGACGGACCTAACAGAAGCAGAAGATATTAAGAAGAGGTGGCAAGAATACACAGAAGAACTATATAAAAAAGATCTTCATGACCCAGATAACCACAATGGTGTGATCACTCACCTAGAGCCAGACATCCTGGAATGCGAAGTTAAGTCGGCATTATGAAGCATCACTATGAACAAAGCTAGTGGAGGTGATGGAATTCCAGTTGAGCTATTTCAAATCCTAAAAGATGATACTGTGAAAGTGCTGCACTCAATATGCCAGCAAATCTGGAAAATTCAGGAGTGGCCACGGGACTGGAAAAGGTCAATTATCATTCTAATCCCAAAGAAGGGCAATGCCAAAGAATGTTAAACTACCACACAACTGCACTTATCTCACCAACTAGCAAAGTAATGCTCAAAATTCTCCAAGCCAGGCTTCAGCAGTATGTGAACTGTGAACATCCAGATGTTCAAGTCAGATTTAGAAAAGGCAGAGGAACCAGAGATCAAATTGCCAACATCCGTTGAATCATCAAAAAGCAAGAGAGTTTCAGAAAAACATCTACTTCTGCTTCATTGACTACACCAAAGCTTTTGACTGTGTGGATCACAACAAACTGTGGAAAATTCTTCAATAGATGGGAATACCAGACCACTTGACCTGCCTCTTGAGAAATCTATATGCAGGTCAAGAAGCAACAGTTAGAACTGGACATGGAACAACAGACTGGTTCCAAATTGGGAAAGGAGTATGTCTAGGTTGTAGATTGTCACCCTGCTTATTTAATTTATATGCAGAGTACATCATGTGAAATGCTTGGCTGGATGAAGCGCAAGCTGGAATCAAGATTGCCGGGAAAAATATCAGTAACCTCAGATATGCAGATGACACCAACTTTATGGCAGAAAGCAAAGAACTAAAGAGCCTTTTGATGAAAGTGAAAGAGAAGAGGGAAAATGTTGCCTCAAAACTCAACATTCAGAAAACTAAGAGCATGGTATCTGGTCCAATCACTCCATGGGAAATAGATGGGGAAACAATGGAAACAGTGACAGACTTCACATTTATGGGCTACAAAATCACTGCAGATGGTGACTGCAGCCGTGAAATTAAAAGACACTTGATCCTTGGAAGAAAAGCTATGACCAACCTAGACAGCATATTAAAAAGTAGAGACATTACTTTGCCAACAAAGATCCGTCTAGTCAAAGCTATGGTTTTTCCAATAGTCATGTACAGATGTGACAGTTGGACTATGAAGAAACCTCAGCACTGAAGAATTGATGCTTTTGAACTGTGGTGTTGGAGAATACTCTTGAGAGTCCCTTGGACTGCAAGAAGATCAAACCAGTCAATCCTAAAGGAAACCAATCCTGAATATTCATTGGAAGGACTGATGCTGAAGCTGACACTCCAATACTTTGGCCACCTGATGCAAAGAACTGACTCATTTGAAAAGACCCTGATGCTGGGAAAGGTTGAGGGCAGGAGGAGATGGGGACGACAGAGGATGAGATGGTTGGATGGCATCACTGGCTCAATGGGCATGAGTTTGAGTAAGGTCTGGGAGTTGGTGATGGACACAGAAGCCAAGCATGCTGCAATCCATGGGGTCGCAAGAGTTGGACATAACTGAGCAACTGAACTGAACTGAACTGAACTGATGCCTATAGGAGCATGACCTAAGAATCATTAACTTACTGAGCTCACTGTGCAGGATGTTAGTTTCATGTAACCACTGTTCTATTGCTTTGGGGAATGTCTCATGCTTCTGTTACATGGTTTTCTTGCTAAGCTAGTCTGTGTGGTTTTGTGGTTTAGCAATTCTGCTTTCTTGAGTGATCATTAACTTATAGGAATATCACATACTTTTTTCTCTACTTACAAAACCCTAGTAGGATTAAATGTTTAATCATGAATTTTGTCCCATTACTCTGGCCCTATCAAAAGAACATAGAGGAACCTGAATAAACAGGCCCTGCTGTTTCCTTCCATTTACTACACCACCTCATACACTTATATTCTTCCATGACTTTCTGCTCGCCATCAATCTAATAAAAAAATGTTTAGGTTTAAAATATTCCTTCAGGCCCTCATTTCCTTATGAATGCTTCCATATCACATGAAACTTACATTAGATAAATTTTATGCTTTTTTTCTTTTCAGGCTGTCTTTTGTTACAAATGCCCCAGTTGAGGACATAGAAGAGTATAAGCAGTTTTTGCCAGAACAGAGCTTTCTGTGAGAGGCCCCATTTTTCTTGACACTAACCATAAACCAGGCACCGTCATGCTCTACTCATCTCCAGCCATAGCACACCTTTCAAGTATTTTGATCACACAATACCCTGTCTAAAATGTTGGTTCTTTCCATAGATCAAAGAAGTAGAAATGAAGAACATGATTAACAGATGGCCAGCTCTCTTCCCTAGCTTTCCCTTGAGTGAACTAGTGAACAAACTATGTGAACAAGATAGCATATAAAGAAAAATCGCAAGAAGTGGACAAGTCTGCACATAAGCCTGCACTCAGTGGCAATGACTCTAATCCCTATTTCAATGACTAACTGAGATTACATTATTTTCACCTCTGTTGACTTAAAAAATAGTCACAACTTAGAAGTTGAGAGTTATGCTTTATTTGGCAGAAATTTTTATGACTTCAAGCTTGGGGGACAGCATCTCAAGTGACCCTGAGAGAATTGTTCCCAGGAGGTGAGGAGGAGGAGCCAAGTTATATAGAAGTTTGCAACAAGGGGCAGGTAGTCTGAGCATCAAAAGATTATTGTTAATTAAGGAAAACCAGATAGCTCAAGTTAAAGAATTTAATGATTTTCTATGTATGGAAAGTTGCAAGAGTATGGGTTCACTGAAATCATTACTTTCATATACATCTCAGCTATCTAGGACCAGCATCCAGCAACTTGATTTTTCACATCCCTAGTCCCTCGGTCACCACAGAGAGTGGCAGCAGCCTGATAACTGTTAGACTGCAGGCGCTGCTCTTTCCGGGCATTCTCTGGGTTCAGATTTCAAATTTGTAGGGCTGGAATAGCTGGTGGCTGTGACATTTTGTTTATTGATACGGCAGAAAATACTCCATTTCACACTTCTAAAAACTTTCATGATGAAGCAGAATCTTTGGAGATTGGCGGCGGGGGCGGGGGGGGGGGGGGGGGGGGGGCGGTGGACACTGAGTCCACCACCTCCCCAGACTGCCAGCATTCTGATTAAAAGCAACTTTCCTTTCCTGCAACAATTTTCTCTCTCTCTCTCTCTCTCTCTCTCAAGTATTGATTTTGGAGCTGCGAGCAGCCAGACCTGAGTTCAGTACCAAGAGTAGAGAAAAAAACTATTTTTCTGCCCTTATAATATGTATATGGTGATTGAGAAAGGCATGGGTTCTAGAGTCAGTTATGGTAAACCACATCAATTTCTGGAAGACTAGATCACATGAACATGGTATCAAGAAGATTAAGTACAGCATAGACTAAATAATAAAATGGGAGAGAACAGGGAATACAATACTAAGTATCATATCAAAGTAGGATCCTGACGTGATTTTATTTCAGTAGTTTATACATATTATTATTCTACCACATATTCGCCTCATACCCCTCTTATTAATAAGGAAATGGCAGAGACTGAATAGAGAGGCAGTCAGTTTAATTTGAGAAAGTTGCTTAAATAGGAGAATATGAATTAGCTTTGCTCCAGAGAAAGAGTTGAACTGAAAACCCTGAGGTTTGCAACTTTAAACAAATCCTGACTCATTTCTCATGTATTCCCACCAAAACAACAGTGATTGAGGTTACCCAAGAGGTAATTTTTCTACAAAACATTGTGAGCTATGTCAGGCAAAAATATAATTTATCTCCAGCAGTCTTCAAATACTTTCTCTCACCTCCAGCCTCCAACCCCAATAATGGAATTGTGCAAAGTCCAGGAAGCTATAAGAGTCTTCAAAGTTAAGTATCCAACATGTGAAAGACATTCTAGGGACTAAAAATAAAAATGGTACATAGTATATCACCCATTAACATGCACATGCTTGTTATTTGTAAGAATACATTATGCTGCTACAGAGATGTTAACCTTCAAACTTTCAGCACAGAGACGCTTTCCTTTTAACTAAAACGCCCCAGTTTCTAAAACACTGTTTCCCCAACTCCCATAGAGTACTGCAATTTGCCTGAATGCACTGTGAATGCTGATACAAATGAATCCTGGTTCAGAGTATCCACATTTTGAAAAATTACTTAGTACTAAATTCGCTCAATAGTGAAGGGTCTCTCTGGACCTTCAAGTTTTAATCTGAACGTCTCCATCTTTCCTTTCACAACCAAAGCTCCTCCTCCCATCCTCCAAAGTTGATGAAATCAAATGCCTTGGACCTGAACGTTTTAGTAATTCAGATCACTTGAGAGAAAACAAAATAACCAGGGCGGAGAGTACAAATTTTTAGTTTGGGGATTGCAAACATGGAGAAATGCCGCCTCCTGATGGTAAGAAGTGGAAACAGCAGGGAAAAGGCCGACAAAGACCTTCAGAAAAAGCAACTGCTTTCATTTCAAAGCATCAAACGGCTCAAGTCAGTGGCCCTCAGATCGCCGAGGTCGGCCTCTTCCGGCTGCTCTGACCACTCAGTGCGCCCTGTGCAACGTGATTGACAGGGTAAGAGTCCTGTCCGTTACCTAAACTCGTCACTCAGGAAACAGTGAACCCGACCCTTCCGGAAGCTCCATGTCCGCGCTCTCCCGGCATCCTTTGTCTTCCGGCTGTGCTCAGATCCCTCCGGCGAGTCCCGCTTTGCGCGCCCATTTCGAGCCCGAGTGTCAGACTCGGCTTTGCGGACTTGAGACTTCTGCACAGATTTTCCGGGACTAGGTTCTTGGCTATGGGGGCAGGAATGGCTCAGCTGGAGGGTTACTATTTCTCGGCTGCCCTGAGCTGTACCTTTTTAGTGTCCTGCCTCCTTTTCTCTGCTTTCAGCCGGGCCCTGCGAGAGCCCTACATGGACGAGATCTTCCACCTGCCGCAGGCGCAGCGCTACTGTGAGGGCCATTTCTCTCTCTCGCAGGTGGGGTTCCCAACCTGTCTGCACGCTCACACTGGCTAGAAAGGGGAGATCTGGCCCCAGCGCTAATTTCCCCCGTCTTTATCCTTAGCTCCCTTCACTCCAAACAGGAAAGGAACTGGGTAATTTTTTGTTCCTCTAAGATCTGTAAAATATTTGCTAAATGACTGCATAAATGGCAGATTTGTCTCCTAGCAAGAAATCCTCTGGGAGATTAATCAATGGGGAACTACGTTATTGCCCCTCTTTTTGGCAACTAATGAAAGCTGTCCTAGTTTTTCTTTGCCAGTTCCAGAATTAGAAGCATTGGATTGCCCCTAGGAAATAAAAAAATTTCACATTCGGTCACCTGTCAAGCATCTCACTGTGTCTTTTGAGAGTGGGATAGGAGGGGGCGGGGGTATCTTCAGCCACTAAGAAGTGACAAGTTATGTTAGTTCCACCCTTGGTGTTTTTAGCAACCTTCTATAAACAGGATAAGCTGTCAACCATGAAGTGTTTGAATATGCATTTGGAGATGGCAACCCAGGCTAGTATTTTTGCCTGGGAAGAAATCCCATGGGCAGAGTAGCCTGCCAGGCTACTGTCTGTGGGGTCACAAATAGTCAGACAGAACTTAGTGCCTGAACAACAGCACCAGCATATGCAGATATGGATATAAAAATCCTCTGGGGGAAGGCATTGTAGAGTATGGTTAAATATAGTTATAGAAAAATCTGGTTTTAAAACTTGGTGCTAATGTTTATTATTCATGTGGCTTGGAAATTTTCTGAGTTTCTGATTACTCATCTGAAAATGATGGTAAAACCGTTATCTATTATAGAGTTTGTTACAGGATTAAATACAGAGTATTGGCTCAGTACATTGTAGTTGTCATTATGGATCCTGTGCTTTAATCCCTTTATTTTTCGCTCCATACCCATCAGAGTTCCAGCAGGTATTTCCAGGCTTTTTAAAACTGTAGCGTCTACAATTTAATCACCAAAAGACAGGCCCTCCAAAGAGTATGTCTTGGAAACTGAGTTTAAGTTGTTGACTCCTGGTTGCTGATACTTTAACAGTCAGAAAGCAAATACAAAAGACAATAAGGAAGACTTCTTTAGAGGAAGTGTCTGATTTGCCCTGATGTTAAAAGGACTCATTTAACTGTGTCATACGATAACTTCCCAGAAATGCCTGATTATTAGTGAAGATGATGTTTCTGTGTCAGTCTTATCAGTATAATCTGTTTCTTGCTTTTGCTTCGTTGTTGACCTTTTGTTTTTAAGTGGGACCCCATGATTACTACATTACCTGGCTTATACCTGCTGTCAGTTGGAGTGGTCAAACCTGCCAGTTGGATCTTTGGATGGTCAGAACATGTTGTCTGCTCCATTGGAATGCTCCGATTTGTTAACCTTCTCTTCAGTGTTGGCAACTTCTATTTACTGTACTTGCTTCTCCGCAAAGTGCAACCCAGACACAAGGTTTGTTTCCAAAATAATTTGTTTATTTACAGGCAGGTCCACAATTATGGTGAATTTATTTTATGAAATTTGGTTTTGAACAATATTTGTATATATTTTGTAAAGTTAAAGCAAGTCTTCTACCTACCCCCATTTTAGATGTTTGTGTTTAAATATTTGAAAAACTAATTAAAAAATATATAAATTTTCATGAGTTAAGTCAGTTCAGTAAATATTTATTGAGCTTATTCTGTGTGTTAAGCACTGAGACTACAGAGGTAAGTGAAGCAGTCTTTTTCTTATAAAACTTACGTCTTCATTAGGGGAAACAGATGTTACCTTGGCAGTTTTTTATGATTTAAGTATGCAGACCCTGGAGGTGAATTACGTGGGTTTGAATTTTATCCACTATTAATTGTGTTACTTTGGGCAGGTTACCCCTTAGTGACTCCATGTTTTCATTTGTTAAATGGGAAAAATATAGACTCAACCTCACAGGACTATCCTGAAGCATAAAGGAGCTTAATAAATGGAAGTTTCCTAGAATACTGCTGGATGTAGTAGTAAGGAATCAGTAAATATTAACTATAGTAGTTAGTTTTAACTTAAATGATTTCAGTAGTGTAAATTGTGGGATAACGATAACTGTAAAATACTACAAGAATACAGAGAAGCAGCCTGACTGGGAAGGAAAGCTGTTGGTTACATTGGGTAAGACTTCACACATCAGGAAGATCATACCCAATCTGAATCTTGATGACAGATAGGGCTGTAGAATAGGAATGAATTCTGACAGACATAGCATAAGCAATTATAGAAAGACATGGAGCAACAAGATACAGGGAATTGCTATTTGTAACTATAAGATTATAAAGTACAGGGATGTAAGGCTGTAGAAGTAGGTAGGAGAGAAGTCATGGGTATCCTTTTTATGTCATGAAAAGTATTCTAAACTTTATCTAGTAGGTGATGGACAGCCCTTAATTTTAATCAAAGGAATGGCATGATCTGGCTTGGTGATTTAGATTAACTGGAAGATAGAATTCAAGGAAATAAGAGTACTTTCAAATTCTGAAATAGATTATCAGGCCAAAAGAAGATGTTTAACTTTAGATGAGCCCCACTATTTTCAGGAAGATCCCTGTAATTTCATCACAAAATAGTAAGATCATTGTGTGTGGTGGTATAAATGTTATATACATATTTAAATTCTCTCTGGTATAGAGTTTTGAGACTGCACTAGAAATTGGTGATGATGGCCAAATGAATGCTCATAGAAGGCTCACTGAAATGGAACCACTTGTGCTGTGTCCCATTCATCTCCATGTTCTCCATAGAATTGAGTTCATAGTCTTGCACACAGTAACTCCTTAACTGTTTGTTGAATGATTCAGTGTAATAGGCAATAGAAGCTTTGACACACATATGTTTTGTTTTATCGGCTTCCAAATTGCTAGGTGTAACTAAAAAGTATCAGAAAGTTCCCTCATAAATATATACTGTATTTTTGCAAAACCAAGAGTAAGATTAATATTGAATAATTTTATTTAGTTAGAACTCAGGCAGTTTTTGGTTTGTTTGTTTGTTTGTTTTAGTAAATCTCTCCCTTAGCTCTGCAGGAATAGCCTATTGGTTTTATTGTGAACTGTGTTTTCTCTTTTCATAGGCTGCCTCATGTATCCAGAGGATCTTGTCAACGTTAACATTAGCAATATTTCCCACACTCTATTTTTTTAACTTCCTTTATTATACAGAAGCAGGATCCATGTTTTTTACTCTTTTTGCCTACTTGATGTGTCTTTATGGAAATCATAAAACTTCAGCCTTGCTTGGATTTTGTGGCTTCATGTTTCGTCAAACAAATATCATCTGGGCTATCTTCTGTGCAGGAAATGTCATTGCACAAAAGTTAACTGAAGCTTGGAAAACTGAGCTACAGAAGAAGAAAGAAGAGAGGCCTACCCCTATTAAAGGACCATTTTCAGAATTCAGGAAAATTCTTCAGTTTCTTTTGGCTTATTCAATGTCCTTTAAGAACTTGAGTATGCTTTTACTTTTGACTTGGCCCTACATTCTTCTCATGTTTCTATTCTGTGCTTTTGTGGCAGTTAATGGTGGAATTGTTATTGGTGACCGGAGTAGTCATGAAGCCTGTCTACACTTTCCTCAGCTGTTCTACTTTTTCTCTTTTACTCTCTTTTTTTCATTTCCTCACCTGCTGTCTCTTAACAAAATCAGGGCTTTTCTTTGCTTAGTTTGGAAACGGAGAATTCAGTTTTTTGTGATAACTTTAGTCTCTCTATTTTTAGTTTGGAAATTTACTTATGCTCATAAATACCTGCTAGCAGATAATAGACATTATACATTCTATGTGTGGAAAAGAGTTTTTCAAAGATATGAAATTGTGAAATATTTGTTAGTTCCAGTCTATATATTTGCTGGTTGGAGTATTGCCGACTCATTAAAATCAAAGTCGATTTTCTGGAATTTAATGTTTTTCATATGCTTATTTACTGTTACAGTACCTCAGAAGCTGCTAGAATTTCGTTACTTCATTTTACCCTATGTTATTTATAGGCTTAATATACCTCTGCCACCCACATCCAGACTTGTTTGTGAGCTGGGTTGCTATGCAATTGTGAACTTCCTAACATTTTATATCTTTCTGAACAAGACTTTTCAATGGCCTAATAGTCAAGACATTCAGAGGTTTATGTGGTAATATCAGGGATATCTTGAACTTTAAAAATAGACTTATTATTTAGACTATTTCTATAATGAAAACTAAGTAGAAATTTTGAAATTTCTTTTAGACACTATGGTGACCCTCAAATCACATCAGATTTTTTGTTTTAACTACCGAAATATGTATTTTAAATACACATATTTAAATATGTATTTAAAATATATATTTTAAATGCACACACACATACATATATGTATGTGTATATATATATATGTTTATATATGTGTATATATATAAACCTGAGGAAGTTAAATGGTAAAGAACTGAAGAAAATTTAAGACTTGCTCCATAAGCTTGAATAATAATGGGGAAAAAATTATTTATAGCTATCATATTTCTTTAACACTTTGCCACTCAAAAAGCTTAGAAGCTTTTTATATACAGGTTTAAGAAAACTGAGCATGCTTTATAGTACTGAAACTTATTTATTAATTCTCTTCAGAAAAATTAGCAAAGTCTTTAAAAATATTTGCAATTAGGTAATATTGTTGATTGAAAAATTGTTTAACATTTTAGTAAATCTAATTTTAATCATAAGTAAAATAGACTCACATAGATAAGTAAATGTTGTAAAATAGAGGCTTTTCTGTGTTTATCTAGGAATCAAGTGGATTTTTGTTAAAAATCTAGAAATGATGATGTCCTTTCAGTGTTCCTAATGTGAAGCATACATATGATGGCCAAAGATAAATTGTGTTGATGATAATACCTTTTCAATTGGGTTTTCTTTCTGAAATACATTACTGTATTAGTATCCTATGGTGGCCATAACAGATTACCACTAATTTGGTGGCTTAAAAAAATCTTTCACAGATCTGGAGGCTAGATGCCTAAAATTAATGTGTCACCAGTGTTAGCTGCTTTTGGAGGCTCCAAAAGAGAATCCATTCCATGCCTCTCTCTTGCTTTCTGCAGTCCATGGTGTTCCTTTGTTTATAGATGGATTACTCCAGTATCTGCCTCTGTCTTCACATGGCCTTCCTCCCTGTCTTCCTTCTCTTATAGTGACAATTCTTTCTCTTTGGATTTAAAGCTCACCCTAATTCAGGATAATTGCATGTCTAGATCTTTAACTTAATTATGTCTGCAAAGACTCTTTCCATATAAGGTCATATTTACAGGTTTCAAGTTCTTTTTGTGGAGCACTTTTTAACCCATCAAACTTACTAAAGGATATTTTTCAATAAGCTTCATAAAACTTGTAGGAAATAATTTCTTTGCTAAGATATTTTAAATAGCATCTTTTCTGAGAGGTTAAAAACAAGTGACTTGCAAAGTCACATAAAAACTAAAGATAGCTGGTATTTGATCCCATTATCCCCCCAAAATAATTAGAATTTAAAGGAAGTTTAGAAATTATTTGATCTAGTCTTATTTTGTAGATTAGGTAACAAATGTTTGGGTATGATTTAGGGGGAGTAATTTTGGATTCTCTGTCTACTATTTGGAGTACATTCATTTGAGTTGTCATTCCCTTACAGAGAAGTATTATTTGGATATGTTAACTTTGACATGTAAACTTAGAACTGTGAATAGAATTCATTTTTTAATCTAGTTTGACATTTGTAAATTTTTCAACTGTGAACTGTTTTCAGTGTTGGATTATGGTTCTCTGGGTTTCAAATAAGGAGTGAATTTGGAAAATACTCTTTATTTGCAAATATAAAATTGTATACAAGTACAAATTACAAGTGTAGCCCTGAGTAATAAATACAAAGTCTTGTGTTGTACACACTCTTTGGGGCCAATTTGTATTCTATTCAGTGCTTACAAAATAGTTTGACTCTTTAGTTAGACTGTGAGACAAATATTTTTACTGACACTTCTTTTTTTTTCAAATTAGACAAGATAGCACACTTGAACAAATTATTATTTTATAATGGAGATAGGAAGTCAAAATTCCCCCCAAAATATGTAATTTAGGGAAAACAAATTTCTTATCTGATGCCGTCAGTGCAATGCTTTTAGTTTTTAGGCATATTTCTGAGACAAAAACCTTTTTTCCTCTAATGTAGTCTGGCAATAATGGGGAAATTATTCCACCCCATCAGTTAAGGAAATCATTGTGCTAATTCATTTTTAAGTGGAGAGTCCAAGCTGTTTTAAGAGATCATTTGAAATGCTGTGAATTAAAAGGTACTCTACAGCATTGCTTTTAGAAACATCCTGAAGTTTTATGTATTTTGAATATTTTTCAAGAATTACCAAATAAATATATATGTTTGACATTTTTTTTTAAAACAGACTTAACTGAATTATTGATTAGAAAATAATTCTTAGGGAGGTGATATGTGTATAATTATGGCTGGATTGCATTATTATTCTGCAGAAACCAATAAAACATTGTAAAGCAATTTTCTTCCAATTAAAGAATAAATTTTTTAAAAAGTATTGGTAAGCTACAGAGCCTTTGGGACCTTGCAGTTATTGCTGTTAAAGTCTATAAGTGGGATTATTTTAAAGAATGTCATAAAAGGATTTGGTCCCTAAGTTTTTTATGCCCGGTAATACATCTTTTAAACTTTTTCTACCTTATATGAAATTCTGTAGACACAGTGTATTATCTTTATATATCATTAGTAAAGTTCCAATGTCCTGTGTTTCCTCACATATTTAAATTTTCTTTTAGTGGATACCTAGAAATCATTTCTCAGAGAAGGCAATGGCACCCCACTCCAGTACTCTTGCCTGGAAAATCCCAGGGACAGAGGAGCCTGGTAGGCTGCAGTCCATGGGGTTGCTAAGAATCGGACTGAGCAACTTCACTTTCACTTTTCACTTTCATGCATTGGAGAAGGAAATGGCAACCCACTCCAGTGTTCTTGCCTGGAGAATCCCAGGGACGGGGGAGCCAGGTGGGCTGCCATCTATGGGGTCGCACAGAGTCGGACACGACTGAAGCGACTTAGCAGCAGCAGCAGAAATCTTTTCTCGTACATCTCCGTATTTAAATTATTTGGAAACATTTATACACTTATTCCTGAGTTTAAGCATAGCATGTCATTTCAGCAAGAGAAATTATATTAGCTTTCTGGTCTCTTCTTAAAGTTATTTCAGGAATGTGCTTAGCCTGTCATAAAGTACCTTAATAAAAGTGACTTAATTCATTTCTAATAAATAAATAGCTTAATGTAGTATATTTGTAGTTTTAGTTTAACCAACACCGGTCTTGACATTTTTTTTTTCTTTATAATTGTCTGAAGACCAGGAAAGGAGAAGAAAAGAAATACTCGATTTTTATTTATACCCTCTAAATAGTGAACTGTTATTTTAGGCTCACTTTGCAGTAAAATATTTCTATAAAGAAGTAAATTCATTAGGTTAGAGAACATTTATTATTTTTAAAATAATTAGAATTTCATTAAAAACACAAAAAACCTCATGCAAATAATAACAAAAAAGTTTTTTTTTAATGGTAATTTAAATACAATTCAGGAAACATGGACTAGAAGAAGCATTTAACATGAGAGTTAGGAATTCAGTATTTGACTGTGGTTTTGGAATCAATAAGGCAGGTTTTTTTAGTCTTTGGTCCTCCCTTCAAATGAGAATAACATTTTTCTTAAGTCAGTGCCTGGCATCTATGTAGCCTTATTTCAAAAATAATTCAGTCCCTGCTACATATCCATAAACTTCATAAATGTGTCACAAAATAAACATTGTGTGAATGTATGCTGAATGAAGTTTTTTAGTGTGGAATGAAATGAATATCCTAGAAGTATGATGTGTAACCATAAGCTAACTTCAGGAAATAAATCACATATTTGAAAATGAGACATTCTAACCCTTTTTTGCCTAAGTTCCCTAGTTTTAATTTTTTTATTTTGTGTTTAATATATGTATTTACTTGAAAATATATGTTGCTTCTATAATAGGATGTGTGTATTCTGTGTTCTCAGCTCAAAACTATAGTGTGCATTTAAAATAAGAGAAGTAACTATCAACTGTTAAATTATAATAGAATTCTTGATTGTTACAAAACTTTCAAGGGAAGAGACTTCAACCAATTATGAATATTTTATATTGTATTACTTAAACTGTATTTACTACTTTAGAGATCATTGCTGCTTAGGGTACTCTTTGGGGCTTCCCTGGTAGCTCAGCTGGTAAAGAATCCACCTGCAATGCAGGGGACCCTGGTTCGATTCCTAGGTTGGGAAGTTCCCCTGAAGAAGGGCATGGCAACCCATTCCAATATTCTTGCCTGGAAGAATCCCCATGGACAGAAGAGTCAAACAGAAATCAAATCCTCTCTAGTTGTGTTGTGCATGGGGGTTCCTCTCTAGTTGTGATGTGGGAATCCTGTCTAGTTGCAGTGTGCAGGGAAGGGGGGCTCCTCTCTAGTTGCAGTTTGTCAGCTCATCTCTATTTGTGGTTGAGGGGGCTCCTCTCTAGTAGTGGTGGGGGGCTCCTCTCTAGTAGTGGTGTGCCAGGGGAGGGGAAGGCTTCTCTCTAGTTGTGGTGTGCAGGGGCCTCCTTTCTACATGCAACGTCTGGGTGGGCTTTTCATTAGTTGCAGTGTGTGGGCTCCTCCCTAGATGTGGCAGGGAGCTCCTCTTGAGTTACAGCAGGAACTTGGGGTTCCTCTTGAGTTGCAGTGGGGTGGCTCCTCTCCAGTAATAATGTGCAGGTGGCTACTGTCTAATTGAATCTGGGGATCCTCTCTAGTTGTGGCAGTTGTTCAACTCTAGATGTGACGATTGGGCTCCTCTCTAGATGTGATGTGTTGGGGTGCTCCTCTCTAGTTGCACTGTGCCTGAGGGGTCCTCTAGTTGTGGTATGGGAAATCCTGTCTAGTTGCAGTGGGGGGAGGGGGGCTCCTCTCTAGTTGTAGTTTGTCGGCTCATCTCTATTTGTGGTTGGGAGGACTCCTCTCTAGTAGAGCTGGGGGGCTCCTCTCTAGTTGTGATGTTCAGGGGCCTCCTTTCTACATGTGTCCAGGTAGGCTTTTCACTGCACTCCTCTCAAGTTACTTCAGTGGGCTCATCTCCATTTGCAGCAGAGTGACTCCTTTCTAGGTGTGATGTGTCCTGGGAGCTCCTTTCTAGTTATGGTGGGGTGATCCTCTCCAGCTCTCGCCAGGGAGCTCCATGTCCGGGGTCTCCTCTCATGTTACAGCAAAGGGCTCAAGTTGCGCCAGATTCTCGATTCCTCTCGAGTTGTGGCGGGGGCTTTGGGGTTCCTCTCAAGTTGCAGCAGGGAACTAGGGGTTTCTCTCAAGTTGTAGAGGGACTCGGGGTTCCTCTGAGTTGCGGTAGGGCCTCCTTTCGAGTTGTCTTGGGGTGACTCCTCTCTAGCAGCGATGTGCAGGTGGCTACTCTAGCTGCACTATGGGGCTCCTCTCGTGATGGTGTGGGGGTCAACTCTTAGTTGTGGTGGGTGAGTTCCTTTCTAGTTGTGGTATGAAGGTGCCTCTCTAGTAGTTGTGGTGAGGGGGCTCTTCTCTAGTTGCAGTGTGGGGGGCACCTCTAGATTTGCAGTGGAGTGTTCCTCTTGAATTGTGGTGAGGGGTTCCTTTCTGATAGAGATGTGCAGGGGCATTCCTTCCCAGTTGCGATGTGCAGGAAGCTACTCTCTATTTGTGGCAGGGGGCCTTCTCTTTAGTTGTGGTGTGGAGGGCTCCTCTCTAGTTGTGGCAGGGGGCTTCTGTCTAATTGTGATGTGTGGGTGAGCTCCTCTCTAGTAACGATGTTCATGGGGGCTACTCTCTAGTTGCGGCTTGGGTTCTACTCTTGAGTTGTGCTGAGGTTGCTCCTGTGTGTTTGTGGTGGGGGGCTCCACTCAAGTTGTGGCTGGAGGCTCCTCTCTGTTTGCGGCAGAGGTGATCCTCTGTAGGTGCGATGTCCCAGAGGTTCCTCTCTAGTTGTGGCGGGGTGACATTCTCTAGTTTTGGCGCGTGGGTGCCTCTCTCACTGTGGCTGTGGGCTTCTCTCGAGTTGCGTCATAGGCCTCCTCTCGAGTTGCAGTGTGCGGGCTCCTCTCTAGTTGTTGAGGCGGGGGGGGGGGGGGGCGTCTCTGCTCTAGTTGTGGAGGGTAGGGGGCTCCTCTCTAGTTGTGGCAGGGCCTCAAGTCTCTAGTTGTGTCGGTGGGCTCCTCTCTAGTTGTGTTGGGCATGGGTATTCCTCAATAGTTGCTGTGTGCATGGGGGCTCTTCAGATGTGGTGTGCAGGCTCCTCTCTAGTTGTTGTGGGGGGCTTCTCTCTTGTTGCAATGGAGAGTCAACTCTCTAGTTGTTTGGGGGGACACCTCTCAAAATTTGGCAGTGAAATTTCCTTTCTAGTTGCATTGTACTAGGGGTTCCTCTCTAGTTATGGTGGAGTGGCTCCATCAAGTTTTTTCAGTAGTTCCTCTCTAGCTGCAATGAGCAAGGGGCTACTCTAGTTGTGGCAGGGGCCTCCACTCTAGCTTTATCAGGGGGGCTCATCTCTAGTTGCATTGAACTAGGAGCTCCTCTCTAGTTGTGGCGGTGGGCCTCCTTTGAGTTGTTGCAGTGGTCACTTTCTAGTTGCAGTGGGCGAGGGGCTACTCTCTAGTTGTGGTGGGGTTCAACGCTCTAGTTGTGGTAGGTGGTCAACACTCTAGTTGTGGTGGGGGCTCCTCTCTAGTTGCACTGGGCAGGGATAGCCCTCAGTAATTGCAATGTGTGGTGGGGCTCGTCTCCAGACGTGGTGTGTGGGTTCCTCTCTAGTTGTGGCAGGCTGCACTTCTCTAATTGTGGTCTGGGTGCTCCTCTCTTTTAGTGATGTGTGCTTGGGCTCCTCTCTTGTGGTGGCATGGTGACCTTCTCTAGTTGTGATGGAGAGCTCCTCTTGAGTTGTGGCAGGTGACTCGGGGCTCCTCCCGAGTTGCAGTGGTGCTTCCTCTCGGGTCATGGTGGGGATGGGTCTGCGGGGTGGACAGTCCTGTCTACTTTTGGCACTGGGGGCTCCCCACTAGTTTTCATGGGGCTGGTCCTCTCTAGTTTTCAGGGGCTCCTCTCAAGTTACTTCAGTGGACTTGTCTCTATTTGTGGCACAGTGACTCCTTTCTAGGTGCAGTGTCCTACAGGCTCTTCTCTAGTTGTGGCAGGGGTATCCTCTCCAGCTCTGGCAGGGAAGCTCGTCTGTCTTTGTGGCTGGGGGCTCCTCTCAAGTTGCGGTGGACCCTCCTCTCAAGTTGTGTTGGGGCGACTCCTCTCTAGCAGCGATGTGCAGGGTGATTCTGTCTAGTTGCAATGTGCCAGTGGCACATAGTTGCGGCATAAGGCTCTTCTCTAGTTTCAGCGGGGGTCAACTCTGTAGTTGTGGTGGGTTGGATTCTCTCTAGTTGTGGTGTGCTGTCTCCTCTCTAGTTGTGGTGGGAGGTTCGTCTTTATGTGCGTCAGAGAGGCTCCTCTCTAGGTGCGATGTCCGACGGCTACTCTCTTGTTGTGGCCAATGGCTTCTCTCGAGTTGTGGCAGGGGACTGGGGCACCTCTCAAGTTCTGGGGATGCCTCCTCTCAGCTTGGGGTGTGGATGGCTCTGCGAGGGCGGTCTGTCTACTTTTGGTGCTAGGGGTTCCTCACTAATAATGGGGTTGCTTCTCTCTAGTTTTCAATGAGATTTATATGAAAATAACTTTTAAAGATTTGAAAGATTTGAAAATCTTTTTCAAATCTGCATTTGAAAATGCAGATTTGTTAGTCCAACTTCATCCTCTCTATACTCAGAAACCACACATTGTAAGTACAAGCTGGGAGGACCTCTGTGGAAGTAATTCACGGGAGCTTGATAACGTGACAGTGTCGGCAGGATGTGATGAACTCCATGGCAGACAAGTGTGTGTGAGTGACTGGTTGTCTTGGAGATGAGATATTCAAGGCCACGTAGGAACACAGTTAAGTCATTGTCTTGACAGGCCTTCCCAACAGGGCAATTCCTAAATGACAGACTCTGAAGAATACGTAGTCTGTTCCTGGGAACCACACCAAGGTCTCCCCATCAGATGTTTGTTTACATAACGAATCATTGCCTGAGATACTGAACCACCCTGAATCCTTGACATGCTGTTTTTGTACAATATATAAACTCACAAGGGTTGTCTTACAGGACTGTACAAGCCACCTAAAATATTTTAGCAGGTTCAAGGCCACTTCAGCTTTCACCTGACTCATTCTTTTTAGAGAGAGAAGTCTGTTTTTAAGGTAGGGTTTAAATGGGGCATGAGACCAGAATCTCTTTTTTTGTGGGTTTTTTTAAATTATTGGAGTGTAATTGCCTTACAGTGTTCTGTTCATTTCTACTGTACAGCAAAGTGAATCAGCTGAATGGATGACTATCCCCTCTATTTCTGGATTTCCTTCTCATTTTGGTCACCAAGGGGGACAGAGGGGTGGAATGATTGGGAAGTTTGGAATTGTCATATATACACTATTGATATTATGAATAAAATAGATAATTAACAAGAACCTACTGTACAGCACAGAATCTTTTTTAAAATTTTTCTTTATTTGTTTATGGCTGTGCTGGGTCTTCATTGCTGTGTGGGCCTTTTTCTAGTTGTGATACAGGGTGACTTCTCTTGTCGTGACTCCGGGCTCCAGAGCACAGGCTCAATAGCTGTGGCACAGGCCTAGTTGCTCTGCAGCATGTGGGATCTTCTCAGACCAGGGATCGAACTCATGTCTCCTGCATTGCCAGCTGGATTCTTTACCACTGAGCCCCCAGAGAAACCCTCAGAATCTTTTTCAAATACTCTTCTCTCGGCCATTAACACACTCTGGCAATCATATTGATACACTTTTAAATAAATTTGAGTTTCTTTTTCTTTGAGTAAGGGAAGTTAATAACTGATTCAAATATTTTCTAAAGTTAGGTTTTAAATTTCACATTCATGTATCCCAGGAGGTAGGCAGGACTTTCTAATATATGACAGTAAGGGTCAATCTCACTTAAGTTCATGTTTAATCATAATATGCTTACATTGTGGAAATGTGCATAAATTATTAATTATAGCTTATTAAATTTTTACAAATGGCAACCCACACCACTATTCTTTCCTGGAGAATCCCATGAACAGATGAGCCTGGCAGGCTACAGTCCATGGTGTTGCAAAGAGTCAAACACAACTGAGTGACTAACACTTTCAACTTTTCTCAAGCAAAAAAAAATCTAGGTATCTTTTGTTCATACTCTCATAAATTGACTGTCTTGTTCAGATCTGTTGGGACTGTACCTTGGTCTTCACGGTCTGAATTTCTGCGGCTTCTTCTCAAATGCCTCCATCTATCTCCAGAGCTACTCCTGGTCTCTACTAAAAATTTGCTCCCCCTGCCCACTTTTGGCAGGAGCGAGCCTACATCTTTAAGTTAAAGGGTCCAGAGATCTCAAGCCAGGCTCCTCAAGAAGTTTATAGTGACTTTTTCAGGGGCCATAATCCTAATCCCAGAACACCGACCAAGATGACGATTCATCCAGGAGACTACTTCTCCAGAAGACCCAGGAAGCTGGCTCCCAGTATCAGAGACGGGTTGTCCTCTTTCGGCCTGCTCTCCTGTGTTCTCTCCTTGTGTCCTCACTTTCTTCTTCACTTACTTAAGAATCTAGATTATTAACAGATACTCAAGCCTCTTATCTACAATGTGTATATGTTTTCCATCTTTAATTTTTCTTTCAGTGCTTTGAGTCACTCCTTTGTGTGTCTTTTGATTAAGATGCACATTTGGTATAATTATTGTTTTTACTTGTGTTCCTTTGAATGACAACCAGCTTCCTCTGAGGCTAGTTCTTTGCAATAAGAAAGGTGATTTTCTGTGTAATTGGAATCAAGCAATAAGTGCTTTGTAAATGACAGGACAATGGGTCAAGTGGCCAGAAAAATAAAACTCCCATCAAGACCTAGACATGAAGATGTCTGCCTGAACAATAACAACACTTGGCCACTTTGTAGCCCATGTTTCACAGAAAGAGAGCTTGGGCACCCTTAGCTCCTGATGAATACAGGACTCCAAACCCTGAGACAAGTCTTTCTTAGTATTATTCCATGTTGCATTCCATCTGTGATGACACAGATATGTCATCACCAAAATAGAAATACTGAGAAATGGACTTTGTCCCTTCAAGTGATCCAATAAGTGATCTTTGAGCAAAAAGAAATAGCAAATATGACAGTAATAGATTCTGGAAAACTGCAGTAGAGTCTTCTCATATATCCACAGCTAACCAAAAAGCAGTGAAGATGGAAATTGCTTCTGTTTGCAGACAATGGTGTTGTGATCTCCATCCTGGGGTGACATGGATGTCACGGAGGGGGGGCTGAGAGCTTAAACCCACGTGGTTTTGGTTTTCCCCATGATTAGAAAGTATACATCCCCACGATACATTCTTGTCACTATGTGAAGGCTGAGAAAAATGAAATATCAGGTAAGTCTGGCTCTGGGAAACACTTAGCCCTGAATATTAGCTGTAAATTAGCAAAACCACCTGTCGCGCAAACTTGGCTCAGAACTTGGTCTTGTATGCATATGAGTATAAAGCTATTGTGTCTCACACACTGCCAGTTCCCAAGGAGTTCCTGATCTCACAAGACTTGTCTGAGAATCTTGTCACCCAATCACACCCTGTAAACCCATCACTCCACTCTTCCTGTCTGAGCGGTTAAGATTCTGCAAGGGTGTTTTCCTTTCTTATCTCAGCAAATCCAGCAAAGTAGCCCTTGTCTGCTCAGTGGGGTTTTTTGATGGTGTTTTGCTAAAGCCTAAAGTTGACAAAATATATAAACACAAAAATCAATAGTTTATCTGTAGGATAGCAAGGCTTTCCTAGAAATAGAACTGGAAACAATCTTTCCATGATACTTAGAGCAATAATAAAATGCTTATAAACAATGTCCACAAGAAAGGCACAGGATCTGTATAAATAAAGCAATCGAGTCATTCTGAAAGAAGTAATGGAAAATGTCAACAAAATGGAAAAGTGAGAGAAAAAGTATCAATTTATCCCAAATTATCATAGAATTCATACAGTCTTAAAGGACCACAATACTTTACAAAACTTTTACCATGTTAAACAATTAACACCATTGTCAAATTGGTAGCTTTAGATGAAATGTGAGTGGAACGTTACATCCATAGTTTATTTTGGCAGGTAAATGATATTAAACTAGATAAGCATTAGTCTTATCTTTATAAAAATAAATGATTTAATTACATCTTCAAAAGTATTTAAATTCAGCTTAATTCAAGTCATTCTGATTATTTTTTTTTTCTTTTTTTGGGGGGGTGTGATATTACAACTATTTTTTTTCCATTTATTTTTATTAGTTGGAAGTTATTCTTTTCATTCTAATTTATCTTTTCATTTTAAAGATAATGTTGAAGTAATATAATTTTGATTGAACAAATCAAGGTGATCTATTGAAGGGAAAGTAGTATTTAGATGGAAAAAAATTGAGTTATATTTTGTAAACTTTTATTACCTTCATTTTAGCAAAATCACTGTTTTCAATTATTTATATAAATATCCCTTCAACAGAACATGAAAGCTGGGCAGTGGTAGTCAGCAGTCTTGGATATTTTGTCAAATTTCAGTCACATAGCACTCATAATTTCACACATTTTAAAGTCTTGTCTTGAAGATTCACATATTATTTGATAGTTTATTGGCACTTGTGATTTTGTCTTTAAAAATGTAAACACATCACCCACACACCTTACTTGCACTGTTGCTCACGACTGTTAGGAGAAGCTGCAGGAGGGTTCCTGAATTCATCTGAAAAGCTGGCAGGGCGGTGAGAAAGCACAGGTGTCCCGAGGAGCTGGAGTGGGGATGGGGCACAGGTGGAGCCTGGAGGAGCTCTAGGTCCAGAGAAACTATAGAGGGCCTTTGTTTCTTGACCACAGTACTTATTTATTTTTACTGTGGTATCTTTATGCTTTTATTTATACATTTTACTACTGTAATACAGATGAAATGGAAGACCAGTGTTGGACTGCGGTAAATTAAGCAATGTCATATCACTTAAGACCTATCTGGTCTTTGGTGAGGATTATTCTCAGCGTCATGCTGTATGAAACTATAGCATTGATTATTGTAAAACCTGTTTTGCATAAATATGAAAATACAGTATCATGGGTCTGAAATGTTTCTGAAACAATCTCATAAGAAATAGAAACTTTTATTTATTTTTTAGATATTTATTTATTTTTCTGCACCTGGTCTTGTTTGTGACATATGGGATCTAGTTCCCTGACCAGGGATTGAACCCAGACCCTTGTATTGGGAGAAAAAATATTTTTTCCCTAATTTTTATTTAGTTGTTAGCTCTGGATATGGCAACCAAGGCTCTATATAGGAAGACTGGGTCTGGATATGATGAAGAATTTAAGAATAGAAGACTTAGGAGTTTTGTTGTTTTAAATAAAACAACAGGGAAAAGGGCAATTAACACTTTGCTTTAAATGTGAGACAAGTGCAAGTTCAAAAACAAAAAACTTGGTGGAAAAAGCTATTCCTGTATTCATTGAGGAAATATTGTGTGATGGGCCAGGCAGGTTCACATCCCATGAACTGTACACTCTAGTGGGCAAATGAGACACCCCATTTTTGGAACCCCAAGCACACCCTGGACATATTTTTATTAGAGAGTGCGGTTGGACCTATTTGAGTTGTGTGAAGCAGCAGAATCTGGTGAGTCAAAAATGCTCAAGTTCTAATGTTCTGCAGTTTATGAGGAAGGCCTTACAAACAGATTTTAGTGAACAGATTTCACTGCTTGTGTTGCTTCCATTAAATATTAACAGTTCCATGATGAGGCAGAACCAAACAGGGTCAAAATCACTCATCAATCATTGGAGTTAGACTTTTAAAAAAATGTTTATTTATGTATTTATTTATTTATGGCTGTGCTGGCTCTTTGTTGCCGCATTCGCTTTTCCCTAGTTGCAGCGAATGGGGGCTTCTCACTGCAGTGGCTTCTCTTGCTGTGGCGTGCAGGTTTCCATACTTGCGGCACATGGGCTCAGAAGTTGTGGCTGCCAGGCTCTATGGTGTGTGTGTGTAGTGTCTGTGGCCTCTGGCTTAGTTGCCCCACAGCTTGTGGGTATTCCTTGACCAGGGATGGAACCCGTGTCTCCTGAATTGGCAGGTGGATTCTTTACGCCTGAGCCACCAGGAAAGCCTTGGAGTTACTCTTTTACTAAGTAAGCCTCAAAAAGAAATAACTGAGCCTCACGGATGATGGTGGTCATCTTTCTTGCATTCAGTTCAGTTCAATCGCTCAGTCGTGTCTGACTCTTTGCAACCCCATGGAATGCAGCACGCCAGGCCTCCCTGTCCTTCACCAACTCCTAGACCTTACTCAAACTCATGTTCATTGAATCGGCGATGCCATCCAACCAACTCATCCTCTGTTATCCCCTTCTCCTCCTGCCCTCAATATTTTCCCAGCATCAGGGTCTTTACAGATGAGTCAGCTCTTCACATCAGGTGGACAAAGTATTGGAGTTTCAGCTTCAGCATCAGTCCTTCCGAATGAACACCCAGGACTGATCTCCTTTAGGATAGATTGGTTGGATCTTCTTGCAGTCCAAGGGACTCTCAAGAGTCTTCTCCAACACCACAGCTCAAAATGATCAATTCTTCGGTGCTCAGCTTTCTTTATAGTTCAACTCTCACATCCATACATGACTACCAGAAAAACCATAGCTTTCACTAGACAGAACTTTATTGACAAAGTAATGTCTCTGCTTTTTAATATGCTGTCTAGGTTGGTCATAACTTTTCTTCCAAGAAGCAAGCGTATTTTAATTTCACAGCTGCAGTCACCATTTTTGCAGTGATTTTGGAGCCCAAAAAAAATAAAGTCTGTCACTGTTTCCCCATCTATTTCCCATGAAGTGATGGGACCAGATGCCATGATCTTAGTTTTCTGAATATTGAGTTTTAAGCCAACTTTTGTGAGAGTTGGACTATTAAAAAAAAAAAAAAGCTGAGCACCAAAGAAATTATGCTTTTGAACTGTGGTATTGGAGAAGACTCTTGAGAGTCCCTTGGACCACAAGGAGATCCAACCAGTCCATCCTAAAGGAAATCAGTCCTGAATGTTCATTGGAAGGACTGATGTTGAAGCTGAAACTCCAATACTCGGCCACCTGATGAGAAGAGCTGACTCATTAGAAAAGACCCTGAGGCTGGGAAAGATTGAAGGCAAGAGGAGAAGGGGACAATAGAGGATGAGATGGTTGGATGGCATCACTGGCTCAGTGGATGTGAGTTTGAGCAAACTCCTGGAGTTGGTGATGGACAGGGAGGCCTGGCATGCTGCAGTCCATGGGGTCACAAAGAGTCGGACACAACTGAGTAACTGAACTGAACTGAACCGAAGCCAACTTTTTCACTCTCCTCTTTCACTTTCATCAAGAGGCTTTTTAGTTCTTCACTTTCTGCCATAAGGGTGGTGTCATCTGCATATCTGAGGTTATTGATATTTCTCCTGGCAATCTTGATTCCAGCTTGTGCTTCATCCAGCCCAGCATATCTCATATATAAGCAGGGTGACAGTATACACCCTTGACGTACTCCTTTCCCGATTTGGAACCAGTCTCTTTTTCCATGTCCTGTTCTAGCTGTTGCTTCCTGACTTGCAAACAGATTTCTCAAGAGGCAGGTCAGGTGGTCTGGTATTCCCATCTCTTTAAGAATTTTCCAGAGTTCATTATGGTCCACAGAGTCAAAGGCTTTGGCATAAAGCAGAAGAATCCCAGGGGTGGAGGAGCCTGGTGGGCTGCCATCTATGGGGTCACAAAGAGTCAGACACAACTGAAGCGACTTACAAGCAGCAGCAGCAGATGTTTTTCTGGAACTCTCTTGCCTTTTCGATGATCGAACAGATGTTGGCTATTTGACCTCTGGTTCCTCTGCCTTTTCTAAATTCAGCTTGAACATCTGGAAGTTCTCCATTCACATACTGTTGAAGCCTGGCTTGGAGAATTTTGAGCATTACTTTGCTAGCATGTGAGATGAGTTCACTTGTGTGTTAGTCTGAACATTCTTTGGCATTGCTTTTCTTTGAGATTGAAATGAAAACTGACCTTTTCCAGTCCTGTGACCACTGCTGAGTTTTCCAAATTTGCTGGCATGTTGAGTGCAGCACTTGCACAGCATCATCTTTCAGGATTTGAAATAGCTCAACTGGAGTTCCATCACCTCCACTAGCTTTGTTCATAGTGATGCTTCCTAAGGCCCACTTGACTTCACATTCCAGGATGTCTGGCTCTAGGTGAGTGATCACAACATGGTGATTATCTGGGTCATGAAGATCTTTTTTGTATGGTTTTCCTGTGTATTCTTGTTACCTCTTCTCAATATCTTCTGCTTCTGTTAGGTTCATACCATTTCTGTCCTTTATGGAGTCCATCTTTGCATGAAATGTTCCTTGGTATCTCTAATTTTCTTGAGATCTCTAGTATTTCCCATTCTATTGTTTTCCTCTATTTCTTTGCATTGATCGCTGAAGAAGGCTTTCTTATCTCTCCTTGCTATTCTTTGGAACTCTGCATTCAAATGGGTATATCTTTACTTTTCTTGTTTGCCTTTCACTTCTCCTCTTTTCACAGCTACTTGTAAGTCCTCCTCAGACAACCATTTTGCCTTTTTGCATTTCTTTTTCTTGGGGATGGTCTTGATCCGTGCCTCCTGTACGATGTCACGAACCTCCATCCATAGTTCTTCAGGTACTCTGTCTATCAGATCTAATCCCTTGAATCTATTTGTCACTTCCACTGTCTAATAATAATCGCTGGTATTTATTGAGTGGTCATTGTGTACCATGCATCAATATGCACTTTTAATGCATTATCCACTTTTTATGTAATTGTGCCAAAGATATGTTGGATATTGATTTTTAATGACCCATTTTCAAGTAAAGACCACTCACCACCATCTATTAATACTCTCTTTCCATTAGTTCAGCTTCTCTGGCTTAATCGTGTTATGGAAGGCTTGCAAGACACACATCTCAGGAGGTTATAGTTGAAGGATTTTCTTCTAATGCGTTCTTTTATCATTCACATTTAATATTTTTGTGTTACGCCTGCTGGCGTTGTTTCTTACTGAAATCAGTCCATTTCTACATAAGCACATCTCATGATGTCAACATATTCAGTTCAGCTCAGTTCAGTCGCTCAGTCATGTCCGACTCTTTGCGAACCCATGGACTGCAGCATGCCAGGCCTCCCTGTCCATCACCAACTCCCAGAGTTTATTCAAACTCATGTCCATTGAGTCAATGATGCCATCCAGCCATCTCATCCTCTGTCATCCCCTTTTCCTCCTGGTCCCAATCCCTCCCAGCATCAGGGTCTTTTCCAACGAGTCAACTCTTTGCATGAGGTGGCCAAAGTATTGGAGTTTCAGCTTCAGCATCAGTCCTTCCAGTGAACACCCAGGACTGATCTCCTTTAGGATGAACTGGTTGGATCTCCTTGCAGCCCAAGGGACTCTCAAGAATCTTCTCCAACACCACAGTTCAAAAGCATCAATTTTTTGGAGCTCAGCTTTCTTTTTAGTCCAACTCTCACATCCATACATGACCACTGGAAAAACCATAGCCTTAACCAGATGGACCTTTGTTGGCAAAGTAATGTCTCTGCTTTTTAATAAGCTATCTAGGTTGGTCATAACTTTCCTTCCAAGGTATAAGCATCTTTTAATTTCATGGCTGCAATCACCATCTGCAGTGATTTTGGAGCCCAAAAAAATAAAGTCAACATATTATTTGGCATCAATTAATTTTTTTTAATTTTGTAATCCTATTTTTATTTTTTATGCAAAGACTTCCTCTCCTGATCATCACTTTCTCCTTTCCTAGCTGTCTGTGATATTTATCTGTTTCTTCCAACTTAACTTGATTTGTTAAAAAATCATATCATCCAGGTAGCATGTAAAATACTTTCTTTATTTTTAGATAAGGAAAGGGAGAAATTAATTCCCTGGTGGTCCAGTAGTTAGGACTCCATGCTTCCACTGCAAGGGGCTCAGGTTTGATCCCTGGTCAGGGACCTAAGATCCCACATGCCACTGAGCAATTAAGGCCATAAGTCACTACTAGAGAAGATCCATGTGCTGCAAGGAAGACCCAGCACAGGAAAAATAAAAAATAAAAATGTTCCTTCCCTCCTGCACCCCACTGCCTCCCACCCCTCCAGGCCGATGCACATGTATACTCACGGCTGATTCACATTGTTGTACAACAGAAGCAAACACAACATTGTAAAGCAATTATCCTCCAAACAAGAAATTTTTTTAAAAGTATTATCATTCCCTCCTGCAAAAAAAAAAAAAAAAATCTGTGGGATATGTAATGAAGGTATATGGGTCAAAATTCAATCATTTGAAAAAAATTTTTTAAATATAAATTTAAATGAAAAATTTTAAAGTCATGAACTTTGCTTTATCTTCCTGGCTTGTGCATTAACCCTTTCCCTTCCCAGTGGCTGGGGGTGAACATCTCATGAACTAAAACAGAATACATTCGAGAAAGACAAGTATTTGAGAAGAATTGCAGCAAATTTGCAAATATGTATTGGATTGTACAGATTCAATAGCTAAATCACTTTATTAATTTTTCCTTTTTCTCTCATGAGCACTTTCTAAATGACTCAAGATGCTGTCATTGGTAACTCACATGGAGCCCGGCTATTTTTAATTATTGGATCAGAATTCATAAAGACAAGTAAATACATATGCAAGTGTTTGTGTAGTCATTAAAACTTTCATTTAAAATTTCAGAATCAATAGCAAATGAATACATTAACTCTTTTGCCCTAGGGAGTATTTCTATTTTCAACATTGGTGGTGGTTGCATAGTCACTGAATTGTGTCTAACTCTTGTGACCCCCATGGACTGTAGACTGCCAGGCTCCTCTGTCCATGGGATCCTCCAGGCAAGAATAATGAAATGGGTTGCCATGCCCTCCTCCAGGGGATCTTCCCAACCCAGGGACTGGACCTGCATCTCCTGCATTGGCAGGCAGATTCTTTACCACTGAGCCACCAGGGAAGTTCATTTTCAGTAATGAATTACTACAATCATTGTGCATTTTTGCTGAACAAGGTAACATAGAATCAAATTTTGTTATTTTTCTATGAAACAATAGTTAATGTGATGAACTAAGCGTAAAGTCATCTTTGAAACTGTGTATCAGAGAAGAAATATCTAATTAAATTAACTTTTAACACAAGAAGTTCCTGCAATGGTGATCTGACATTGATTAAAGTTGTATTAAAACTATGAAGTGTTTGCACAAACTGTTTCAGAAGAGAGAAAAAGTTGTAACCATGCATCTAGATATATCCTCCCTTCCTGAAGTTGCAGTGACTTTCAGAAATGCATGTATTTACCCCTGTCCCAGAATCGATTTTCAAGTGTGCCCAGTTTCAATCATTAATTAGTGTGGAGTCATGGGAAATAAATCCTTTCTTAGACGCATTCGTCTTAACCACTAACAACATCCTTGACTTTAGTACATCCAAACATCAACGTTTCACTTCATTGTCATCTACCTTTGGATCCACATACATTTCTGATATTTTTTGAGACCAGGAAAGCATAAAGAAGAAGAAAGCCCAGCAAATAAGTAATTATGTTGTTTTCTCCATCTGTACTTGTGAATTGGCTGTGATTTCTCATTTTTCCCATGACCTGAGTTTAGCTTTCCCTTAGTGACTTTTTCTTCACACCTTTAATATGTGCTGAGTTTTATCACAGAAAATGCTACTTTTCAATGAACTCCAATCTCTTCTTTGAAAACCCTCAGAAACGTTTGGCCTTGTGTGAACAAAAGTACAGAAACCACCTAGAACAAATGTGAAACTGTAATAACTGAACACTGTTCGCCACAAAAAAATAAGCAAGTGTTTTAGAACAAGAAAATGGTAATATAATAAAAATAAGATTGGGAATCACAGAAGAATCAAGCAATAAAGTTAGAAGATAATTTTAAGCTCAGGAAAGCAAACATAAGTCATGGCTAATCCAATGTCTGTATTCAAACAAATTAGTTCACTTTAAGGGTGAAATACAGATTGCTTTGTTTAAAGATGCTTCTTTTTGTCTAGACAGACATCTTGATTCTGAATCCAAGTAGAAGATATCTAAAAGTCACATTATGTGTGCACTCTAATGATATCATCTCCATAGTTTGAATAATTCTGGGTTTGTATATTTACATTAAAAGTTTCACTGGAAATCCAGAACCACAGCTAAATTTGTCCCAAAAGTCAATGGTGTTGATGAGTAAGAAGCAAAGTCAGGTGAATCAGCTGGAGAACAGAGCAGAAACTATTTTAAAATAAACACCAGTTTAAACTTTGACTATGGCATTTGGTTTGCATGAATAAACAATATTGTTTCATAAGGCAATTTAAAAATGACATGAAAAAGAAAACAGCCTTCCAAATAACTGGCTTAATGTCCATTTTGTAGTACTTAAATAAAAAGGACAAAGATTTGAAAAAGAAAAGAATCAATAAAAACATATTTGTGAGGAGATGAGAGTACCCACTTTTTGTTTAAGTAGTGTATTGATTGAATAATGGCTCTGATTACTGCATTCAGCCTTTGAAACAGTTCCATCCACACCACTGACGCTGATTTCCAGTGTAATGTCAGGGCTGAGTCACCAGAATCGGGTGGTGGAATTTTACTAGTAAGGCTTTGTGCTGCCCCATTTCAATGTGGACCACAGGAGAATGTGGGAGACCCTGCAGGGCCTCAGGCAAAACAGGCTTAGGATGAGCACAGTCTCTCTAAGTTGATGTGCTGGTGATAACTCAGATTTTAAGATGTGACTTCAGAGGCAGATATTATTGAATGGTAAAAAAAAAAGGATATTTAGCGTTGACATGAAATTAACCCTCAGCCCTCACTACTATGTATAAAGTAGATAACTAATGAGAATCTACTGTATAGCATAGGGAACTCTACTCAATGCTCCGTGGTGATTTAAATGGGAAGGAAATCCAGAAATGAGGGGATTTATGTATATGTGTAGCTGACTCACTTTTTTCACTCACTGACTCACTTGCCCACTGACTCACTTTGCTCACTCACTTTGACTCACTTTCTACTTTGTATGGTAGAAATGAACACAGCATTGTAAAGCACCTATATTATACCCCATTAAAAAAAAAAAAACCTGATTGCATACAAGGCACCTGTGTAGGCTCTAGGGTTGCAAACATTGGATAAACAATCAAAACCTGTCCTCATGGATCTCAAGGTCTAGTGGGGAGAAAGAGAAGATGGGAGATTAATAAATCTATAAACAAAGGAAACTGCAGAGATACATGTCATTAAGTGCCGTGAACAAAACAAGCAGGGAAGCGATTTAGGGAATTTCTGGTGAGGATACAGTGTTTGTAACGGGTAAGGGTATCTAAGGGTATCTCTCGAAGAAGGTAACATTTGAACAGGCTGAGAGTGCAGGAGTTCTGTTTGCGCCAGAGACGAGGGGACACTTGTGGAAGCGTGTTCTCAGGAGAGGGAACAGAAACTGCAAAGACCCCGAGGCAGGGGCACAGCGAGGAAGCCTGTCTGTCTGGGGCCAGGGAGAGGGAGCAGGACCAAGGAGACGCAGGGCTCACAGGTTATTTATTGTGACGACTGTGGCTCCGGCCCCAAGTGACAGGACTGCTTTGAAGGGGGTGGTAAAGAAAGGCTTTGTCGACTTAGTGTGAACATCTGGTAGATTTACATTTAGCCTCCAATTCTATCACACAGGGGATTTGTTTTTAATTTTCTAACATAATATTAGGGCTTCTTAGGTGGTGCAATGGTAAAGAATCCACTTGCCAGTGCAGGAGATGCAAGAGACACGAATTCTATTCCTGCGTCAGGAAGCTCCCCTGGAGAAGGGCATGGAAATCCAGTCTAGTATTCTTGCCTGGAGAATCCCATGGACAGAGGAGCCTGGCATACTACAGTCCATGGGGTCGCAAAGAATCCCACATGACTGAGCAACTGAGCATATTGTCAAATGAAGAAAAGCATTAGAAATGCCCAGGGGTTCAGTGGCAGCTGGAGAATAAGATGCCAACTGTCTCATGAATGTGAAATCATCTTAGGAGATGATACACACTTTCTCTAGTATACAAATCCTTCTATACTCATAGTACTCTAAAAAAGGCTCTTTCCCACTTTCAAATATTCCATGCGTATGTATTCTTTCTGTTGTAAAGAATGTACGTTAGTACTAGCACATTTATTGATCATTAGAAAGTATTTGTTTAACAGAAAGTTGTTTTTAAAGAGCAGATTAAACACTCAGCAAAGATCATTAAAATGATGTATTTTCAAACTCGCTTTTAGAGTAGATCTCTGCAGTCAAAAAATGTGTTATTCGTACTTTTCAGCACAGCTATAGTTTTGCTATTTAAAACTTACAGCATGGACCACTTGTTAGTCTTTTTTTTTTTTTTTTTTCGGTTTTGATTTTTATTTCATTTTTGGTTGTGCTGGGTCTTCGTTACTGCACTCAGGCTGTGTCTAGTTGCTGCGTCAGGGGACTACTGTCTAGTTCCCATGCATGCGAGGGCTTCTCATTGTGGCGGTTTCATTTTTGTTGTGGAGCATGTTGTGAGTTCTCAGTGCATGTGTTTCAATAGGTGTAGCACTCAGACTCAGTTGCCCCACAGCCTGTGGGATCCTCCCAGACCAGGGATTGAACCTGTGTCCCCTGCACCGACAGGTGTATGCTTACCTGGTGAACCACTAGGGAAGTCCCACTTGTTGGTCTGGATACTTGACATTGTGCCCCTGGATCTTGGCGTGTTGGTTTTAGGCTCACAAGCACTTCATGCCCCTGACTCCACGTAGGTGTGATGGAGGACTCATCGTCGCAGAGGGGTGGTCTCCACCCCTAGGCGGGTGGAGATGCCTGTGATGCATGGAGAACTCTGATGCTCCACTTGGTCCCTGAATGAGAGAGAGTGCATCCATGCAGGGGCGGGAGCCAGGGGCAGGGCAAGCTAACCCAGGCTCACCTAACCAATGCTGGGGGCCCGACTGCAGCAGGAACTCTGGATGTCATTTTGTAGAAAGGAGACAGACATACTTACCTGAGGCAGAGGACACAGGACACAAGGCACTTGTTGCTCCTCCTCTTCATCTCACACCTTTGGTCCCGGGGCTGGGTGACCTCACAGCCCAGGTCTCACTGAGTCTGTAAACGCTGGTGGTCGGTGGACTCTTTGGGGCCCCATGGACTGTAACACGCCGGGCTCCTCTGTCCATGGCATTTCCCAGGCAAGAATACTGGGGTGGATTGCCATTCCCTTCTCTCAGGAGATCTTCCTGATCCAGTGCTCAAACACATGTCTCCTGCTTGGCAGGCAGATCCTTTGCCACTGAGCCACCCAGGAAGACCGGACTGCTCCTTAGGTGAGAGCAAAGCCAGGGAGTGGAGGTCGGCTCCACAGTCATCGGAGCAAACACCGCGCTTCCTCCTTCATCAGAGAAGGCACCTCAGGTTCATCTCCTCCAAGTGTGTCTCACTGGAAATAAAGCTGTGATGATTATCAGCCTTCTTACTCCTGAAAAACGGTCATCAGAAGCATTAGTCTAGTTTTTATTGATGTAAACACACTATTTTTCACAGTGAACCACTGTAGGTGCTGGAATGTTTCTGTCGTCCTCGATGCTTGAGGAGAACAAGTTTTCTTTTATTAGGTATTAGATTACCAGTCATGAATAAACAAGTGTAATCTTTTTTTTCTTGACACACCTGGGTAAATAATTCAGCTGTAATCCTTTCGTGTAAGTCATAAGAAGTTGTAAATTGTCTAATATATGTTTAACTGACTTTCTGCTTAAGATCACTAACAGTGAGACTAAAAATGATAATAATGAAATACAGCCATTATTTCTGCTGCTGATGAATTTATGATAATAAGTACACAGCTGAACTTCTACTATTCTCTTGCCATTTATGTAACATGAACCAAAACATTTCTGTTTTAGATCCCATTACATTGTATTATAATTGTGTGAATTGTCACAGTTCCATATTCTACACTTTAGGAACGTGTTGCAACAAATTTTTGTAAGTCAAGCAAGTTGTTTCCACTTGGAGAAATAACCAGGCTCTGGGAGTGCAGACTCAACCTACTGCAAACCTTTAGGAAGCATCTCTGTGGGCTTCTTATTTGGCAGAATAACATAAAAAAAAGAGAGTCAATTATATGAGAAAAACATGGGCCACTTTTGTCAGCCATAGCATGCATAGTTTTCTTGCAATAAAATGATGGTTGTACCAAAGTAATCTTGAGAAAGAAGAATGGAACTGGAGGAATCAACCTGCCTGACTTCAGGCTCTACTACAAAGCCACAGTCATCAAGACAGTATGGTACTGGCACAAAAACAGAAATATAGATCAATGGAACAGAATAGAAAGCCCAGAGATGAATCCACGAACCTATGGACACCTTATCTTTGACAAAGGAGGCAAGGATATACAATGGAAAAAAGACAACCTCTTTAACAAGTGGTGCTGGGAAAACCGGTCAACCACTTGTAAAAGAATGAAACTAGAACACTTTCTAACACCATACACAAAAATAAACTCAAAATGGATTAAAGATCTAAATGTAAGACCAGAAACTATAAAACTCCTAGAGGAGAACATAGGCAAAACACTCTCCGACATGAATCACAGCAGGATCCTCTATGACCCACCTCCCAGAATATTAGGAACAAAAGCAAAAATAAACAAATGGGACCTAATGAAACTTAAAAGATTTTGCACAACAAAGGAAACTATAAGCAAGGTGAAAAGACAGCCCTCAGACTGGGAGAAAATAATAGCAAACGAAGCAACAAAGGATTAATCTCAAAAATATACAAGCAACTCCTGCAGCTCAACTCCAGAAAAATAAATGACCCAATCAAAAAATGGGCCAAAGAACTAAACAGACATTTCTCCAAAGAAGACATACAGATGGCTAACAAACACATGAAAAGATGCTCTACATCACTCCTTATCAGAGAAATGTAAATCAAAACCACAATGAGGTACCATTACATGCCAGTCAGGATGGCTGCTATCCAAAAGTCTACAAGCAATAAATGCTGGAGAGGGTGTGGAGAAAAGGGAACCCTCTTACACTGTTGGTGGGAATGCAAACTAGTACAGCCACTATGGAAAACAGTGTGGAGATTTCTTAAAAAACTGGAACTAGAACTGCCATATGACCCAACAATCCCACTTCTGGGCATACACACCGAGGAAACCAGATATGAAAGAGACACGTGCACCCCAATGTTCATTGTAGCACTGTTTATAATAGCCAGGACATGGAAGCAACCTAGATGCCCATCAGCAGATGAATGGATAAGGAAGCTGTGGTACATATACACAATGGAATATTACTCAGCCATTAAAAAGAATTCATTTGAATCAGTTCTAATGAGATGGATGAAACTGGAGCCCATTATACAGAGTGAAGTAAGCCAGAAAGATAAAGAACATTACAGCATATTAACACATATATATGGAATTTAGAAAGATGGTAACGATAACCCTATATGCAAAACAGAAAAAGAGACACGGATGTACAGAACAGACTTTTGGACTCTGTGGGAGAAGGCGAGGGTGGGATGTTTCAAGAGAACAGCATCGAAACATGTATATTATCTATGGTGAAACAGATCACCAGCCCAGGTTGGATGCATGAGACAAGTGCTCGGGCCTGGTGCACTGGGAAGACCCAGAGGGATTGGGTAGAGAGGGAGGTGGGAGGGGGAATCGGGATGGGGAATACATGTAAATCCATGGCTAATTCAAGTCAATGTATGACAAAAACCACTACAATATTGTAAAGTAATTAGCCTCCAACTAATAAAAATAAATGAAAAAGAATAAACTACTTAAAATAAATAAATAAAATGATGGCTATAGTCCTTGTTTATCTGAAGTGTTTAAACTTTGTATTACCATAATATTTTCCTTCAGCCCATTTCACCATTCTGTAACATTTCTTTGCAATCATATAACATTACTCAATATTCTTACTTAGTAAAAATGGACTCAATACTTTTTAAATTTTTCTTAAAACTTATTTTAAAATTTATTTGGCTTCCCTAGGTCTTAGTTGCAGCATGTGGACTGTTTCATCTTCATTGCAGCATGTGAACTCTTTAGTTGTGGCATGTGGGATCTAGTTCCCTGACCAGGGATCAAACCCACACGCTGTGCATTAGGAGTGTGGAGTCTTAGCTACCGGACCACCAGGGAAGTCCCTGGACTCAGTATTTTTGATTCATCTAATTGCTACTGTCTTTCCTTTTATGATACATTTGGTCTTGTGCCTGAGCATTTACTACTTGAAATAAATTTACTATGGCTTTATTTTTTATATACTTTTCTCCACTTCAACATGGTATCTCAGATTCCATCTGCTTTAGGTCATGGAGATGAGAGTGAGTGATGAAGTGTGTGTGGAGCTAATAGTACCAGCTAATAGTACCCGGTTTTCCCAAACATGAATTTAGAAATACCCTTCACTCCTCCGTCTCTGAGTCACTCTGTTCTGTGAGACACACCAAGTATACCTGATCAAATAGAGCTTTACTGTTTTCCTTCAATCTGTCATTGTTTATGGGCTTCCCTGGTGGCTCAGACGGTAAAGAATCTGCCTGTAATGAGGGAGACCTGAGTTCAATCCCTGGGTTGGGAAGATCCCCTGGAGGAGGGCATGCCATCCCACTCCAGTATTCTTGCCTGGAGAATTCACATGGACAGAGGAGCCTGGCGGGCTACAGTCCATGGGGTCACACAGAGTTGGACACAACTGAGCGACTAAACACAGCACAAAATATCATTGTTTATATGCTAATTACAGGCCTCCCCGGTGGTTCAGTGGGTGAAAAACCTGCCTGCAATGCAGAAGCCACAGGAGACAAAGGTTTGATCCCCGCATTGGGAAGATTCCCTGGAGGAGGAAATGGCAACCCACTCCAGTATTCTCTCCTGGAGAATCCCACGGACAGAGGAGCCTGGCGGGCTACAGTCCATGGGATCACAAAGAGTAGGACTTGACTAAAGCATGCACCCACACATATGACAATTACACTTTAGTACTTCAATGAAACAGTTTAAGAAGCAGTAACTACCAGTAATCTAGATCTTTCCATTGTACTTCTATAAAAGTAACAGGAAATACTTTTTTTTAAAATCGGGTCTTATCCCAATCAAAAAATGGGCCAAAGAACTAAACAGACATTTCTCCAAAGAAGACATACAGGTGGCTAACAAACACATGAAAAGATGCTCAACATCACTCATTATTAGAGAAATGCAAATCAAAACCACAATGAGGTACCATTACATGCCAGTCAGGATGGCTGCTATCCAAAAGTCTACAAGCAATAAATGCTGGAGAGGGTGTGGAGAAAAGGGAACCCTCTTACACTGTTGGTGGGAATGCAAACTAATACAGCCGCTATGGAAAACAGTGTGGAGATTTCTTAAAAAACTGGAAATAGAACTGCCATATGACCCAACAATCCCACTTCTGGACATACACACTGAGGAAACCAGATCTGAAAGAGACACATGCACCCCAATGTTCATCGCAGCACTGTTTATAATAGCCAGGACATGGAAGCAACCTAGATGCCCATCAGCAGATGAATGGATAAGAAAGCTGTGGTACATATACACCATGGAATATTACTCAGCCATTAATAAGAATTCATTTGAATCAGTTCTAATGAGATGGATGAAACTGGAGCCCATTATACAGAGTGAAGTAAGCCAGAAAGATAGAGAACATTACAGCATACTAACACATATATATGGAATTTAGAAAGATGGTAACGATAACCCTATATGCAAAACAGAAAAAGAGACACAGAAATACAGAACAGACTTTTGAACTCTGTGGGAGAAGGTGAGGGTGGGATGTTTTGAAAGAACAGCATGTATATTATCTATGGTGAAACAGATCACCAGCCCAGGTGGGATGCATGAGACAAGTGCTCGGGCCTGGTGCACTGGGAAGACCCAGAGGAATCGGGTGGAGAGGGAGGTGGGAGGGGGGGGATCAGGATGGGAAATACGTGTAAATCTATGGCTGATTCATATCAATGTATGACAAAACCCACTGAAATGTTGTGAAGTAATTAGCCTCCAACTAATAAAAAAAATAAATAAATAAATAAATAAAATTGGGTCTTATATTCCCTTTGCTGTTGTTCAGTTGCTAAGTTGTGTCCAACTTAGCCTTTTCATACTGTTCATGGGATTTTCCAGGCAAGAATATTGGAGTGGGTTGCCATTTTCTTCTCCAGTGGGCCACATTTTGTCACAACTCTTCACTATGACCTGTCTGTCTTGGGTGGCCCTACACGGCATGGCTCAGAGCTTTATTGAGTTATGCAAGACCTTCGCCAGGAGAAGGCTGTGGTGTATAAAATAGATAACTAATGAGAACCTACTATATAGCACAGGAAACTCTACTCAGGGCTCTGTGGTGACTTAAATGGGAAGGAAACCCAACAAAGAGGAGATATGTGTATACATGTGGCTTATTCACTCTGTTGTACAGCAGAAATTAACACAACAGTTTAAGTCAATGAGTATACTCCAGTAAAAAAAAAAAAAAGTAAAGAAAAATAATGAGACTGTTACAATTCTATTTAGAAGCATTAGAATGAGCACAGCTCAGCTAGAGATACATGAATCTTCTAAAGCCTTATGAAGTACTCAAAGCATAATTCATGAGATAAGAAAATGATGAATGAGAAGATGGATCTTAGCTGAGCCTACTGTGGTAATCATCTCACAATACACATCAATCAAAACTGTCATGCTGTATGCCTTAAACTTATACAATGATGTATGTCAATTATTTCCTAATAAAACTGGAAAAGTAATACAAATAAATTTTTAAATTAAAAAACGAAAAATTAGGTCTTATTGGGGTCATTTAGATCAGCCCCATGAGAAGCCTTCTGTCTTCAGGGGGGTCTTCCTTCAAACATCTACCTTCCCTTCCCAAGTTTCAGTGTTTCCTCAGTTCCTACGTGCAATATTCAAAGCCTCTGAAGTAGTACACAGAAGTGCTCCTAATCCATTGGACTCGATGGACATGGGTTTGGGTAAACTCCGGAGCCGGTGATGGACAGGGAAGCCTGGTGTGCTGCAGTCCATGGGGTCGCAAAGAGTCAGCCACGACTAAGCGACTGAACTGAACTAAAGTCGTCAACTAAAAAATACAGCCACAACCTGAAAGTAGAAAGTTAATTTACTTAGTGGGAATGTTTACTACTCCAATCTTGGGAGACAGCATCTCAGTAGCTCTGAGAAAACTGTTCCAAGGAGGCAAGAGGAGTCAGGCCATATACAAGTTTGCAACAAAGGGAGCAGGCAGTCTGAACAGCAAAGATCAGATTTACAGTTCTTTGTGGATCTACCTCTTAGAAAAATGAAAAATAAACCACAAATCAGAAAATGGGGCCAAATTAACCTTAAAAGCTTTTGTATACCAAAAGGAAACTGCCGGGAGCCGTTATGGGGGGTCCCGCCGTGACGAGGTCATGAAGAAAATACCGGGCAGGCAAGGCCGTCCAGGACCCCATCCATGACGAGGTCACGAGGAAAATACCTGACAGGCAAGGCCGTCTAGGATAAGGGACCCTCCAGGTTGGCCTCGGCCTCTACCCTACCCGATATCCTCCCCCCTTTTCTGCTGTTGTTCTTGTTTGCCCTGCTGCAGATTCTTGTGTTGCCTGCCGAGAGCTCTCCTGCTCCTCTTTCACTGAATGAAGACCAACTTAAAATCCTAATTAATAAATCTCCTGGACACTGGTACCCTATGAGGGGGGCAGGGATGAAGGAAATGCTTCAATTCAAACCCTTTTGCTGACATTCTGGCTTGTTTGATAAATGTGTGCTCTCATTGCACAAAATGCTCATGATTGTTCTAAACATCCTAAGTACAGTACGCTGACAAAAGAAACTATTAAGCGTAGGCCCCTTCGTGGGGTGAGAAAAGCCCCACAAATATTATAGCCACATATACGCCTAATAGAAAATAGTTTAGATAGAGATTAGCTGGTGACTTCTTGCAGGTAATTAACTTTTGGACTAAGAGCCTGTTTTGTGCCATATCTGCTGTTTTTGCGATCTGCATTTCTGTTCTGTGAAAATGTAATCCTATCTAGTTCCCTTGGAGATGACACCTAATAGAAAGAAAATAGATTTGTTATAGCCACGCTTTCTGGGAAACAAACTCACTCAGAAGGACAACACAGATAGTGGAGTGCAGTTTATTACATCGGCGGGCCCAAGGCAGAGTCTCCTCTTAGCCAAGGACCCCGACCAGCATTTGTGAAAGTCTTTTATACCCCATGTGTACGTGTCCAAACCCACCACCCCAATTCCCTTGAGACTTACATAAACAAAGGTAGGGTAAATACAACTACAATAACCGCATCATTCACATGTTATGTGTTCAAACAGTCAATAATCAATAAGCCTGCAGTTACATTCCAAACAGTTAATAATCAATAAGCTTGTGATCACGTTCCAACCAGTTAATAATCGATAAGCCTGTGATTACATCCTGATAAATACAGAAAAAGTTTATGACCTGTCCGGAGACAGGGGTGATTACGGTATGTTTCCTCTTGGGCAATGAGTAACCTGGATGTGATCTTCAAGATTCCCCTGTCTGGAGGGGGTCTTATCCTTCCATTGTCGTTCCCACAGGCACTAAGCAGAGAGTTCAGAGTCCACTGGAGAGGCAGCCGAGCACGATCAGCACGGACAGGCCTGAGATGGAGTCCTGGCCCTATGAATTCCTTCTTCAGATTAACCACAAAAAAGACAGGGTCGGCTACTGAAGTTGCTTAAAGTTGCACCAGGTGCAAACCATAAATTATCAACAGGCCTGAAAGCCAAAAGATATTATACATAGAGATTAACCATTAAAAAGGCCCTAATAGGCACAGAGCCCTTTGGGGGGTGAGGAAGCCCTATTAGAAAATACAAAAAATATTGTTTTAAAAGTGGTTATTAGATCAACGTTTGATTGATGGTAATGTGCTGAGGTTGTGCAGTGGAAACTATTGTTAATATAGTTGGAGATCTAGTAAAATAAGAGTTTAGCCCTAGCGTAAAAACAATAAGATAATTGTTAATTTTAACCAGGAGTGCTAAACAGGGGCTGCCTCACCAGAGCCACAGAGTCTTTGTGTGTTAAACTTTTCAGATAAATTTAGCTGAGAATTTCTACAAAAAGACTGTCTTTTATGTTAACAAGATTGTATTTCTATTATGTTGCAATTTGCTGTACCATGAGACTGCCAATTTTCTGTTTTCTGCTAACCTCAAGGCCAAAAGATAATGTACAAAAAATCTATGGGAAAAGACTCTCGTAAACAAAAAATATGCAGAGCACACCTGGTTTCGTGAAGGACAAGCTGATGTAATGTTAAACTAAGTCTGTGTGCTTATCTGCCCCTAAGAAATGTACCAATTTAGGGTATAAAGGCGATGGTGAAAAATAAAGCAACTGCCAGACTCTGCTGCACCTTCCTGGTCTGGTCTCTCTCTCTCTCTCTCTTTTTCTTTCTCTTTCTCTCTCTCATTCACCAACGGCGTTCATCCTGAGGGTTCCCCTGGATCCTGCTGGGGCTGGACCCTGGCAGGAAACCCTCAAGGAAAGACAAGGACAACCCTCAGAATAGGAAGAAATATTTGCAAAGAAAGAGACCCACAAGGAATTCAACTCCAAAACATACAAACAGCTCATGCAGCTCATTATCAAAAATACATACAAACAAAGAAAAAAAAAATGGGCCAAAGATCAAAATGGATATTTCTCTGAGGAAAGCCTACAGATAGCAGATAGGCACACGAAATGATGCTCAGCATCACGAAATATTGCAGAAATCAGTACTCGGGAAACTAAGCATCACACTCAGAGAGTTGGAGAAGTCAGGTTTATTATGCCGGTGGGCCCAGGGGAGTTAACACTCCAAGCTCTGAGCCCCCAACAAAGGGTTACAGAGTTTTTACACACAAACAGGCATGATTAAGTGGGTTTGTGGGTTTGCAGGGGCTAGGGTGATTGCAAAGAGTAGGACAAGGGTGAGTGAGATAAGCTCCAGTTCCTAGTATTGTGAGTCCCTTCTTTCCGAGACCTACATGATCTAGACTTTACAAGGAGCAAGCTGAGTTAGAGAGGCAGAAAGAACAGGAGGTTATGTAAAAATTTTAACTTTTCCTCTTCATTTCCCCTCTTGATGCTCCTATCATTTGTAGAAAGCATCATCTCATGTTTTGGTAGGACATTTAGAGTTCCCCATTGTTTAGGGGGCTATATATGAGCTTGTACCATTTGTAACTTTATGGATTCAATCTGAGAAGTTATGAACTGGGTGACTGGACTGAGACCACAAGGACCAAACAAGAGCACTGCAATGAACATGAAGAGAGGACAGGTTAAAGGGAGAAGCCGCGATCCCCTGCTACAGATACTGTTCCAATTACCCCGGGAATTTGCCAGTTTCTCTCTCCTTTTTATGATTCATTCCCTTAGTTGTTGGGCCGTGTCCCTGACTATTCCTGATTGGTTTACATAAAAGCAGCACTCTTCGTTCAAGAAGAGGCAGAGTCCTCCCTTTTCAGCTGTCAGGAGGTCTAGCTCTCTCCTATTCTGTAAAAACCACCGCAGCCAGGGAATCTAGTTGGTCCTGTAAGGCCACTAAAGATTTGGCTACTCTCTCAACATCATTTGTGAAGTCTTTGGATAGTGTATGGTAAAAGGTGGCTGATGAAGCAATTCCTCCTATTCCCCTACCTATCCCAGCCGTGATTCCTAGACCAACTAGTAGGGGTATAAACTGGATGGCTCTTTTTGACTGCGTATGTGCTGCCAGAGGTACGTATGTGAGAGTCTGGTTGTTAGGGACAATATTCATCTGAGGAGTGAGGACAGCTAAGGTGCAGATACCCACCCAATTAACTGGTAGACATAAGCATCTGTCCCACAAACAAAGAAAAGGCCTTGATGCGGGCAGCACCATATTGTTTGTGGGAGGATGAGTGGGCCACTCACCAATTAACGTTTGATTACATTGGTCCCTGGCTAAATTGCCTACAGGTCCAGTTCCTCCATCATTTGTAAAGCATTCTGGAGCCTTTTGAGTTAACTCAATTGCCTTTAAGACTGGCCCTTGTAAGGACGGATCTGTAGGAGTTCCCATAGCTGATGCAGTATTTAATGGTACTGGTGTAGCTAAGTACTGTGGAGTTCCTAAGCAAAGCAAACAATCCCTGGCCAACTGGGGGTTGGTGTTATTAAGAAGGTGATGAGTTTCACTGAGAACCTGGTGCAGACGAGGGTCTAAGGGGGATTTAACTCTGTAACCTGAGTCATACTGCCAACAGGCAGAGCCTGATTTTTCAGGGCAAAGCTGGTCCTTGATTTTGTTTGTCTGCATTATTGTCCCAGTCCAGTAGGTGTTTTCCATTTATTTGGCAGACAGACACCTGTTCTGGGTTGTAACATCTGTGTGACATTTGGGGGTATATGGAGGCACAGGGGCATGATGGCAACACCATGGTGTCAGGATACTGTCCGCGGTTTTGATTCTCTGGGGAAAGGTAGTTGCAGCTGGGGGCATAACTGGAAAACATTTTTTCACCCAGGCCCCTGGATATACATCGAATGGTTATGAAGACAGTAGGTGATGGCCTATAAGATTGGCTATCTGTACATTATTCTAGCTGATGGTTAAGTAAGTGATTTTCCAAAGGTTGACTGTATTGTTGACAGGTGCGTGATGGATAAGGAACAGCACCATCTGTTACAGCAAGGGCACCAAAAGCCTGCAAAGCAGCCTGCACCTAACAGATAACTAAACACTAGCAAAAGGTTTTCTCCCCATCTTTAGGTCGTCACGGCTATAGCAACTGAGCCTATCATGAGGGGGGTCAGTTACACTGTGGAGCAATTTAGTTAGTATGGAGAATCAATCATAATAGACATCTAATAAGAATGAGGCTTCTCACCATAGTGAGATAACAGACAGCTAACCACAACTTCTGACCCAAATCCCAGTCATGGAGTGTGACTGAAGCTAGTCCTGTAGCAAAGAGCATAGCAATAATACCAATCAGGGATAGAGTCCCAGGGTTGACAGTGAAAATCCATTGATAATTTGATGGCTGGATCCTCAAGCTTCCACCATACATTGACCAGCCAGCTTGCCAGAGTGTGGCTGGAGCAAGGCTGAAGAATCCTCAAGCTTCTGCCATGCGTGGATGAGTCAGCTTCTGGAGTGACTAGAGCTGGGCTCAGTGTCTTTCGTGGGTGAGGGCTGTTATTTTCTGAACCAGACTTTGAGGGGATTTTCAGGGTCCCAGACTGTTTTCCAGGTGTCCTCATTACAGGAAGCCACTGTCTTCTTGACTCTGGTGTGGTGGATCCAAGGGGTGACGCCTGAAACTTTAACAGCAGTAGGGGTTGCCAGGACGACCATGTAAAGGCCTGTCCAAACTGGCTGAAGTGGTTCCTTTTTCCAGTCCATAGCCCATACCTCATCTCCCGGCTGATAGGGATGAACCCAGTTGCCCAAAGGAATGGGTGTCCTTTCTAAGGTTTCTCAGGCAATATGGTGGAAGACTTTTCCCAGGACCTGGAGGTACTGGGATCTCCCCAGGTCAGCTAGCTCTTAGGGGTTTCCCTTGAGTTTTCCTATCACTGGGGGCATTCTCCCATTTAAGATCTCAAAGGGAGAATAGCCTGAAGACCCGGGGTGCATTGGGCTCAGAGTAAAGAAAAGGGGTACATGTTGACCCAAGATAACTGGGTCTCCTGACAGAGTTTAGCTAATGTGGTTTTGAGGGTCCAATTCATGTGTTCAACTTTCCCTGAGCTCTGTGGCCTGTAAGCAGTGTGAAGCTTCCATTGATTTGATTCCCAGTGTCCTGGATAAAGTTTGGATTATCTCAGACACAAAAGCTGGCCCATTGTCAGACCCTATGGAGAGAGGCAGCACATGTCTCGGGATTATGTCTCTTAGTAAGGCCTTGGCCACTTCTTGTGCCCATTCAGTGCAAGTGGGGTAGGCTTTGGCCCATTCCGAGTAGGTGCAGACTACCACAAGTAAACACTTACAGCCCCTATAGGGCTTGACTTCAGTAAAGTTCATTTCTTGATCTTCAAAGGCAGTGTCCCAGTGGTCTGCACCCCTGGGTTGGGTCTTGGTCCTTGGCTGGCGTTGTTTTGCGCACAAGTCACACATCTTGCACTAATCTGGGCACACAGGGTTGGGAGCTTAGGAATGAAACAGTAGTGGCTCAGTAAACTCTCCAGAGCAGTTTTTCCTAAATTAGCTGTCTCATGGTGTTGTTTTAGCAGCTGGATTGCTATATAGCTAGAGACAGAGTCTTTGGTCTGGGCGCTTCCTCCAGCCCCCTTTTTCTTTTATTCTTCTCTCATTTAGAGTCCATTGATCTTCTTCCTTGGTGTATCTCAGAGACAGAGGCAATTCTGGCATCAAGATGACCTTAAAGGTTGACTCAGGGCCCACTATGGGCCCTATGACCTCGGTTGGGTCACTGCCTCCTTGGCTGCCTGATCAAGCAACCGATTTCCTTTCATGATTGGATCAGTTTCTCTCTGATGGCCTTTACAATGGATGACTGCCACTTGGAACGGCTTCCAGACTGCTTCAAACAGCTGAAGGATTTCCCTTTTGTTTTTAATCTCCTTTCTCCCTGCTGTCAATAGGCCCCTTTCTTTATAAATGGCTCCATGTACATGTAAAGTAGCAAAGGCATACCTTGAATCAGCATAGATGTTGACTCGTGTCCCTTCGGCATGCCTTAGCACCTGGGCGAGTGCCCATAGCTCAGCCCATTGTGCTGACCACCTGTGGCCAGGCCTCAGCCTTCACCATCTCCTCAGGTGTTGTCATGGCAGAGCCTGCTTTGCACTGCCCGTCTTGATGAAACTGCTTCCGTCAGTGAATAGTTCCAGTTCTGGGTTCTGGAGGGGAATGTCTGTCAGGTCCAGCCTGCTCAAGTAAATCTCATCTATGACCTCCTCACGGTTATGATCGGGGCTTTCTGATTCCACAGGTAAAAAGGTGGTGGGGTTCAGTGTCTGCATAGTCTCGAGTTGGACCCATGGGTTTTCACGAAGCAGTCCTTGATAGTGAGTCATCCTGGAGTTGGTCAGCCACTTATGCCCCTGGCAGTTCATCAGGGCAGTGATAGCACGGGGAACCTTTACATTTATAGTTTGTCCTAAAGTAAGCTTATCTGCTTCTCTGACCAAAACCACAGTGGCAGCTAATGCCCGGAGGCATGGTGGCCAACCCACGGCCACTGGATCCAGTCGTTTGGACAGATATACAACCGGGTGCGCCATGGCCCAACAGTTTGTGTGAGGACCCCCAGAGCAGTGTGACTTTTCTCATGTACAAAGAGGTTAAAGTCCTGCGTCACTTCTGGCAGCCCTTATGCCAGAGTGCTGGTCAAGAGTCTCTTTATCTCCTCGAAGGCCTTTTTCTGTTCAGGTCCCCACTCCAGGGGGTCCTTACCAGACCCTGCTGTGGCTTTAGACAAAGGCCTGGCAATTTCAGAGAAACCCAGTATCTAGATCTGGCAGAATCTGGCAGCCCCAAGGAACTCACAGACTTCTTTCCCTGTGTTCAGCCGAGATACTGAACAGATGGCTTGCTCCCTCTCATGTCCGAGCGCCTGATGCCCTTCTGAGATGACAGACCCCAGGTACTTGACCTCCTGTCTGCAGATCTGAGCCTTTTTCCATGACACCCTGTACCCTGTGGTGGAGTAGCGCCCACGGGGCCCTGATGCCTCTCCTGCAGCCCCCCTGGTGGGGCTGGCTGGCAACAGGCAACAGGTCATCCACGTACTGGAGTAGGGTGCAGTTCAAAGTTTCTCCAGGGAAGGCAGCAAGGTCTGCAGTCAGGGCTTCACGAAACAGTGTAGGTGAGTTTTTGAAGCCTCGTGGCAGTTGAGTCCAAGTCATCTGTGTCTTTCTCCCCGTGTGGGTCTTCCCATTCAACGGCAAACAACGGCTGGTTGGCTGATGACAGATGGAGGCAGAAGAATGCGTCCTTGAGATTGAAGCAGGTGAACCAGCTTGTCTGAGCAGGTAAGAGACTCAGGAGAGAGTAGGAATTTGGGACCACTGGATGGATGGTGATCACCGCACTGTTGACGGTGTGGAGGTCCTGGACGGGGCAGTAGTTGTTCCCTCCAGACTTTTTAACTGGTAAGAACGGAGTGCTCCAGGGAGACTGACATTTGATAAGGATCTCGGCATCTTGTAGTCTCTGGATGTGGTCCTGAATTCCCAGGCATGCCTCCCATGGTAATGGATATTGTTTCTATCTAACAGGACTAGCTCCTGGCCTCAGGTCCTCTACAATGCGGGCATGGTTTTTGGCCAAACCTGGAGGCCCCTTCTCTGCCCACACATCAGGGAATTCTTTTAGCAGTATGGGGGGATTTATTTATTCCCTCCCTGAGGAACAGAGATGCCATTCATCTTCCCTGGGCACGGTCACGGCCATCATCAGAGCCGATTGTCTCCCCAAGGTGAGGCTTGCTGGCTTTCCGGGAGTAAAGGTGATTTGTGCCCCCAGTTTTGTCAGTAAGTCTCTACCAAGCAGGGGAATGGGGCATTCTAGTAAGTACAGAAATTCATGAGTCACCAGATGGCCCCCTCACTGACATGAACGGGCCTTGCAAAATGAGCGGGCTGTCAAGTCCCCTGTGGCCCCAACAATAGATGCTGTTCGGCCTGTGAGGGAAGCCACAGGTGTGGTTACCACGGAGTGCTCAGCTCTGGTATCCACCATAAAATTCATTGATTGGCCCCCTACCTTCATCGTGACCGTGGGCTCCCAGAGGCCCAGGATCAGGAAGCCAGGTCTTCCCTAGTCCGATACTGCTCCAGCCAGGCGGATAAGGTTTTGGACAGCCGGCTCAGGCTGGTACCTTTCTGTGTTGGGTTGACTGAACTTCTTCGACCCTTTCGATGTCCCTCTGCAATGGGGGCGCTCATTCCTCCAGCGCCCAGTCTCTTTGCAATGGGCGCACAGTGGTGGTCTCCTCTTAGTTTCCCCTTTCCACAAGGGAACAGTCTGTTTCACTGGATCTAAGCCCTCAATGCTGCTGCTAGCAGGGCTGCTTTCTGCTCATTTTTTCCGAGTGGTTGGGCCACAAATATCCTACTGTGTCCCCGTCCGTTTGTGCAAAATCTTGGGGGCAGGGTCTGTGCTATTAGAAGCAAGGAGTCTGTGTGTGGAAACTTATCTGAATGTCCTGGAGTCCCAGTGACTACCTGGTGTAGTGCTTGGACAGTGAGCAGGTCAAGAGTGCCCTCTAGCGGCCATGCAGCGTCAGTTCAGTTCAGCTCAGTTGCTCAGTCACATCAGACCGAGCGGGTAGGCCTCCCTGTCCATTGCCAACTCTCGGAGTTTACTCAAACTCATGTCCATTGAGTTGGTGATGCCATCCAACCATCTCATCCTCTGTCATACCCTTCTCCTCTTGCCTTCAGTCTTTCCCAGCATCAGGGTCATTGCAAATGAGTCAGCTCTTTGCATTAGGTGGCCAAACTATTGAGTTTCAGCTTCAGCATCAGTCCTTCCAATAAATATTCAGGACTGATTTCCTTTAGGATGGACTGGTTGGATCTCCTTGCAGCCCAAGGGACTCGCAAAAGTCTTCTCCAACACCACAGTTCAAAAGCATCATTTCTTCAGCACTCAGCTTTCCTTATAGTCCAACTCTCACATCCATACGTGACTACTGGAAAAACCATAGCTTTGACTAGATGGAACTTTGTTGGCAAAGTAATGTCTCTGCTGTTTAATATGCTGTCTAAGTTGGTCATAACTTTTCTTTTATGAGAAGTCTTTTAATTTCATGGCTGCAATCACCATCTGCAGTGATTTTGGAGCCCCCAAAAATAAAGTCTGCCACTGTTTCCACTGTTTCCCCATCTATTTGCCATGAAGTGATGGGACCAGATGTATAGCCCAATATATACCTAAGTCATCTGACTTACTTTGTTCCATACCTGTTCTTATTTTTTAGAGAAACTATATATTGGCATTGTCCATAAGGCACCCAGCATAGTTTTCTAGTGTTGTTAGACTGATTATCCTTAGTATGACTTAATTGTTCCCAGTATAGAGGAGACTTTAAATGGGTGCAAGGTGTAGCTCCTGCAGAGTTAGGGGGCAGGAAAGCAAACTTAGTTACAGACATGCAGAGCCAGGAATGGCTAAAAAAAAAAAAAAGGAATATTCAGGTCTGCTCATTGTTTTCTCTATTTCCGTTGTTCTCAGGAAGGGGAAAGAGAAAAACTCATTTCTCTCTTTTTTATCCCTTTTCACTGCAACACAAATACCTTAGGACTCAGCAGTCCCACAGCTAGGAATAAATCTAGAGAAAATTTTTAAAAAATTTAAAAGACAAGGGAATCCCTGCAATCTCAGCCCAACAAGGTACAATAGTCAAGTCTGGGAAGCACACTAAATGTAGAAATTACAGATGAATGGAAACAGAGGATGGGGCACATATACACAATGCAGTATTTCTCAGTGATAAGGAAGTAGGAAATAATGCCAAGTCCAGCCACAGGAAATAAGGTAGAGATGATCATTCTGAGTGAAGTAAGGGAGACAGAGAGAGACAAGTATCACACGATATCACCTGTAGGTGTAACCTAAAAATGGATACAAATGAAGTTCTTTCCCAAAGAGACACAGCTTCACAGACTTAGAAAAGAAACTCCTGGTCACCAAGAAAGTCAAGATGCAGTAGATGGAAAAGAAAAAAAAAAAAAAAAAAACCCACAAGATTTAATTCCTGTTCAAATTATAGGGTAGAAACAGAAAAATATGGAAAAAGAAACGTTGATTCTATTCCCCTCGGGCCATAGTGACCTGAGCTGATGTCACATCCCTGGAGCCTGATTGGCTTGGGTAGCAAGGCTGGAATGTCCTGGGGCTGAGGGAGCTGGGAGCGTGTAGCAGGCAGTGTACCTCCACAATGAACCTGGGGTGCCTGTTGCCCTCTGCAGAGTCCCCAGCCTTCAGAAACAAGTGGGAGAAATTAAGAGTTTGGAATTAACACATACACAGTAATATATATCAGAGAAATGATTAAAAAGTAACTACTGAATAGCATAGAAAAGTTGATGAGTACACTATAATCACCTATATGTGAAAATGAACCCAAAGAGAATAAACAAACATCCTGCGTGACTGAATCATGTATCTGTACAACTCAAACAAACACATCGGAAATTAACAATATTCCAACATAAAATAACAAGGAAATTACAGGGGGAAAAAAGAGTGGGACATGAAGAACTGCTGCCCCCTTGTGGCCTTCTAATTTAACAACACCTTGAAAGGCAGTGCTGCTGGGTATTTAATATGCACAAGGATCAAGGGGCTGAAGGTAAAAAATATCTGCCTTCAAGAAATGTCCTAGGTGTCACCGGAAAAAAAAAAAAAAATTCAAAACAAGGCAGGCATTCAAGTGGTCAATTTCAAGAGGTAAGTTTAATTCACACCCTTTCAAAGAATCACATGAAAAGATGTCCACATCACTAAATATTAGAGACATGCAAATCAAAACTACAATGAGGTATTTCCTCACATGGTTAACAATGACCATTGTCCAAAAGTTGACAAACAATAAATGCTGGAGAAAGTGTGGAAAAAACAGAACCCTCCCACACTTAGTGAAAAGATGGATTAGAAGCTGCCACTATGAAGAACAGTGTGCAGGTTTTTTAAGAAATGGTCATGAGAATGAAATTAGAATACTCCCTAACATATTTCCCTACACAAAAATAAACTCCAAATAGATTAAAGACCTAAATAAAAGGACAGATAATATGAAACTCTTAAGGGAAAAAGCAGAACACACTTTGACATAAAATGCAGCAAGTTTTTCTTTGACCTACCTCTTAGAATCATGCAAAATAAAACAAAAATAAATAAATGAGAAAATAAAAATAAATGGGACCTAACTCCCCTTAAAAGCACAGGCAAAGCAGAGGAAACCATAAACACAACAAAAAGACAAACCCCATAATGAAACTAATATGTGCAAACAGAGACACCCAAGAGGAATTTTTCTCCAAAACATACAAACTGCTTATGCACCTCAGTATCAAAGAAACAACCCAGTCAAATAGGGGCACAAGATTTAAAGGGACCTTTCTCCAAAGAAGACATAAAGATGGCCATGAAGCACATGAAAAGATGCTCAGCATCTGTAAGCTTTAGAGAACTGTGAGTCAGAAGTGGCATCACCTCACACACGTCAGCATGTTCAGCATAGAGAATCTAGGACAATAAACGCTGGAGAGGGAATGGAGGGAAAAGAACCCTCCTCCCTGTTGGTGGGAATGAAAGTCATTAAATCCACGAAGGAGAGCAGGACAAAGGGTCATTAAAAACCAAAGAGCAAAGTACCATAGGACCCAGTAATCCCAGTCCTGGGCACACATCCAGAGAAAACCATAATTTTAAAAGACAGATGCACCCAATGTTCGTGGCAGCATTATGTACAATAGCCAATACATGGATGACGCCTAAGTGGGTAAGAACAGATGAACGGTAAACAAGATGTAGTACATGCACCCAGAGCAGTAATAGCTCAGCCATAAAAAGGGTGACGTCGCGCCACGTCCAGCACCAAGGAAGGAAGCAGAGATGATCACACTAGGTGAAGGAAGACAAGTATCATATGATATTTCTTGGAGGTGGATTCTAAAAATGGGTACAAATGAACTTCTTTTAAAAAAGAAGAAAGGGTCTCACAACATAGCAAAGCACCTTACGGTTACCAAAAGGGAAAGGTGGTGGGCAAAGGAAATGAGAAGTGGAGATGAACATACACACACGAGTCTTTGTAAAATAATCAACAAGAACCCACTATAGGACGAGGACACTAATCAACACTGCATAATAAACTATATGGGAAGAGAACCCCCAAAAGAACATGTACTATGCATCACTAGAACATTTATGCATCACTATGCATGAGTGATGCATTTGTACACCTGAAACAAATAAACTCTACAACATTGTAAATCACCTCTACACCATTACAAAATACAAATTACAAAAGGAGAGTGCTGACTCTCTTCCCTTCAGGCCTTAGTGACCTAGGCTGCTGCCATACCCCTGAAGCCTGGGCAGGCTTGGGTCCCTTGGATGGACAGTCTTGGGGCTGAGGGAGCTGGGGAGGATGTGCCAGCCAATGAGCCTGCCCCATGGACCTGGTAAGCCTGTTCCCCTACACACCGGCCCACAACCACCAGATCCTGGCAGGTCCCCCTGCAGTGAAACTACACCTACTGCACCCAAACGACGTGGAGCCTCTTGGCTGCAGGAGCTTTGAAAGCCCCCTGGACTTCATGTTTCCAGGTGATGGGGTTCCCACGCCCAGCTTCCTTCCTTAGGGTCACCCACCTACGATTAAAGCACCCTCCACGGAGTGGTGTTGCAGGAACTGGGATATGTCCAGGGGATAGGGGTAAGGAAGGAAGAAGGAATGGGACACAAGCTTTGGGTATTTCTTCTGGCACATTCCACTCTAATTGACAATCCAGAAACAGGACTTTCCCTAAGGCTCTGGTTCCCCCAGTAACCAGGGCAGGGGCATAAAGACATGCTGCCACCTTGTGGCCATTTCCCATAACAACAACTTTAAATCCTTTGCTCACCGGCACTGCGGTGCCCCTAGGCCACACTAGGCCTTCGGGCTGTAAGTTAAAAACACCTGCCCTCAAGAAATGCCCTCGGGGACGTCAACAGAAAAATATTAAAAACAGAGCAGGCCTTCAGAAAGCCAATTTGAATAAGTTTAACTCACACTGTTTAAAAAAATCACATGTAAAAATGTCAATATCGCTAAATATGAGAGAAATGCAAATCAAAACTTCAAGAAGGTATCACCTCGTAACAGTCAGAATGGCCATAGATGGAAACTCAACAAGCAATAAATGCTGGAGAGGATGTAGAGCAAAGGGAACCCTCCTACACTGACGCTGGGAATGGAAATTGGGAGCAGCCACCGTGGAGGACATCAGGCAGGTTCCTTAGCAATGAAAATTAAAATGAAATTAGAATGCTCCCTAACACCATAAACAAAAATAAACTCCAAACAGATTAAAGATCTAAATAAAAGGACAGATACTATGAAACTCTTGAGGAAAAGAGCGCATGCCTTGGCATAAAATGCAGCGAGTTCTTTTTTGATCCACCTCATAGAATCATGAAAATAAAACAAAAACAAATGGGACCTAATAAACATTAAAAGCATCTGCACAGCAAAGGAAACCATCAGTGAAAGAAAAAGACAACCCTCAGAATGGAAAAAAAAATTCTTGCAAAGATACCTATAGGGAATTTCTCTTCAACACATACAAACCACTAGTACAGCTCAATGTCAAAAAAAAAACAACCCAATAAAAAATCGGCCAAAGAATAAATGCACATTTCTCCAAAGAAGTCATAGAAATGGCCATAAAGCACATGAAACGATGCTCAGCATCACTAGTTCTTAGAGAAAGGCAAATCAAATGTACAATGAGGTATCACCACACATTGATCAGAATGGCCACATTGAAAACCCTACAACAATAAAGTCTGCAGAGGTTGTGGAGAAAAGGGAACCCTCCTACACTGTTGGTGGGAACGTAAGTCAGTACACCCACTAGGGAGAACATTATGGAGGTTCTTAAAAAACTAAACATAGAATTACCCAGTGACCCAGCAATCCCACACCTAAGCATAGATCCAGAGAAAACCAAAATTTAAAAAGATACCTGCACCCAACGATCATGGTGTCACTAGTACAATAACCAAGACACGGAAGCAACTTAAGTGCACAAGGGCAGATGAATGAAGACAGAAAATGGGGTACATGTACACAATGCAATATTACTCAGATGAAAAGAAGGATGAAATAATGCCATTTCCAGTTACCAGGAAGAAACTAGAGATAATCATACTAAGCGAAGTAAGTGAAAGAGAAAGACAAGTATAGGATATTACTTCCTGTGGAATCTACACATGGATACAAATAAATTTCTCAAAAGAGAAACAGCCTCACAGACTTAGGAAAGAAACTCATGGTTACCAAAAAAGAAAGGCAGAGGGACAGGGAGTAATTAGCTGGTTCAGATCAATATATACACCTTAAAAGAGATGCTAAAGGGCTCATAATAGTCACAAGTCCAAGAGGGCTGTAAACAACACCTGCCCTCAAGAAATGTCCCGGGGTAAATCAATGGGAAAAAATTCCAAACAGGGCCAACTTTAAGGAAGCCAGATTGAAGAGGTAAACTGTTCTTACAAGATGTAAAATAATAATAAAAGCACATGGAAAGATAGTCCACATCAGTAATTATTAGATTAATGCCAAACAAAACTATGAGGTATCACCTCACACTGGTCACAATGGCCTTCATCGAAAAGATCTACAAAGAACAATTACTGCAAAGAATGTAAAGAAAATAAAATCCTCCCACAGTCTTGGTGGGATGTAAATTGTGAGGCCATGATGGAAAACAGCATGGAGTTTCCTTGAAAAACTAAACATAGAGGTATCATATGATCCGGCAATCCCATTCCTCAGCTTAGGTCCAGAGAAAATCACCATTCAAAATGACACGTGCACCTTGATTTTCAGGGCAGCACTATTTACAATAGTCAAGACACAGAGTCTACCAAAATGTCCATTGACAGAAAAGTGAAGACTACATGGTACATCTAAACACTGGAAGGCTACTCAACCATAAAACAGAATGAAATAATGATATTGGCAGCAGCTTGGATATACCAAGAAATTATCATATTATAAATACTTTTCAGAGAGAAAAGGACGAATATCCTAAGATATCACATACAGGTGAAATCTATAAGTTCATACCAATGAACTAATTTACAAAATAGACTCATAGACAGAGAAAATCAAATTATGACTAGCAAAGGAAAGTTAGAAGGGACAGATAAATTAAGAGTTTGGGATGAAAATATACATCAAGTTGATAATGAAAAAGGACCTACTGAATAGAACTGAGGACTCTACTGAACAAATTGTAATAACTTATATGAGAAAAAAAACAGAAAAAGAACTGATATACATCTATGTATAACTGAATCAAGTTCACGTACATCTAAAACAAACAAAACATCAGAAACCAACTTTACCCCCAATATAAAATAACAATAAATTACACATTAAATTACACGAACTTGGTCTAGAGGAAATCAGACAGTGGTGACCCTATGAATTAGATATATGATATGCTATGATATTAACATGATACCACCAAAGGTTTTTTCACTCAGCAGAATGCAGAGCAGCAACTCACTCAAAGGTGCCTGACCTCATGTGAATGTGACAATATAAAGAAAAGAAAAAGGACCACAGGTTAATCAGGGCAACACCCTCAATTCAGATGTTGGAAATCTCAGAGTGGAGTAGACACACTGAGGTAAAGAGCACATATGGGGTCTCTGCATACAGGATCCAGACCCATGTGGATGGGGTGAGACCAATATAATCCCCAGACCCTGCACCTGGGGTCACCCATCCACAGTCTCCAGGGTGACCCCCCAGACCCTGAACCTGAGGTCACATGTCTACAGTCTCCAGGGTAACACACTTCCCAGACCCTGTACCTGGGGTCACATGTCCACAGTCTCCAGGATGACCCCCCTCCCAGACCCTGCACCTGGAGTGGTTAAGACCCTTGGTGAGGACACCAGGTCTCTGCTGGTTGGGCCCCTCTGGTGGAAACGAGTGAGCTCCTGTAAGCTCCTGGCTTGGTAGATAGAAGTGTTGGGTCAGTCTCCTTCCCCCACACTTGTTCCAAAGAAGTCCTCCTCTTTCCCTTCGGTTCTATGTGATACTAACTGGTTTTACAGCTGTCAAGATAATGCTGAACACACTACCTTGGTGCTGGCAGTCTCGGCCTTTCGTTGTCCTGCTGAGATGCTGTGAAAACACGCCAGACGCTGGGCTGGAAGACGAGGGGCAGGTCTGGTCTCTGCAGAGTATGGACAGTCTACTGGAAGGAGAGCCCAGCAGCAACCTCACCTGCTGCTCGTTGGCTTTTTGCCTGATTCATGTGCCCTGCAATCAGCTGCGAAGGTAAACCTGCTCCTTCTTTCCATGCTCGTGCTGGTGAATTGGCATAATTACCAGGTAGCTCACCTGAGGAGTCTCCAGAAGCCCCAGGGATGTGGAACCTGATAGGGTTAAACAGGGAATAGGCACAGGCCTGTATAAAATGATACTGTAAAGCATTAATTCCTAAACACAAGTCAAGTAAAGCTCACATGTATGCTTCCCTTTTTCTTAGCTTTGAGTGAATTATCTCCCTCTGTACATGATTCTGACCCATGCAGATGGAGTGAGACTCACATAGTCCCCAGACCACCCCCCGCAACTGGGGTCACATGTTCCCTTGGTCAGGACACCATGGCTATGGTCGATGTGAGAGTTGGGCCATAAAGAAGGCTGAGCAGCAAAGAACTGATGCTTTCAAACTGTGGCGCTGGAGAAGACTGTTGAGAGTCCCTTGAACAGCAAGGAGATCCAACCAATCAATCCTAAAGGAAATCAACTGTGAATATTCATTGGGGGGACAGATGCTGAAGCTGAAGCTCCAATACTTTGACCACCTGATGGGAAAAGCTGACTCATTGGAAAAGACCCTGATGCTGGGAAAGATTGAAGGCAGGAGGAGAAGGGGACAACAGAGGATGAGATGGCTGGATGGCATCACTGACTCAGTGGATATGAGTTAGAGCAAACATCAGGAGATAGTGGAGGACAGGGAAGCCTGACGTGCTACAGTCCACGTGGTCACAAATAGTTGGACACGACTTAGAGACTTAACAAAGACAGCCAGGTAGCCCACCTGAGGTGTCTCGATGAGCCCAGGGGAGGTGAACTTGTCAGAGGGAAAGACTAAGGGCCCTACCTCAGCACTGACCCCTGGGAGGGCCATGGAACCCCAGTCACCCAGAGAAACCCACCTCAGCTCCAGACCCCAGACGTCTGAGCACTGACATTCAGACGCAGGCACGGAGTCTTCCAGGACAGAGGCCAGGCCGGGTCTCTACCAGGGTCTCCACGTCCTACTGCACAGAGAACGCGGTCAGGTGTACATGTTTTCACTGCAGAAGCACACGGTCTCATCTAAACATAATCAGTGTAGACAGGGCTTGGGGAGGTCTGAACCTACCGTGTAGACAGAACTTGGTCAGTAGCTTAGGGCTTCACTCCAAGGAGGCACAGGTCACACACCCGGGGTCTCTCATCGTTGGACAGGGGGCTCACCTGCGTGTGGGAATTAGGACCTTTCTTGAAGAAATCATCACTGGCTCCACACTTCACACACATCAGAAAACGGAACAAAAGCTTTGTCACTAAACATTTCAACGGGTATAACAAAACTGTAACCAGATTCTGCAGACACGTGGTGGTCAGTGCCCCGGGAGAGCCAGGAACCTCCTGGAGCGCAGCCCAGTGTCCGGCAAGGACAGACCGGAAGTGGCCCGGCTGCAGCGCCCCAGGCTTCCAGCAGGAGGCGCTGCCCCGGTCGCCCAGGCAGGACTGTCCTGCAGGGTCCGGCGGGGAGAGCAGGTCCGTCCATCGTGATGGTCAGTTAAGGGTGAAGCACGCTCAGGTCCTGCTTCCCCGCAGGGTCGTGGGGAGGGGGCCTGACACCTCCTAGGCTCCCAGTCAGGTGACTTCGTGCAGGGGTTGACGCCCACAGGGCCCCGCACTGCATCCAAGCGGAGAATGCAGGCAGAGGTGGGGCATAGACACCATCAGAGCAGAGAACCCACCGGGAGCTCCCCGCCTGCCCACCTCAGGCCCCAAGGTCCCAGCCCATGACCCATTACCACACACACACACACACACACACACACATACGCAGATGCCACACACATATGTGCTGAGCGCCTACACCATGCCCACAAACAGCACATGTCCGCACGCACACGCATAGCACACACAGGGGGAATAAAGTGAATACCTAAAGCGTTCCTTCCTAAACACAAGTGAAGCTCACATGCATACTTCCCTTCTTCTGAGCTTTGATGGTTTTCAAAATAAAAGGTTTATAAAGTAGCTAATGGTGAATGACTTTTGGTTCATGGGGCTTTCTGAAGTTATTCCAGAAATATTACAAGATGTGAGAGATGAATGTAGATAGTCCATGTGTCCCTCAACAGAAGAATGGACAAGCAGACCATGGTCCATCCACGCAATGAATGTTGCCCAGCCTAAAAGGAAGGCAGTTCTGACACATGCTACAGTGTGGATGAACCCTGAGGGCATTATGCTCAGTGACATAAGCCAGACTCGAAGAACAAATGATGTTTGAGTCCACTCATACAAGCCCCTAGAGCAGTCGGCTCCATATTCACAGAAAGCAGGATGCTGGGTGCCAAGGGCTGAGGGAGGGGAAAGGGGATTGAGTGTCTCATGGGGACTGTCTCCATTTTGCAAGATAGAAGTAGCGACTGAACAACAACAAGAATACCCACAAGCCTGCACTGCAGCAGCATTAACAGCTGAGACACGGAAATAACCAAAATGTACATGGACAGATGAGTGAATAAAGAAGTCATATATGCATAGAATGGAATATGATTTAGCCATGAAAAAATAGAATGCCATTTTCAGGGATAATCTAGAGCTATCATAGATTAATCTAGAACAATCATAGTAAATGAAGTACTTCAGAAGGAGAAACTGATGCCAATGAGCTATTTTATAAAAGCAAAATACATGCACAGTCTTAGGAAACAAGCATGGGAGTTATGGAGTTTTACCAAAGGGGAGTTATGGGTGGAAGGGATAAATTGGGAAGTTGGGATTAATTTATACTCACAAATACATATAGAATATAGAATCAACATGGACATACTTTAGAAAGAGTGGTGTGCCACACACCCTATAATAATGTGTATGTGAAAAAAAAAAAAATGAATCAATATGTGTATGAAGATAACTGATGAAGAATCTCTCCACATACAAACACAGCTATCCTCCAAAAGAAGTAAACATTAAGTTTAAAAAAAAAAAAAGAATCAATGAGACAGGTTTCTGGCATGTCTCAGAAGAAACCACGAACTAGGAGTAACCCTAAAGCTCTGGTTACCATAGTAACAGGAGTAGAGCATGAAGAAATCCTGTCTCCTTGTGGCCATTTCCCACAACAGAAACTTTAAAGCTACTGCTTATGCTGCTGTAAAATAAGAAAAACTTTTTTCTCTTTGGTTTTTTGATTCCTTCTCTACTTTAGCTGTTCCTGACCTACAGTCTGCATTGATAACTGAGTTTCCTTCTTTTCAGAAGATGAACCTGTTGACTGTTTTGAAACAATGCAGGAAGGAACAAGAATATAGGAACCTTATTTGTGGAAATAAATGTTTTTTTGAGGAAATAGAAAGATGGCTTTAATCTCCTCCTGGCAGAGGAGAGAACACAGTAGGCTTGTGCCTCAAGAACTGTGTCTCCCCCGATGGGGAATCAAGGGGATTACACAGTTGGGCCTCATACTCAGAGGCTGGAGATAAAGAGCAAACATGTAAGGATCCTGTATTATTTCTTTTTGCATTGTTTCAAAACAGTCAACAGACTGGCATCACAGAGTCCAGTTGGGACCATTGCCTTTAGTGGACTGCACTGTGGCTTTCTTTCCGTAAGGCAAAAAGAGGGACAAACAAATGACAAGGGAAGGTTTGCAGAGAGAGTAATATAAAGTTAAGCATCACTTAACTTAAGGATGTGACTAACAGGAAATTAAAACATAATAGATGCGAAGTATGGTTCATGCACAGTTAGACGGCGATAGGCACGGGATATCCCTGGAGAAGGTCATGGCAAACCCACTCCAGTATTCTTGTCTGGAGAATTTCATGGACAGAGGAGCCTGGTGAGCTACAGTACATGGGATCACAAGGAGTCAGACACGACTGAGCGACTAACACACACACACACACACACACACACACACACACACAGGTGCAGGATAGAGCTAACATAATGGGTCAGTCTTCTCAAAAGAAGGAAAGTTAGCGCACACTGTAGATCAGGAACAGCTAAAGTAGACAAGGATTCAACAGGCAAAAGAGAAAAAGAAAACTGTTTCTTATTTCACTGCAACACTTATAAACACTTCATATTCACAAGGACTGCTGGGCTCTAAATGATAGCAGCACTTTAAAGATTTCCATGGGTAACTAACTGAAAATAAATAAAAACTAGGCAGACTGTGAAGAAGAAAATCTCCACAATCAATTCCACACACACTGGTTAAAATCAAAGCCTATGAAAACATGCTGCACATCAGGAATTGTTAGAGACGTGCAAATCGAAACCACAGCGAGGGAACACTCTGCACCTGTTTGAAGGGCCATCCTCAGTCTACAAAGGAAAATGGTGGGGAAGACATGGAAAGAGAACACTTACGGTGTTGATGAGATGCTAAGAATCACTGTCGAGAGGAGTATGGAACTGCCTTTGTTAATTTTTAGTAAGACAAACATATTGATTCCAGACCAGGTCACAGGTCACATGTCCTGCTCAGCGTTGCCTCATTGTCAGAACCAACAAGGGTCTTAGAAGGTGCATGAATAGCAGCTCTGCCCAAAGTCTGAAGACAGCCTCAGTGAGGGACGCAGCAGTCAAGACTCTTCCTCGTCAGGTGGTTAATGAGGCTCCCCGCTCATAGCAAAGCGCTCCTTAACTCCAAATTTATTTTGCACAGAGAAGAGGAAAGAATCAGACATAGACTATAAACTAAATCAAGTATCTCTATTTTTGAATTTAAATATAAAAAGTGAAGGATAAGATCAGTAAAAATTACACTTTAAGTGAATAAATTACAAGCTAAATCAACTGTATATTCTGACATATAAGAAAGAGGAGGAGGATGGAAGCCACACAAATTACTGTAAGTGGGCAGCCCTTGCCTATGCGGGTACCACCCAAGTTCTCCAGTCGACTCCACCGCTAGACTCATCTGCAGACACCATCCGGGAACCAGAGCTGCTCTTTTCATCACACCAGAAGGAGCCTTCTTTGTCACCAGGGCATAAAGAGAAACCACCTCTGTGCCTTCACGCACCTCTTCTGCCAGGCTCCAAGCGGAAGGCTCAGCCTGAGTTGCGTTCTTCATCTTCTTCTCCTGCAGGTTAATGGCAGTAAAATGAGGCAAAGGAAGTGCCTAGAACTCGGACACTTCCCCTTTCTGCAGCTGTTTTATTTTCTTCTCTTTCTGTAAGTGACTTTTTTGAGTCAAAAGAGAAAGGGGTATTTCCACAGTTCTCCTCACCGGGATTTGGGGCTTAAAATGTACTCCACAAGGGGGCAATTGTTAAGATCTTATCATTCCTGACTGCTCCTCATCCTCACCCACCTTGGGTGGGTTTTGGGGTTCTTGTCTTCCAAAGGCAGGAGTCCTGGAGACAGTGAGTGGAATTTCTTTCTTATCCGGAACACCCACAACACCTAACAAGATATAATAAGGGCAAGGCTTTGCATAAATTTAAAGTGTTTATCCTCCAATATCCTCTTTGCTTCTCTCTGTTTGATTCTTTTCTCCATTTCAAAATCAAAGCCAATAGGCACGGTGGGTGGCTTCTCTGGCAGTTTCTTAGGGAAAACGCACCCACTGTAAAAAAAAATTCCAGAATCCAGTTTCCATGCTTTAAATTTGTAGAGCCCTGCTTCTACAGGATTACATTTTTTTTATTTTGCATTTGTTTCCAACACCTCCACCACCACTTGCTGCATTTTTATTCTCTTCTCTGACTCTTGCTTCTCAGTACTTCTTAGGATCTTCTGTATATGGGAAGAAGAACATGAAAAAGAATACATATGCATTGATGCATGATTGAATTAAGTTCCTGTACGCCTTATACAAACACAACATTGGAAATCAACTCTATTTCAATATAAGATCAAAATGAAAGAAAAAGAAAAAAGGGCATGAAAAATGCTGCCGCCTTGTGGCCATTTTCCATAACAACAACGTTGAAAGCTGTGCTGATGGGCACTTAATATTCAGAAGGGCCGTGGGGAGAGCAAATGTGAGCAGACTTGTAGCAGAGCCTGGCATGGGCTTGGTTTTGGTGGTTGGTGGAGTGACCACTCTCATCCCCAGGCCCTGCCAGCATTGGCCCTTCAGGCTCTGGACTGGGGAGCCCATGGAGTGTGAGTCCAGCTGTGCCCACCAAGGAAGCCTGGAGGACTTGGCAAGGAAGCACCGGGGTGGTCGTCACTTGTACAGAAGCTTCCAAGCCAGGGTCTGGTGGGAACTCTTGTCTTGCGCATGGGTTTCAAGTCCAGAGCATACATCAGCTTCTAGCAGCTGTTTGTTTTCTAGAAACAATGTCCTAATATCCAGTATCGCCACTGCCTGTGAAAAGACACGACTGATCTGGCTCCAAGTGCTGCTTCTGGATCCCTCCTGATGGGAGGCCCAGCAGTCAGCGTCGAGTCAGACTGTCAGGTGGTGTCAGGGGTGGGGGGACAAGAGCACACAGCCCAGGCCCATGAGGGGCCATGCTGTCCACAGACCGGGTGCTGTGGTGGTAGGCGTGCCCTCCACCCGCTCCACGGGCACAGACCACCGTCCCCTCACAGACTGCCACAAGGTAAGTCCTAGGGACCCTGCTCGGGCCCTAGCCTGGCCGAGGCTCTCTGCCTCAGCAAGGAAGGTTTCCTTTTTCCAGGCAGGTTCACGTAGGCGATTATGAAACCAAAGCCAAGAACAACACAGCACAGGCTTTACTCAGAGGTCAAAGAACAGAGAAGAAAGCAAGTTCACAGCTCAACTTCTCGCCCTCTGCAGAGAGGGATTTCATTCTCCAGAGTAAAGAAAAGGAGGAGGAGTGAGGCTAATGCTGGGGAGGCACGTGCATTGGGAAAGGGAGAGGAAGGCCACCTCTTTACCCTGTTTAGGTTCTTCCTCTCTGGTCACAGTCACCGGTAGATGTGTCACTTAATACGATACATCAGTTCAGTTCAGTTCAGTCGCTCAGTTGTGTCTGATTCTTTGTGACCCCATGGACTGCAGCATGCCAGGCCTCCCTGTCCATCACCAACTCCCAGAATTTACTCAAACTCAGGTCCATTGAGTTGGTGATGCCATCCAATCATCTCATCCTCTGTCATTCCCTTCTCCTCCCACCTTCAATCTTTCCCAGCATCAGGGTCTTTTCAAATGTGTCAGTTCTTCACACTAAGTGGCCAGACTATTGGAGTTTCAGCTTCAGCATCAGTCCTTCCAGTGAATGTTCAGGACTGATTTCCTTTAGGATGGACTGGTTGGATTTCCTTGCTGTCCAAGGGACTTTCAAGAGTCTTCTCCAACACCACAGTTCAAAAGCATCAGTTCTTCAGTGCTCAGCTTTCTTTAAAGTCCAACTGTCACATCTGTACATGACATGTAGTTTTTCCAGTAGGAAAAACCATAGCCTTGACTAGACTGGACCTTTGTTGGCAAAGTAATGTTTCTGCTTTTTAATATATGATAGATAATACAGTAAAATCAGCATACAATGAAACTCAGGGTCTGCTGGAGGTCAGAATTGGTTGCCATCTTGGTCCCAGCTGGCTCCATCTGGTTTTCTTTCTTTGTAGCTTCCTTTCTTCTCTCTGGACCCTTTGACTTAAAGACTTCTGTTACTCTTGCTAAAGGAGGCGCTTAGAGGGTTGTGAGCAAGGACACCCCTATTAAAGTGGGTTCACGGGTTTTGACCAAGGGCTGCAGCAGCCCTGACAACACAAGGAGGCTGAGGGCAGACAGTCTTACACCTGCACTGGGCCTGTAGCCAGATGTGGAGGCGGTCAGCACAGAGCGTGATGTCAGGGGAGGTTCTCACCGTGTTTACAGGGAAGATGTGAACGTGGGTCTGTGGCAGTTTCACAATCAACGATTCTCACAAACACACAGGATTGTAAGAGACAGTGCAGGGAAAGCTCTCAGAGAAGCAACTTCCCAAGAAAATACTGAGCACATATTTATTGGTAATTTATCTTATAATCTTTAACTAAGAGCAGTAAAGCAAAACAGAGACCAGGATGCAGGGATTAAGGAGGCTTCCTCCTGGAGGTCCAGAGGTAATCACACGAGAGTCATCAAGAAAGGTGTTTGAAGATAAGGGGGCTTGTTCTGCATGCAGAACAGCATCTAACTAACGCTGACAGGTCAGCCAGAACATCTAACTTAAGGGTAGGGGAGAGAGATCAGGAAGAGGAAATGAGTAAGATTAAATTCCTGGAGACATTTCTGGGAAAACAGTAAAACATGGTTCCCACATGTGTCCAGACAGACTGCCTGCAGACCCTGCTACAGAATCCCTGACTTTTCCTGCGGATACTGGGTGGGGGAGGAGGGATTCAGGCAGGAAGGCAGACATCCAGAGCTCTGGATGCTCATATGGGGAGACAGGGGCTCAGTCTGCAAAACCCCAGAACCACTCCCAGATCAGCTCCAGAGCCGCTCCTGGAGTAGCAAGGAGAAGCGGGTCTCCCACCTACTAGACGTGGAAGAAGAGATGGAGTCTGTGTGGCCACCTCACCTAATGGGAGGGAGGCTTTGGATCAGGGCAGGAGCTTCCCACCAGCTGCATGAGCTTCCTGGGGCAGATGCTCCGAACAACAGAAGCCTGTCCTCTCAGTCTCAGACACCAGACATCTGAGATCAAAGTGTCTCAGTGCAGTTCCCTCTCCAGAGGCTCCAGCGGAGAATCCTTCCTGCCTCTTCCAGCTTCCAGGCATCCCTGGGCTCATGGGGCCCTCCCTCCCATCTTCGCCTTCACCTGGTGTCTCCTCTGTGTCTCTGTCTTGGGGAGGGAAGGAGCCTTGCTTTCATGGTCCTGCCTCAGTGGACCTGGGGATGGTGGTGGAGTTTGGAGTGCAGCAGCCCAGGATCTGTTCTGACAGATGCTCTCTTTCTGTGGACAAGTCTCCCCCAACTTCTCTATCCTCCCTAGAGACTCAGGAGCCCACAGCATGGCGACCTCCAGCACCAGGACCCACCCTAGGGAATTTCTCAGAAGCAGGGACCAGGCCTGGGGGCTGTGGGGAGGAGGGAGCTGGTCTCTTTGTGATGCACCAAGGGGGCTAGGATGCCTCATACCCAGGAGTGCCTAGGACTCAGCTAACTACCACCTGGGATCTCCTGCCCCTCCCTGGTAGAGGGCCCCACAACGCACCCCCCATCTGCTTCTGACCCCAGCTACAGAGTCAGGGACCCAGAGACCCCCTCCTTGGCTTCTTTTTACGTGGAGGCTCCCAGAAGTTCCTGAAGTGGTTATACTCAAGGTGAGTTATGGTGAAGGATGAAGATTAAACTCAGCAAGGACAGAGATGAGCACGGTCTCTGTAGTTGTGTATCGTGGGCTCTGGAACGCGGGCTTCTCTAATTGTGGCACACAGGATTAGTTGCCCCAAGGCATGTGGGATCCTAGTTCCCCAACCAAGGCGGGAAACCTCATCCCCGGCCTTGGAAGTCAGATTCTTAACCACTGGGCTACCAGGAAAGTCCCTAAACTGTCATTTAAAAAATTTCTTTCTGTTCAGCTTGAATGACTCCCACTATGGTCTTCCAGTTCACCGTCCATTCTGCTGTGTCAATCTAATCCACTACTGTTTTCTTTGAGTGCATTAGTGATTTCCTTCTTCAGCTCCACTGGCTTCTTCTTAACATCGTCTCTGTTAAACTTCTCTGTTCACCCAGGCTTCTCCAAAGATCACTGAGCATTTTTATGATCAGGACTTTGAGATCCACTGGGTAGACTGTCATCTCCACTTCACTTAGTTCTTATCTCGTTCCACTGTTTGGAAGACATTCCTTTGCTGCCTCATCTTGCCTAAATCTCTGTGCTTATTTGTATGTTATGTAGGTTGCTCATGCTTCCCTGTTATGGAGAGGTGGCCTCATACAGGAGACACACTCTATGGGGCCCAACAGCACACTCCCATCTGGTCACCAGTAATGGAGCTGTATGGTCTATGGGAACTCTATGTGGGCAGACTATTGTGGGCACCCCAGTAGGCAGGACTTGGCCTTGGCCTGGGTAGCTGACTGGGGATTGAACCCATGCCCTTTACCCTGTGGAGTTCCAACCACTGGATCACCAGGGAATTCCTTAAAGTACTACTTTAAAACAAGGGGGCAAAGATATTGGGTGTACGCACTGAAGAAATCTGGGGTGGCAGACAGCAGGGGTACATGGGGGTGAAATAACCACAGACCTCAAACCCTCAAAACAAGACCACAGCAAAGTTCACACAAGGTCAGGCATTGGGCATCTCTGTGAACCTTGATTTTTGGACAAACGGATATATGGATGGATAAGGGAGCACTTTGGAGAAGAAACAAAATAGCGTAGAAATCAGCTGCTTCCAGAAACTCAAGTCAATTGATTCCTTTCTCTTCTCCTTCAATCCAGGATGTTAAAAATGATCTATTAGTACCCTTCCTCTTTAACTTGGAGTCTACATGTAACTTCTCCCTTCAGTCTCTTTGATCCATAATTTCACCCCTCAGTACCTACAGAAATATTTACTCATGTACAAAAACACATCTAAAGGTACTCAGAATAGTGAAAAAATGGAAATGCCCTAAATATTTACCAATATGGGAATGGAAAAAATATAGTATATTTACGGAGTAAATGTAACAATTCAAAAGAATGTTATCCATCTACATACAGACTTGGAAACTTTCCTAAGACACTATTATGAGAAAAAACAATGAGCAGAATAATTTGTCCAGTAGAATTCATGATGTAAAAATTATTCATATCTGTGAATATGCATGCCAATGCTTAGAATGAGGCCTAAAGGAATCAATACATTTTACTACTCTGAATAGGGTCCCCCTAAAATTCCTATCCACCTGGAACATCAGAATGATGAAATTAGCCAAGTGAAGGCGAGGTCATGCTACACTGGGATGGCCCCTAACCCATGGCTGGTGTCCTCAACTAACACATGTAGGGAAGACAGTGAGTGAAGATGGAGGTGGAGGCCAGAGGGACTCAGGTCCACACAGGGGATGAAAGTGGGGCTGGCCTGACCAGGCTCCAGGAGAAAGGCCAGGGCAGACTTTCCTTCACAGCCTCCTGGAGAAACCAGCCCTGTGACACCCTGATTTCAAACTCCAGCCTCCATATTGCGAAAAAAAAAAAAACACAGCTTCTGTGGCTTTCAGCCAAGAGCTTTATGATCGTCTGTGACGGTAGAGGTAGGAATATACACACACCTGTTTAGCGACAGTTAGCACTAAGGAAGAGGATCTGTCCATGACTACATTGTTTGGCTAATATACGGTGAGAATTTACTCTCGTGTGGCTAAATTCTTGCCAATAAAAAGAATAAATCACCCTCATTTCATGTTGGAGGTTTTGGCTTTGCCACTCACAAACTATGAAATCTTGAACAAGTCGTTAAACACGTGAATGACCGAGTCACTTCATCTGTAGGTGGGGGGTGTCCACACACTTCTTCCCAGGCTGGTGCAGAGTTTCCCTGGGTACCCCACGATTCACGTTCTTCCTCTGACATGGCTCCAGGGACTGGCACGCCTGTCCACACATGCTGCCATCCTGTCTCTAACCCATGTCACCAGCAAATCCATTTTACTGAAACACCACTAATTGTTCCTTTCCTTTTTGAACACTTTCCAAAAGAAAAAAAAAAAATCCTTATTACTTATTAAGCTAGACCCAAACTTCTGAGCGTGGATCAAGATCAACAGGCTGAGCCCCCAACTCCCTTCCATCCAAGTGTGTGGAGGGTCTTTGAACTCTGAGCCACGCCACTGGGTCTGCTTCTCCCTGTAAACTGACTGTCCTCACTCTCAGCCCCCTTCCAAGCCTTCAGGCTTCTCCTGTGGGCACAGAGCAGAAGAATTTTCATTTATTTCCCTTCAAATTCCTGTAGCATAAACCCCCAGTATTGTATGTATTTTAATCAACCTTCATTAAATTAAAAAGTTCTTTTTGAGAGAAAGAATTGTATTCATTATTGTGTTTGGCATACCATTTCACAGAATAGGTGATCAACACATAGTTATCAAATAAATGAATAACAATCACAAAGCACTTGAGTTTCATGTAATTGATATGCATTTTAAAATTTCTTTTTTTAATTTTTGGCTGTGCCGGGTCTTTGTTGCTGCGAGAGCTTTTTTCTTGTTGTGGCAAGCAGGGGTTATTATCTAGTTGTGGTGCACAGGCTTCTCATTGCAGTGGCTTCTCTTGTTTCGGAGCACAGGCTCTAAAGCATGTGAGCTCTGTCCTTGTGGCTCCTGGGCTCTAGAACATAGGATCAGTAGTCGTGGTGCACAGGCTTAGCTGCTCCACGGCATGTGGGATCTTCCCAGATCAAGGATCAAACCCATGTCTCCTGCATTGGCAGGTGGATTCTTTACCACTGAGCCACTAGAGAAGCCCTAAAAGTTTTTAAAATTATAAACAGAAATGATATACAGTCAGTACCTACCAGTACAGTCACATTAGCAGTAGAATATTGAAATAATTCCTGACCACAGCCCTTTGTTACCCAACTGCCTCCTGCTACGAGCACTGGCCTGGTCTCTCTTCCCCTGGGAGCACCCGGACCTTGCAGCTCCCAGCTAAAGGATCACCGCCTTGTGCAGCAGAAGCAATCCAGACCTGACCCAGCCATGAGTCCACCAGTGGCACCCGTTCTGACCGATCCAGACCTGCGTAGTGTCACTGCTAAATATTCTAATAATCACCACTGACTATAAATAAAATGTAAACAGTTTGAAAATGGTGCCTCTCCTCACTGCAGAATCTCTTACAAGAGTCTGCAGAGACAGGAACAGAAGAGGAAGATGATACTCTGTAGGTCTCTGAAGGTTTAAGGAACATCCATTAGGACTCAGTCTTCATGTAAAACAGGAGATAGGCAGTCTCCCCCCTAGAAAGAAAAAAAGTGCAAGGGCATCACTGAGACAAAACAGTCACAGTTCATTACCACATTATTACTTCATGATAGAACACCCGTCAGAAAACTTCCCGGGTTACTGGATCAGCTCTTCATCTATCTATCAGCTCAAAGCGGACAAAACTGGGGACCCAGGTAAATAACTACTGTTAAGCTATTAGCTAACATCTCAAGCAGGGGTTGACAAACTATGAGCCCATGAACTTAAGTAAATGTAACAGGAACAAAGCCACATATGCTCACTCACGTACCACCGGTGGCTGCTTTTGCATTGCAGAAGCAGAGCCGAGGAGCCGAGACACAGACTGTGTATCCCAGAAACTGAAACATTCGCTCGGGCCTTTGACAGAAAAAATCTGCCAAACCCTGATCTAAATAACAGGGGACCACTGACAACCAAAAGGTGATAAAGTGTGTATCTAAGAGTGTATCTAAGGGAGATGCTTAGAAGAAAAGGAGAAGAGGAAAAGTAGCAGGTTGGGGGTGGGCAGGATTTCAAGAAAAATTTCACCCAATTTATCAGTTTCCAAGTGAAGACCTACTCGTGTGGCTGGGGCCACATCCCACACCACACTTAGTGTGCAACGTCACCTCTAACCCAGAAGCTCTGCAGAAAAAACCTGCAAAGTCTCTGCTTTATCTCTGCCCAGCATTTTCCTCTCCAGCCTCCCCTCTGTGTAGTTACTGATTTTCGACAATATATTTACTGCTATTGACTAAAGTCAAGCCTCCGTACCAGACAACAGAGGAGGACAAGAGTGATCCTTGCCTCCGAAGAGTTCATGGTTAACGTGAAAGAATGTTATGTAGGTGTTATGTTATGTAGGTGAACGGTGACCGAGCAGTGTGGTCCTGGCTGTGAAGAGGTGAGCACATGACGGAAAGCATCTGAGGGGCTCCTGCAAACCTGCCTGGATGGTGCCGGGAAGGCATTACCGGGCAGGTGGGCATGAGCAGAAGCATGGAAGCATGAAGGGGGTTTGCCCCAGGGCCAAACTAGGGGAAGGGACAGCACGTGCAAAGCCAGGGATGGTGTGACGTTTGGGAGCCTCAGACACTTGAGCACTGCTGGGTCTAAACTGCAAGAGGACATCCCTGGCAGTGCAGTGGTTAAGCCTCCACCTGCCAGTGCCGCAGACACGGGTTCCATCTCTGGTCTGGGAAGGTTCCACGTGCCATGGGGCAGCTAAGCCTGGGCACTACAACTGCTGAGCCCGCAAGCTCTGGAGCCTGTCCTCTGCAACGAAGGAAGCCACCACAGTGAGGAGCTTGCACATCTGCAACAAAGAGTAGCCCCCACCCGCCACAACTAGAGAAAGCGACGAAGACACAGCACTGCCAAAAATGTTTTTAACTAATTCAAAAATACATAGGTAATGTCCAACCTTTACCTATGAAAAAAATTTTAAAAATAAACTAGGAGAGGAGCAGTGCAGTGGATGGGGCTGAAAAGATGAGGCTGAGCATATTCTCTGGGCGTGGCAGCCCTTTCCTACAGCAAGAGATGCCCTGCGTGATCTCATGGGACCCACCACCCAGCCCTCCTCACCAGCGGTAGCTGCGATTCCCATAGGTACACTGGACGTCTTCCCAGGACACCTGCAGGACAGAGACAAACCAGATTAAGTGGCCAGAGAGTGATGATGCTGCCAGCTGCCCTCCCTCCCCCAGACAGACCAGTCTGACTACTCCCAGGCTCGATCACCCAGTGATAGGCACTCGGCACACCGAGTCCCTCAAGTGCATTGTCTACACTTGGTTATGCTGGGCCCAGACTTTGTAACTCTTTCTAGAGCTTCCTACCTTCATAGGCTAGCCCAGAGCACAAGGTTTCAGGGCCCTGAGCCAAGAATTCCAGAAACCGGGACGCTAAGCTCAGCAGACTGTAGCAGAACTGTAAGCCAGATGGGGCTCCATGCAGAAAAGGGCTTCAAACTTCACAAAGGCCCCCCAACACACAGAGAAAACAGGACCCCAGTGTGTCTGGGTCTCAATGGCCTTCCAGTCCTGGCTCAGAACCCATTAGAGATGGAGAACCCAGGGCAAGGGGCAGTTTGGGAGGACGTTTCTCACCCAACAAACATTGGAATCGTTGAAGCAGAACCATTCTCCATCTGCAGAACTCCGGATGTAGGCACAGTAGTGACCGTAGTCAGCATTCCCCACGTGGGCAATCACAGCAAAGAGCTCATAGTACCCTCCACACTGAAGGACACAAGGATAAAGGGACCCCCATGACGCCTCCTCTTCCGGCCCTCTGCTTCTCAGAGCCTCTCTGCCAGGCACTGGTGCGCCCAGGGCCCCAGAAGACCATCTCTGACCACAGATGCTCATACCTACTTACAGCACAGCTGTGAAGCGAGGTTTTTCACACCAGGCTTACAGATAAATCTGGGAACCAGTCTCTGCCCCCAAAACAAGAAGGAATGAGCAGTGGAGGAAAGCTCCCCAGAGGCAATGTGCTTAAACTGACCCTGAAGGATCTGTGGAGGCCCGGCAGCACACCCCGGGGGATGGTGGAGGGGGATGGGGTTGAGGGATGGGGCAGAGGTGCAGGGAACCAATCAGGTTCCCTTGAGGCCAAGTCAGGAGTCAAAACATCCCAGCAGTGGTGGCCTTGGAAGGCTCTGCGCAGGAGAGCAGCATCATCAGATTTGTGTTTGAGAACACCAGAGTGAAGGGATGTGAAAATGGCCTGAGACTCCAAGTGAGGCAGAGTCACAGCTGAGAGAGGAAGAAATGGTGAGAGACTGACAGCCTGCAAGAAGCGCCAGGAATTGACAACAAGCATTATTAACATGATAATTACTAGCTAACTTTCAGCATTTGGCTAAGTCTTCACATACATTACTTGTTTTTTTTTCCCAAAAGTGAACTAATATTGTATTTTTCCATGATTTAAATATAATATTTCCTGGGAGCTGAGCTGGTAAAGAATCCACCTGCAATGCAGGAGACCCCGGTTCCTGGGTCAGGAAGATTTCCTGGAAAAGGGAACAGCTACCCACTCCAGTATTCTTGCCGGGGTCACAGAGTCAGACAAGACTGAGTGACTTTCACTTTCAGATACAATATTCTTCTTACATATTACATCATAAAGCGCCCTCAAAGAAAAAAATTACTTTGCATTGTGAATTAAATATTTCTTATTCCTCCTGACCAATTAAAGAGTCATATCCAGATGCTGAGTCTATCATTTTTTTCTTTAGAAACCTAAGGTTCATATGCTGTAAGAAAAATAATGAGCATAAATATATAATTTATGCACTATAATATTAATAGCATATTTGAATTGTTACATGATAGGTGATAGACAAATGTATATATAATATAAAATTTAAAAAGTGAATATTTCCATTAGCAACACACTCAAATATTTTATGACATACTTGCTCAAGTGAACTACGTCAAAATAAGCTTAAACGTTATTATTCTGGTTCTTTGTTCAGTTCAGTCGCTCAGTCGTGTCCGACTCTTTGTGACCCCATGAATCACAGCACTCCAGGCCTCCCTGTCCACCACCAACTCCCAGAGTTTACTCAAACTCAAGTTCATCGAGTCGGTGATGCCATCCAGCCATCCATCTAATCCTCTGTCATCCCCTTCTCCTCCTGCCCCCAATCCCTCCCAGCATCAGGGTCTTTTCCAATGAGTCAACTCTTTGCATGAGGTGGCCAAAGTATTGGAGTTTCAGTTTCAGCATCAGTCCTTCCAATGAACACCCAGGACTGATCTCCTTTAGGATGCACTGGCTGGATCTCCTGGTAGATTTGTATTATTTATTGCTGCGCTAAAAGTTACAGCTTTTTATGATTTTACAGTGCCTTTAGCAGTCTCTTGATGACAATTTTATTAACTACAGACATATTTACACACCTACGCTGTATACAAAAAATATGCCTAAATATGTCTAGCCACTGAGAGAAAATTGTCTTCACATCTTTCATGAGAAGTGTAAGAATTAGAAGCAGGAAATACTTTGCAGTTCACTTAATAATACATCTTCAGGGATTTCCCTGGTGGCACAGTGGATAAGAATCCACCTGTCGATGCAAGGGACACAGGTTTGATCCCTGGTCTGGGATTCCACATGCTGCAGACCTAAGCCCACGAGCCACAACTACTGAGCCCGGGTCTGTAACTACTGAAGCCCACGCACCTTGAGCCTGTGCTCCACAACCAGAGAAGCCACCCCAATGAGAAGCCCACGCACCACAATAAAGAGTAGCCCCTGATCTCTACAACTAGAGAAAGCCAGTACAAAGCAACAAAGACCCAATACAGTCAAAATAGATAAAATTTTTAAAGAAGATGCTATGGGGACTTCCCTGGAGGTCCACTGTTAAAAATAATAATACATCTTCAGAACAAGACATTCAAGGCTCATAAGACAATATGGTATATCTTCATCTAACATGATGCATTCTGAAATGGATTTTGATGACAGCTAATGACTAAATAGGATTCTATGTTTAGAGATAAATGTGATTCATATGCACTATTTCATTTAATATCCACAGCAAACCTGTACACGGGGTGTCGGCATCAATCCCATTTTGTAGACATGGAATCTGAGCTCAGGGGGTAGAGAAACTCACATCAGATTCAGAGCTCATCAAGAGGTGGGACCTCCACCCACGCCTGCCTGGCTCCAAAGCACCAGCTTTTCACTCCAGTACTGAGGAAGTGGGGGACAGATTTGTGCAAAGTCAAGGAAAAACAGTAAGTCACTGTAACTGATGGATACAGTGGGGAGGAGTAAGTAGGGGCACCACAAGGATGAACCCCAGATTCTCGGCTTGGAAATTAGGAAGATGTTAGTGCTATAAAGTTACACATGGAACAGAGGTGTCTGGGGATGAAGACAGCAAGTCTCAGGACTCAGCAGGAGGTGGACACCCTGGTTTGGGGAACAAGAGAGACCTGGGTAGGGGATAGGGACTCGGAAGTCCTCAGTATCTGATGATCGAAATCTTAAGAACTAATGAGAAGACATTTGAACAATGGGAAGAAAAAGGAATGCGATGAAAACTAAATACCAACAAAAATGGGCAGGAAAGGATCCAAAAGCAAAGAAAGAAGCCCCAGGAGAGAGGCCTGGAGGAGACAGATTTGAAGCAGAGCAGAATCAGTAAGAGAGCATCACGGTAAAGGAAAGACCAGCATAGTCACCAGGTTTGGGGTAAGTAACCCTGCTCCCTTTGGTCTCAGAAAGGCTAGATAAGAGACGATTCTCTGTGAAAAGGGAACAGTGGTGAGAGTTTTCATTTTGAGCAAGATCTCCACAAGAGTCAGGAAAATTGTATTTTTCTTCTCAATACAGTCAAATAATGTCCCTTACCTGATATTCTGAAATGGGATTATGAAGAGGACAGGATGAGGGTGGTACAAACTATGAAATGAAAATATCTTCTGCCTATTAATAAACAAGAACTGTCACAGCCATCAGCGATTTCTGGCCTCCAAATGTGAAAGAGGGCTCCCCAAAACTGAGGCCCAGCGGATGCTGCCACCCCCCACAGTGACTGCTGGTGGGGGTAGGGGGAGATGCAAGACGCAAGGTAAACACGGAAACAGGATTGGCTGAGGTGCTCAGGTAGCTGAGGTACACATGAAAGGAGTGAATTCAAGCCCAGAGGCTTGCATCTTCCCATACAAAGAATGCTAAACTCCTTAACTTAATACCTGATCTTTGATGTTCAGACTGCCTGCTCCCTCCATTGCAAACTTGTATATAGCCTGACTCCCTGGTGGTTCAGATGGTAAAGCATCTACCTGCAATGCAGGAGGCCTGGGTTCGATCCCTGGGTCACGAAGATCCCCTGGAGAAGGAAATGGCAACCCACTCCAGTACTCTTGCCTGGAAAATTCCAGGGTTGGAGGAGCCTGGTAAGCTACAGTCCATGGGGTTGCAAAGAGTTGGACACAACTGAGCAACTTGACTGGTTCACTGCCCTCCTGTCTCCTTGGAGCAGTTTTCTCAGAGCTACTGAGGTACTGTCTCTGGGACTCCGAGTCCTAAACATTCCCACCAAATAAAACAAATCTCTACTTTCAGGTTGTGACTATATTTTTTAGTCAACAAAACAAAGCTTAGTCCCTAAAAGGGAGGGCTCAAATCATTTTCTGTTCTTGTGTGAGGACATTATGCTGGGTTGTTAACATTACATTGCGGCAAACTCTGGATCAAACTATCAGTTTACAGGAAATACAAGGAGAGAGAAATGCGCCAAGCAAGACCACTAGCCAATTCTGGGTGTACACAAGACCCTTCAGATAAATTCATCTCAAGGAAAAGAAAAGGAGGGAGAACAACAAAGAAGCGGAACCTACAGAAGAAAGAAAGGCCAAGGGAGGGAGGGAACAAACTGAAGCAAATCCAAGTGCAGACTTTATGTGGATCTAGATTCAAACACAGCAAACAGCTTACAGGACAGTCAAGGAGATCCACAAACTGACTGGATATTAGAGGATATTACATAATCATGAGATGGAATTGGTCATGTCTGGAAAAACTGTGCTTCTTCTTTAGAGAGACATGTGCTGTGTGCTTAGGCACTCAGTCATGTCCGACTCTTAGAGACCTCATGGACTGTAGCCTGCCAGGCTCCTCTGTCCGTGGGGGTTCTCCAGGCAAGAATACTGGAGTGGGTGGCCATGCCCTCCTCCAGGGGATCTTCCTGACACAGGGATTGAACTCAGGTCTCCACCATTGAAGGTGGACTCTACCGTCTGAGCCACCAAGGAAGCCCTACAGAGACATAACGAAATACTTGCAAATGACATGCACGGCATCTGAGATTTGCTTCAAAATAACCCAGTAGAGGTTTGGAGAAGGAAGAGGATGGGGTGTCAGTAAAGAAAGACTGGTTGTGAGTCTGCACAACTGTTTAGGCTGTTGGTAGATAGGGAGATATTATATAATTCCTCACACGTCTTTTCAAAATAAAAGAATTTTAAGATACTTCATTAGGTAGGCTGTGCAAGTGGAAATAAGGAAACTAGAAGGAAAGAACAGAATGCTATGCCCCAAACAGGGAAGGAAACCCTGTTATAATAGGAGCCACTCAAACACATAGTCAGGCCTCAATTTTCAAAAAAAAAAAAAAACACATAGTTCTAGAACATGGATAGTAAACATCCCAGTGGAACAAAACAGACAGTCCAAAAATGGACCTATGTATATATGGCAATAAATGTAGGATTTTAAACCTATGGAGAAAAGACTTTTATGTCACTTTTCTCAGAATCTCCCGACAACTTACTAGCTCAAGACAACTGGATCCAACTTTACTCTAAATTAATTTGGCCCCAAGTGCTGGCTGCTTTCTTATCCCCTAGGCGAGTGTAATCTGGCGGGAGAAGGAAACGAGGCTGGTGCTGCTCAGCACCCAGGACGCGGGTCACCTGAGGCACATGCTATGTAAAAGGAAGGTTCTGATGTATCGTTCCTTCCATCAGTGCTGCAAGGTAGCTGAGCACAAATCCAGTCATTAGAAATAAAGTCTTCTGAGTCTTAACAGAAATGCAGCTGCCAACACAACATTGGTGGGAATGTGAAGCTAACAGCCCCCAGGCTGCTATTCGAGAAGACTCTAAACTCTTTATTTGAAAGATCAGTGTTTCTTGAATGTGTGAGTGTGTTTCCACGAATCACACTAAGCGTTGGTGAGTGTTCCTCCCTGTGCCTCCCGAGCTCAGGAGAGGATGACGCCCCAAACCCAAAACACATCTCCGGTGTGTGTGACGCTGGGCAGCTCAGGGGAGGGAGACAGACAAAAGACATGAGCTCTGATGAGGCCAGGGTGCGTGTGTGTGTGTGTGTGTGTGTGTGTGTGTGTGTGTAAGGAGCACGAGGGCCCTCACCTGCTCCTCAGCACTGTAGGGCTCTCCCTCCGTCTCAAGGAGCTTGGTTAGATCCAGATTCTGGGGGAAATACAATGAGTGGCAGATTTTTTCTGCCCGCAGGTTTCTGATGGAGAATCGCATGAGGTGGATGGTCAGTGTTTGGGGCAGGTGGGTCAATGTCAAGACCTGGAAAAAACATAGTCACCATGGAGATGAGTCCCAGGCACTTGAAACAGGTCAATTCCAAAAAGCACCAGGGCCAATGGGATGTTCTTCCTCCCCAAAAAGAAGGGAGTGGAACAGCACCCCTCCTCTGAATCTGCTGGGTCTCCCACAGAAGGCTTGAGCAGCCCAGGGCTCCACAGGGGTTTGTAGGGGACTGCGGAGTCTGCTCCCTGAGTCCAGGTGAGGGTGGGCCTGAGTGTGGCTCTTGTGCCCTCCCACCCCCACAGTGATGGGGCCCCAGGAGCATATCCACAGCTCCGAGCATCAGAAGCCCCAGGATCCTGGACCCAGCCTGGCGGATTCCCTCCCTCAGCGTGCCCTCTCCCCAACACCCCGCCCCCCCCTGCCCCACGGTCCAGGGAAACCTCTGATCAGCAGCGAGTACCTGCTTCCAGCGAGTCTTCCTGCCACAGCTCCCACACAAGCACTTGTCCGCGCTGGACAGCTCCTGGGGCTGGAAGAAACAGTGGAGGGCGTCCTCCTGCCCCAGAGAGCAGAGAAAGCCAGGGTTACTCCACCTGGGGTCACCCCTCTCCCCACAGACGAGGGTTCTCCCCAGGTCCCCCTAACATCAGCCCGCATGGTGCACATGCCAGGATCTCAGAGAGAATCTCAGGAAGGACAAGGGGAGTGGGAGGAGAGATTTATTTGTCCTGCAAATCAAAGAACTTAGCCAGACTCACGCTTAGGAAATGGAAATTAGTTTTTAAAAGCCAAGGGTGCATTACAGAAACAAGGGAGAGCCGGCAACATTGGGCTGCAGGGAATAGCAAACTCCCCAGGAGGAACCTCACCAGCGTTTTCAGGGGCTTCGAGTCCATGTCAAAGACAGACAGAGGGAGGGCCAGCATGCTGCTGTTTCTGCCCACCTCCGAGGCACATTCAAGACAGGCCAAGGACTCCTTCATGTGGATGGTGTAGAGGGCTTGCAGCCTCGCGACCTGCAAGGTGGGGCGGTGGAGGGGGTGGGCAGGAGGAAGAGGGGCAAAGAGAGCCCGAGTGAGCGGGTCGGCCACGTCCAGAGCTGGAGCCGCCACACAGCTCTGGAAACAGCGGCTGCCCCCACCCCTGCTCACTAAGGTGCAAAGAAGTCACAGTGGCCACACTGCACAACTGTGGTGAGCATTCTACACGTTTCCTCTTTCAGTCCTTTCTACATGGCATCACCCTTTCTACACAGCACCCTCCCTTTCTGAGCTCTCCATTCTAGGACTTACCAAGTCCACGTCTGTGATCTGGTCCTTGATCAGGTTCCAGACTGTGAGGTAGAGCTGGGCAGCGTCGTGCTGGACAAACACTGACCAAAGAGAAAAGCAACTCCCAGGGTGAGGGCCCAGGACGCTGGTCATGCCCTCCTGCCCCAGCTGCCGGACTAAGAATTCATACTTGCTAACTCAACACCATCTCCTTTGTGATACTTATCATAATTTGTACTCAATATTTGGGGGTTTTATTTTGTTTTGGCCTGTCTCTCCTCTCAGTTGTCAGCTCCATGGAAGCAAAGACTCTGTCAGTCTAATTCCTTACCAACTCAATAACCAGCACATAATCGGTGAGCATCACTAATTAGATCTTCCACCCAGGGATCAAACCCAGGGTCTCCTGTGTTGCAGGCAGATTCTTTACCATCTGAGTCACCCAGAAAGCCCAGTTGAATGGTTAATCAATTCAAATTCCAAGCTGATAATCCAAAAACAGGGATTAACAGGCTAGTTACAGGTTGAGTACATCATGAGAAACACTGGGCTGGAAGAAGCACAAGCTGGAATTAAGATTGCCGGGAGAAATATCAAGAACCTCAGATATGCAGATGACACCACCTTTGTGGCAAAAAGTGAAGAGGAACTAAAAAGCCTCTTGATGAAAGTGAAAGAGGAGAGTGAAAAAGTTGGCTTAAAGCTCAATATTCAGAAAACTAAGATCATGGCATCTGGTCCCATCACCTCATGGGAAATAGATGGGGAGACGGTGGAAACAGTGTCAGACTTTATTTTTTGGGGCTCCAAAATCACTGCAGATGGTGACTGCAGCCATGAAATTAAAAGGTGCTTACTCCTTGGAAGGAAATTTATTACCGACCTAGATAGCATGTTAAAAAGCAGAGACATTACTTTGCCAACAAAGGTCTGTCTGGTCAAGGCTGTGGTTTTCCCAGTGGTCATGTATGGATGTGAGAGTTGGACTGTGAAGAAAGCTGAGTGCCGAAAAATTGATGCTTTTGGACTGTGATGTTGGAGAAGACTCTTGAGAGTCCCTTGGACAGCAAGGAGATCCAACCAATCCATCCTGAAGAAGATAAGTCCTGGGTGTTCACTGGAAGAACTGATGCTGAAGCAGAAACTCCAATACTTTGACCACCTCATGTGAAGAATTGACTCATTGGAAAAGATCCTGATGCTGGGAGGGATTGGGGGCAGGAGGAGAAGGGGCTGACAGAGGATGAGATGGCTGGAAGGCATCACCGACTCGATGGGCGTGAGTTTGATTAAATTTCAGGAGTTTGTGATGGACAGGGAGGCCTGGCACGCTGCGATTCACGGGGTCACAAAGAGTCAGACACGACTGAGCAACTGAACTGAACTGAACTGAACAGGTTGAACTGATGCTGTCTCCAGGGAATTACTTTCAGCAGGCTGCCTGCCCCAGAGCCAACACAGGACATGAAGAGGGTCAAGTCACTTTGCCAGGCAGAGACATCCTGCCTCATCTGCACATTGCAGAATCAGGAGTCCCAATTCAGCTGAGAAACACAGGGGCCCTGCCCAATCTATAATTTCCTTCACTCCTCCTACATACAGGTACTGCACAAGCCAGAGAAAGTTCCTGTCCCCAGGAAACCTACATTCTAGCAGAAGGTGAGTATCCATGCACTCACATCTATGGACTCACAATTTAGAGAAGACTTCCCCAGGTGTACAAACTGTTAGGAAAACTAGAGAAACATGAGCTACACCTGGGGCAGCAGAGAGAGGGTCTCTCTAAACCCACTCCTCCACAAAAGCAACAAAATCAAGAGTTTACAAAAATCTTAGGGATTCAGGAAAAACTGCAGAGCAGGGATTGCGGCTTCCTCAATCTGGCTGGTTCCCACGCCCTCTTCACTGCTCTGCAGAAGCCTTGAAAACCAGAAGCCTTGCAGTTGCCACAAGGCGACAGGCTGGGGCTGGACTGGGCACCTAGGAAAGCCCCGGCCAGGAGCATTCCCAGGATCTGACCTGTTTGCAGTAGCTCCGGGGAAAAGCCCATTTAAAGGAAGTTGCTGTTATTTAACCTGACTCAGAGCTGAAAGCCTGTATTATTCCTAGGGCATCTGTGGAAAATGCTCAGCGACAATAAACAATGCAGTTACCTAAGGCAACTATGCCAGCTGAGGCAAGAAAAGCCTGGCCAGAAACTCAAAGGAAAGATCTTGAAGGGAATAACATGTTCACTGTACGCTTTCAAAGTGAAAGTGAAGTCACTCGGTCGTGTCCGACTCTTTGCGACCCTGTGGACTGTAGCCTACCAGGCTCCTCCGTCCATGGGATTTTCCAGGCAAAAGTACTGGAGTGGACTGCCGTTTCCTTCACCAGGGGATCTTTCCAACCCAGGGATCGAACCCAGGTTTCCTACACTGCAGACAGACGCTTTACCATCTGAGCCACCAGGGAAGCCCTCACACTTTCAAAGGCTCTGACATATTCCTGGTGATCTGGAAAGTCATTTTCATGCCCAGGACCTGAAAGGATCCCAGTCTCTTCCATCTGACCGATTTTAAGGTTCTGTGCAAGCATGAAATGAAGGCTCAAAGCATCATAAACTGCCTGGGCTTTGAAGATGCACCCAGTCAACACACAGGGCCCCTTGGCAAAGACTAGAAGACTTGTTAGTGCAAAGCATTTAAAGAAATTTCTAGTCAATCACTACCTGACACTTAGCTAACCACACAAAAACTCCCATGGCCGCATACTACAGGGAATATAAATGTTAGAGAATTAGTCTTGGAAAGTCACTAAACGAACAGCCACAGTAAAAACAATGGCAAGAACAGACCCCACTGTGGGGGTTTCTGATGTTCAGTGTTGTCACATTATCTAAAATGTCGAGTTTCTAACAAAAAATTACAAGACACACAAGGAAACAGAAAGATGTGGTGCACACACAGGAAAAAAAGCAATCACTAGAAACTCACTGAGACGCCCCAGATGTTATCGTACTAGACAAAGACTTCAGATTAGTTATTACTATATGTTCAAAGAACTAAAGCATCCAAAAACTCCAAATAACTCAAGAATGAAAACAATGTCTCACCAAACAAAAAGTATCAATAGAGAGAAAAAATATGTAAAAGACCAAATTGAAATTCCTAACTGGAAGAGTACAAGGACAGACGTGCTCACCAGAAGTAGTCAAGAGCAGATCTGAGTTGGCAAAGGAATCATCAAACCTGAAAATAGGTCAATTGAGGTTATACAGTCTGAGGAAAGAAAGGAAAAATGAATGAGGAAAAATGAACAGAGCATCCACTAGGTTCACTGATGAATTCAACCAAATTCCTCCCATTTATGGGAGGAATTCTTCCAATCCCCCCAAATCTCCTCATAACATAGAAGCAGAGGGAATACTTCCCAACTCATTCTATGAGATCACCTTCACCCTAATACCAAGCCAGACAAAAACATTCCAATAAAAGAAAAATACAGATCAATAATTCACATGAACACAGATTCAAAATCCATAAGAAAATATTAGCAAATAGAATATCCAAAAAATGTAAAAAGAATTATACATCACAACCAAGACTTATCCCAGGCATGCAAGACTAGTTCAACTGGAAATCAATTAATGAACTTATAACATCAACAGGCTCTAAAGAATATTCACATGAGTACATTAATAGATACAGAAAATCATCTGCCAAAATCCAAAACCCATCCATGATAAAAACTCTCAGCCAACTAAGAACTGACAGAACCTTCCTAAGATTGATAAGGAACATCTTCAAAAAACCTACAGCTAACATCACATTTAATTGTGAGATACTAGCAGTGTTTCTTCCAAGATCAGGAAAATAAACAAGGAAGTTCCCTCTCACCACTCCTTTTCAACGTTGTATTGGAAGCCCTAGCTAATTAGATAAGAAAAGGAAATAAAGGGTATACTGACTGGAAAGGAAGATTTAAGAATGTCCTTCTTTGCAGATGACATGATCGTTCACATAAAAAATGCAAAATAACCAAAAACTCCTGGAATTAATAAGTGATTATGGTTAGACTGAAGGCTACAAGGCAAATAAATATACAGAGTCAATCACTTTCTTATTTATCAGCAATGAACAAGTGAGATTTTAAATTTAAAACACAATATAATTTATATTAGAGCACATGAAATGAAATACTTAGATATAAATCTCACCAAATATGTACAAGATTGATAGGAGAAAAGCTACAAACACTGATGAATAAAATCAAAAGACCTACCCAATGGAGAGATATTCCATGTTCATGGATACAAAGACTAAAAATTATCAACATGCCAGTTCTTTCTCTCGACCTGATCTCTAGACTCAATGCAACTCCCATCAAGATGCCAGAAAGTTATTTCATGAATATTGATAAACTTATTCCAAAGTTTACCTGGAGAGGCAGAAGACTCAGAATAGCCAACACAGTACTGAAGGAAAAAATCAAATAAAATCAGAAGACTAATATCAAACTACAGAGCCTCAGTTATCAAGACAAAGTGGTACTACCAAAGAATAGAAAAATAGATCAATGGGACAGAATAGAGAGCCCAAAAATACATCAAAATAAACAATGTCAAAAGATTGAAAGATCTTGGGAAAGACTGAAGAGAGGAGGAAAAGGGAAGACAGAGGATGAGATGGTTGGATGGCATCACCAACTCATGGACATGAGTTTAAGGAAGCTCCAAGGGTTGGTGATGGACAGGAAAGCCTGGCATGCTGCAGCCCATGGGGTCGCACAGAGTCAGATGTGACTGAACGACTGAACTGACTGAAACAACTGTCAACTGCTCTTTCACGATGGAGACCAGTGTTTTCACCAAATGTTGCTAAAATACCTGAACATCCACATGAAAAAAACCAATCTGGACACAGACCCTATATCCTAAGAAAGAAAAAAATGAACAAAATAGATAACAGACCTAAATGTAAGATGCAAAACTGTAAATAAAACTCCTGAAGATAATATAAGACTAAGTCCACACGACCTTGGGTTTGGTGATTATTTTTTTAGATATAACAGCAAGGTATAATCAATAAAAGAAAGAACTGATAAGCTGGACTTCATTAAAATTAAAAACTTCTGCTCTGTCAGGAGCATGAGAAAACAAACTACAGATTGACAGAAAATATTCACAAAAGAGATATTTTAAAAAGATACAAAATATACAAAAAACTCTTCAAACTCAACACTAAGAAAACAAACAACCTAACAGGAAGGGCTGATGCTGAAGCTGAAGCGCCAATACTTTGGCCACCTGATGCAAAGAGCTGACTCATTGGAAAAGACCCTGATGCTGAGAAAGATTGACAGCAGGAGGAGAAGGGGGCCACAGAGGATGAGATGGTTGGATGGCATCACTGACTCAATGGACATGAGTTTGAGCAAACTCTGGGAGATACTGAAGGACAGGGAAGCCTGGTGTGCTGCACTCCATGGGGTCTCAAAAGAATCAGATATGACTGAGCGACTGAATAACAACAAAAAAGGAACCTGAGCAGTCTCCAGTGTGAAGTGGAAAGAGGAAAGAAATATGTGAGTGAGATTAAGAGGCGCAAACTTCCAGTTGCAAAATAAGTGAAGCACAGGTACTAAATGTGCAGTGTGGGGAACAGAGTTAATAGTTATGTAATATCTTTGCATGGTAACCCATGGTAATTAGACCTATGGTGTTCATTTTGAAATGTATAGAAATATTGAATCACTTTGTTGCATAACAGAAAAAAAAAAAAAAGAGAATATTGAGAGACAAATGAAAATAAAAACATAACATACCAAAATTCATGGGATGCAGTGAAAGCAAAGCTAGAGGAAAAATTCAGACTACAAATGCTTACGTTAAAAAAACAAGAAAGATCTCAAATCAACAACCTAACTTACAAGGCATGGAAACAACCTACACTTTGATGGAGTCCCAGAAGAAGAAAAGGGAAAGGGTAGAAAACTTACCTCAAGAAACAGTGGCTAGGACGTCCCAAATCTGGGGAGACATTCAGACATTGAAGTTCATGAACTTTGTTGATCCCCAAACATATTCCTCTCAACTAGCTGTTCTCTAAGACACATCATAATACTGTCAAAAGTCAAAGACAGGAATTCCTGGCGGTGAAGTGGATAGGACTCGGGTTCAATCGCTGGTCTGGGAAGATCCCACAAGTCACAGAGCAACTAAGCCCACGGGCTACAACACTGAGCCTGTGCAACAGAGTCAGGGAGCTGCAACTGCCAAGCCCACGTGCCCTAGAGCCAGTGCTCCGCAACAAGAGAAGCCACCACAATAAGCCCACGCACTGCAAGGAAAAGTAGCCCCCACTCCCCCAGACTGGGGAGACGGCCCACGCAAAGCAACGAAGACCCAGAGCAACCAAAAATAATTTTTTTTAAATCAAAGAGATCTTAAAAGCCGTATGAAAAAAGAAGCCTATGGCCCACAAGGGAACCCGCTTCATAAGGGGTTCAGTACATTCTCAGCCCAAACCTTACAGACCACGAGAAAGTAGGAAGGTATACACAAAGGGATGGAAGGAGAGACTGCTGATGAACAGAACTTTATGCAGGAACGCCATCCTTCAGAAATGAAGGAGAGATACAGGCTTTGCCACACACAGAAACGCTAAGAGATCACCACCACCAGGCCTGCCTCACAAGGATGGCTGAGAGGCGTTTGCCAGGCTGAAGTGAGAGGACGCTCACTGGGATAAGGAAAGAGATTGGACCAACTCAGCAAGAAGAGAGGAGCGCCTTCAACAACTGGTGCTGAAACAACTGGATACCACATGCGAAAGAATGACACTGGACCCCTACCTACCACCATGCACAAAATTTAACTCTAAATGAAACACGGGTCTAGATCTAAGAGCTAGATGTATGAAACCCAGAAGAAAACAAAGGAGAATGGCGAGCAATTATTAATGGGTAGAGGATTTCTTTGGGGGGATGATAAAAATTTGCTAAATTTAGACTGTGATAATTCCACAGCTCTGTGAAATCCTGAAAACCTCGGAATTGTATACTTTTAAATGACCGAATTTATAGTATGCGATGTATATTTCATTTGAGTTTGTTTTTTAAAAAAAAACTAAGCTATTTAAGAGTTTCCTTTCGTAGAATATGGTTTCTCCTTACGAATCCTTTATTCTGTTTCTTTAGGATGCTTTCCATGCAGCTGAACCAGCTTTGAGGAGACTCAGGCTGACTTACTCCATTGAGAGGCAGGAAAAGAGTGAGTACGAGAAAGTAACTCACTCATGAACAACGAAAGGAATGCTGTCCCTGCAGGATGAGGGCGTCCAAGGTATTTCAGATCCACACGCGGGCATCCAACACAAGGAGGGTTTCCTTCCTGTGCACTCAGGGACCATCAGGCCCCTCCTTCCCTCCACTCTCCTCTCTTCTGCTCCCTCCCCCTCACCCCTCCGAGATCTCCCCGTTCCCTCAGAGCACCAGGCCAGGGCCAGAGCAGGAGGACCGTCTTACATGGAATGTTGTACTTCTGCAGACAGTACGCCAGCTCCTTGGGCTGCACCGCCTTCTGCCGGCCGTCCTGCATCTTCTCCAGCAGCAACAGCAGCTGGAAGGGGACACTCCTCCTCCGCTCCTCAGCTCCAGCTGGCACCGTTATCCTGCCGGGTGAGAAGAGACACGAACCTCCCTGTCCCCACTGTTCTCAACGCCAGGGCCACACTAGAGTCACCTGGGAGAACTTTCAAAAATCTCCATGTCCGGGCCACTCTGCAGATGGACCACATCAGGATTTCTGGGGGTGGGGCCCGGTTATCAAAATTTTTATTTCCCAGATGACTAAGATGTACAGACAAGGCTGAGGGCAGCCATGTCAGCAAATCAGCTATAGAGCGTCCTCTCGAGATGGGGCACCCTCTCCAGACCCTGAGTGAGAATCACACCAAGATGAAGGGCAAGAGCAGTAGGTCCTGGGTCCACAGCACACGCCCAGCCTGAAGCCCTTCAAAGGGAAACAGCAAGTAAGGTCTAGTCCTGGGAAGGACACAGGAAGGAACGTCAGTGTATTCTGGCAATGATTTGTTTAATTACAGGCAACCTCCTGTGTCCATGAAACAGGAAAAGGAGGAAGATCAAGGCAGAAAAGAATGAGTGATAAGGTATATTATGTGAACATGCACACACTGGCATGGTGTTCCACTCAGTCACTGCTGGCTGAGCCTCAACACTTCTTGGCAGAACCCCCTGAGAAGAAGGGTTTTCACACTGTGTGTACTGTGTGTGCTATTTGAGAAAAATCAACAGACTCATGGACCCACCCACTGATACTATCTCAACTTCCTTTTAACCACATCAGTGGTTCTCAATCTGGCTGCATTTTAGAATCATCTGGGGAGTTTTCTGGAAAGTGCGAAAGCTTGGGCCCCACCCTAGACACCCATCCAGACCCCAAGTGAAACCAAATATCTGGGATGGGATCGGCATTTCACATTTTTTTAAACTTCCTAGATGATTACAATGTATAGTCCAGATTGTACAAAACAAGATCTCTTCTCTGGCAGCTTTTGAAAGAAGACTTCTCAAAGTCCGAATAACTGTGAATAACTGAATAAACGACATCAAAAAACAATACACACATTTATCTGCCTTAACAATGGTCTTACCTCTTCAGTATCTTGGCAAATCCCACGTTTCTAACCAGCACCTGGATCAAGGAGTTAAGACAGCATGTCTGTCCAATGTTGTGTAAACCGACTGGGCCTGCAAGGAGCAGACGGAAGATACTGAGAGAAAGACCCTCCATGGAACTCAACAAACACCAAACATTCTTCTCGGCCCTGATGAGGACGTGAAATCCTACGAAGGACTCTCAGGGGCACAAAGAATTCACTAAGGAGCTTGCAAACAAACTGGAAATGAGAAACACCAGCCTCTGAAAAGTGAGACAGCAGCCGGAGTCTCCACTGTCCAGGAAAGAGACATGCCACAACGAGGGGCAGCCCTCGCTGTCAAACTGGTAACAGTGAAAAAAAATAAAATAAAAAAAAAAAAAAAAAAACCTGGTAACAGCGCAGCAGTAGAAGCAGAGGAAGAGAAAACTACGGATAGCACCTGGGGGAGCTCGGAGCCCCGCCCGGCAGCTGCCCCAGAGCTGGGCCAGGGTGGGCATCCACGGGGTCGGGGCGAGAGCACCCTCCCAGACAATCTATTCCAGACCCTGGTGCAAACGCCCTAGCCAGGCCCTACCACACGGTGGGAGGAATCAAGAGAAAGCTTGGGGGACCCACCGCATCTAAACTCACCACAAGAGGCTACCAGCTACAGGGAACTTACATGGATGTGGGAAAACCAAGAGAGCCTTTCTCTGACTCACTAACCACCAACCTCCCCTTTCCCACCCACCCTGTGCTCAGCAGACCTACAATGTGTCACTTAAGAGGAAGGGAGTCCACTTTCTCAAGAGTTCCTGGGGAAAGGGCTCTGGCGTACATGCTAGGGCAACAAGAACCAGGAATCCGGGCCAGCAGGGCCACAGATGTCCGCTCCCCACTCAGCAGAAGCCCCTGGTGCGTGGGATTAAAGCAGTCCCCATTTTTCCCAACAAGCCTATGTGCTCAGGAGCTCAACAGTCCCCACTTCACAGCTGCAGAAGTGGAGGCACAAGAGAGCAGGCCTCACGGACCGCGCGGCTCCACGGCTTCAGGGTCCAGTGGACAAGCAAAGCGTTTCTAAGCAGACAAAAGAGCAGAAGCGGGGCCTCGGCTGGAGGGCTTGGGTTTCCTCTGCCTTGTCCTTCTCAACGGGCTCTGCCGAGAAACGCGGAGAGAGCCAGGACCGGCGGGAGTCCCGGCACGTACCCATCAGCGGTCGCTCCAAGGTCCCCGGGCCAATGGCAGCTGCAGGCGTCTTCAGGACAGCTCGACCTCACTTCCCAGAAGAGCTCTCATGAGCTGGCCTTGGGGGGCCCTCTGTGAAGAGGAGGAACATCTGTGTGACCAGTTTTGACTTCCAAGGGCCAGTCTTGGAGGGTCAGTGTCTGGGGAGACCAGCCACAAAGCTCTAGGGCGAGAAATGACGAATCAGCGAGCACCGTCCGCGTGGTCCCTCGTCCCCACTGTCTCCTCATCAGGACCCACGGCCACCTCTCCCCCTACCTCCGGGCTCTCTATTCAGGCAAATGGCTCCACACTCACCAAGGGTCCAGGCCACACACTTGAGTCTCCCTGCTGCTCACTCCCAGGCCCAAACCATCCCTGGGGGCCATCAGCGCCACTGCCTGAAGGCTGTCCTCACGCTGGGGCCGAGGAAGCCTGTCCTGGCTCCTCGGTGGGGAAACCAGGGTGCTGTTGACGCCCCACGGGTGCCGTGCACAGGACCATCCCAATACCTGACTCATTGTACCCTGATGTGGGAACAGCTGTGTTGCCTGTGGTGGGAGGTGGCGACACCCAGATTCTGGCAGGACAAAGCCCTTCCCCAGGCCAACGGGTGTTGGTGGTCGACAGCCCCCGACTGAGGCCCCCGAGGAATTCACCCCAATGAAGACAGCTGGCCCAGTCCCTCTCCAGGGGTTGGACAATGAGGCGCATGAGGGCCTTACCACCTGCCTGAAGGTGTGATAGCTCTGAAGGGTCACCCAGTCCCGAGCTCCCCTCAGGATCAGCTGAGGCCTCTGCTGCAGAGTCTGGCAGTTCGAGTCCCCGCTTTGCCCACCCTGCTGGGCTCACTTCTCCCTGCCCCCTGCCCTGGTGTCTTCCCAAGGATGCTCCCCAGCACACCTCTCGCACGATCATCTCAGCTGGGACGACATCATCAACGGAGGAGCAAGTCAATGGCAGGTCCTCAGTCTATTGAGGTTTCTTAGACAACACACACACACACACAGTATACACCCTTCTCAACAGGCTCCACCAAGAAATGCCACTCAGCCAGCACTGACTGGCAAATGTCCTTGGGAACCCAAACACCACGCCCATGTGTGCACAGTCACATAATAAACTTTATCACACATTCTTTTCTGCCCTGGGCTTTTTCCTTTTCCCCTTCCATGGCCATGGGTCATTGACAAGAGGCCTGTAATTTTGTTGCTCTATCAGCACACAAGAAAATTTGTGAAGCGCTTAAAATGACTTGGGAAAATTCTTGTTGTAACATGAGATAGAAAAAGCAGTACATTATCAACCATTTCACAATGATTCCTAATAAAGCAACAAAAACTATGGAATAGTCTGGTTGTTTTCAATTATTTACCATTACTTAAAAAAAAAAACACCACAGTGAATATCTTTAGGTATAAAACCTTTCTCTACGTATCTGATTTTTCCTCAGGCAAACCAAAGGTCAGAGATGCAACAAAACCACAGCATTAAAAGAGGTCATGTGAACCAGAACCCACTTCCTCCAGACAGCACAGACTTCAGCTACCTGTGTCCCCCCCCCCCCCCCCCTCCCGGTATGCTTGGAATCTCAGGAGGAGTCTCGGAACAAGGTCGCAAGCACCGTACCCTGTCCGTACCTGCCCAGAGTGCACACGGGTGTCTGCAGGGCACTGCCCAACACAGCGATCCAAGCACAAAGGTTCCCTTGTGTCTACAAGCAGGCTTGACATGGAAGTGTGATCCACGCCCAGGCCTCCCACAGCCTCCTGCCTTTTCATCTCACTGAGTTCTGCTGAAAGGGCTTCAGCTTTGCCGGCAGCTCAGGGCTCAGGCCTGCCAGGAGTCTAAGCTGAGGCCACAACCCCTATTGTTTGTTCAAGCATTCCCTTTGTTGTTGTTTAGTCGCTCAGTCGTGTCCAACTCTTTGCAACCCCATGGACTGCGGCACGCCAGAATTCCCTGTTCTTTATCTTCCAGAGCTTGCGAAAACTCATGACCATTGTTTCCCTATCCCGGTGCAAATAAGTCTGTGGCTTTCTAACTTACTTGACCATCAGATACAACCAGTCACTAAATCAATATTTGGGAGAGATTCTTAGAAATATAATTACAAGGTCACAGTGTACAAAGTTAAGGGTTTGGTTTTAAACATTTATTTGGCTGTGCTGGATCTTAGCTGTAACATGAGGGATCTCTTAGTTGCAGTCCTGACCAGGATTGAACCCAGGCCCCTTCATGGGGAACACAGTCTTATGCATATTCTTAACCACTGGACCACCAGGGAACTCCCCCTAAGGTTCTTAATAAACGTAGCTAAACACCTTGCACCCATCTGCACTTTAGCCACTGGCTGAGAGGCCCATCAGGACTCAGTGTTTAAATGAAGTGACCTAAATTCCCTGACGTTTACAAGGGCAAGTTTTGTGGGAAAAGTGGGTCTGGATCTGAGTTTATTATGGAGGAAAGGGTATGGTTTAAAATAAAGGACACCCTGGGGCAAGGCAGATGATGTGCAAAGAAGCCCAATGATTGGGGGAGGAGCATGTGGGAAGAGTGTGCAAAGGACTCTGAGCAAATCTGCATGGGTGAATCCAAGTCAGGACTGGAAAAAATGTAGAGTTCCAGAAATAGAAGTTTTATAAAAAGCTAAGTGGTCACTAGTGGTCAGGGAACTGCAAACCTTGACCATAATGAGATACCATTTTACACTGCTTAACTGGCATTGGTTAAGAATTCTGGGGACTCCCCTGGTGGTCCAGTGGTTAAGACTATACCTTCCAATGCAGGGGACATGGGTTCAATCCCTGGTCAGGGAAGATCCCCCACGCCACAGGACAACTAAGCCCATATGACACAACTATTGAGCCCATGCTCTAGAGCCAGCACTCCACAACTAGAGAAAGCCTGTGCACCACAACAAGGGCTCAATGCAGTAAAAAAAAAAAAAAATTCTGATTGAACCAAGTGTTGGAAAGAATGTAAATAAATAGGATCTCTTATACACCACTGGGGGGGTGTGTAAAATGGTACAATCACGTGGGAAAACAATTTGGCATCATTTAGTTTCCCTTAACTTCAACCCAAAAATTCTAAAGAGAAATTCTCACATGCGTCCCTGGAGACATATACAAGAATGCTAACATCAGTCCTGTTTGTACAGCAAGAACGTGGAAACAATCCAAGCACTTGGCACAAAGGTCAGAAGAATGGGTACATGGGCTGTAATAAATTTACACAGTGAAATAATACTCCTTAGTTGCACCTGAGTGAACATGTCCCGAAAGGGTGAATCTTAGAAACAGTGCTGAGTCAAAAGACAATTCTTAGAAGATAATATATAATATTTCTTTTGTAATTCAAACTCAAGGAAAATGAGATATTACATTGTTCAGGCATCAATGGGCACGGGAGGTAAAACTTCTTAAATGGAGAACTATGATCAAAAAGGCCATTACCTCCGACAGGAAAGCAGAGGGAAGAGACAAGCAGAAAGCATGTACTTGCCAGTAATGTTCCAGCTAGGGGAAAGGGGCTCATAAACGTTTGTCATTCACTAGCTAATGAATTAATTGGAACTTGGAGTCAAGGCCAGTATGAGGAGACAAGACACAGGGCTGAAGACACAGGGCTGACGCGGGCAGGAAGGAGTCACTCACACTGCCCAGCCCAGCGGGGAACGCAGAGCGGACCGGCTGCTGACAAACCCGAATCACAGATCACTCCCAGGATTTTCCCCAAAGACACTCAGTTTAATTAATTTAATTAAGAAGAACCCTAACCTTAAAGGCAGGTTCCCTCAGAGCTCTGTCTCCAGCGAGAAAAGCAGAAGCCGAATCATGTGGGTGTGTCAGCCCTGTCCCCTAGAGGGACGCAGGGGAATGACCGGATAGACAGAGGCTGAAGACAGACTGCAGAGCAGAGTACCAAGTAGGCAGACCGGAGCACACGCTGAAGAACAGATGGTAAAAGACAAAATACCAAACCCTAGCTCCGACAGAAAGACCAGTTGCTCCCATCTACAGCCAGAGCTCTGGGCGAAAGTGGCACTGTAGCCAGACGCACGCTAAACACTGCATGAAGACTTTCATTTTTCAGATGGAGCAGGAAGTACCAGAGCATGGCTTCACTTCATTATTATTCAGCCAAGATCCATCCACTGCTTGGCCTCAGCCTTTGAGAGGCCAACCACCAGACGCCCACCTCAGTGTCCCTTCTGGTGTCCCTGCACTGGCACATGATTGAATGGTCACTGTGGTCACCACCCAGGTGACCAGTGTAACAAAAAACGATGGTCACCTGGGTTAACTGTTAATATCTGAAGATCCAGTTGCAAACGATCCACACAACTTAGGGTAGAGAATCTCATATACTTTCTATGTTGAGACACTAAAGCATAATTTTCACTGCAAAAGAAAGATGCTGCAACAGTGAATGGTTTGGACCACTAATTATATGCATAAAATTATTTTAAAATATTAAAAAAGGAAGGGAAATTGAAAATACATGTAGTAAAGAGTGAATAAGTTTGCTAAATATCTTACAGAGGATATTATATCTTTTTTGGCTTCCAACTTTATGAAAACTTTTATTAGAATATAGCTGATTTACAAAGCTATGTTAGGCAATTTTATTAAATTTTAAAGTAATTTAGAATAACAGAGTTAGATTGTAACAATTCTACACTTTGCAAAATTGTTTGGTATGTCAGGCTTCTCATATTAAACAAAATAATCTTTAAGAATTGTATTTAAATTTTAATTATGTAATTCCAATTAAGTCACGAGTCTTTCAAGAAAAAAAAACGCATTTGCAGATCATTTTTTTTTTTTTGCAAATACTCCAAATCTTGTGTAGATGAATTTAAACCAGAACATCAGTTTTACCAGTTATCATCAGGAGGAAAAATTCCAAAAATATCTACAAAAAATCAAGAATAAAACACTATTCAATCCAGGTGTAAGAAATAATATAAAAAAAATCTAAAAAGAAACCAAACACCCAAAACACAATTTGTTCACACTTACCAAACTTCAAACATCACAGACTATACACATGAATCAAGCACACCGCTCTTTTTAAGATCTGGTCTACTTGTGGAGGTTAAAAATTCTTGTCTAAATGATGACTTTAGACAGTCACTCAATTCAATGGTTGGAAACCAAACACTTGACTTTTGACAGTTACCTAAACTATGAATCCTAAGGACAACCTGCTCTGGAAAATACGTTTCTAAAAACAAATTTTCTGAATTACATTCTGCTGTACACATCGAATAAACAGTGATCATTTTAAATGTGCTACTTCTATATCATATACACCAAGCATCTGAACAGGCAGAAACAACCAGAGCCTATTTTAAACAGCATGATGGGTTAATGGTGAGTCCAGTAAGATTCTCTCCTAAAAAGTTTGAAGAATATTTATAGACTGGAAAATCAGTTTTTTAAATGTCAGTGTCATACAGTTGTCATCAACAGTGGAACAAACAAGATGAAAGCTATGAATGGTTTGGCGGTCACAGACAGTCAGGGCTGGCTTGATGAGTACACAACCTGTGTAGCTGCAAAGACACACTCAGAAGTGCCTGGTTTGGTTTAACACTCCCCTGTTGCAGTCCTGAAATTCTTCACAATTGTTTAATAAGGAGCCCCATATTCTTACTTTACTAGGGGACCCACAAATTATATAGCATGTCTGGCATACAGTGTTTTGTTCACACCCTTCAGTATGTGTCCAGGAGGTAACTACAGCACAGAAGAATGTAACAAGAAACCCTGGTCAGAGAAAGACAGCAAGACAGTTTTGCCGTCCTTCATCAGAGATTTTGGAATGGTTTTGTCACACACTTAATGTGAGATGTTCAAACACTATGGAATAGCAGACACTGTGTGATTAAAAGGCTACTCAAACAATAACACACACACACACACACACACACACACACACGCCCTAACGCTGTAGTTTGCAGAACTTAGCACCTGCAGTTTGTTCACTGGAAACTACTGAAGAAGTAACCACACTAAAAGCCTTGTTGAGAATCCAAACGCTTCTCAGGGGACACCAGTTGTAAGATCCTCCCATTCTTCAACCCCAGCGATGTGCTGAAATTGGAGCGCATTTCAGCACAGGCGAGAGGCATACGGCCTCACCTCTAACCAAACATTGAGTTTAACACCCGGCCCTTTAGTGTTCTGCCAAAAGGTGTAAAAGCTTTTCTGAATATGTAGTAATTTCCAGTGTGTTTTCTCAATTAATGGATATTGAGAGTATAATTCTGATCTGAAGGGGAGGTTTTCTTTCATTTTGCTAAAATATTGGCCACCACTTGTCTAACATCTTGTCACTAGAAAGGCAGGTCTCTGGCCCAGTGGCATCAGCATCACCTGAAGTCTGTTAAAGAGGCAGGACTGGAATCTGCATTTGGACAAGATTCCCGGGTGAATTCGCCTCCAGGCACATTAAGGCTGAGAAGCTATTCTCGACAAGCACTGACCAAGTTCAGGCTGCAGGGGGCCGACCACTGGCACAGAGGCGTGCATGCAGACCAGCCACCTTCAAGTCATTTCATGAAGACTGTTTTCAGTTCAGTTCCAGTATTGCTCTCCCTAAAGGGGCATGATTTCTCGGCTGTTTTATTCCCATTTAAGGCGTCAGCCGTGAGGATCTCATGGTGTCACCTGTGCAGACACAGACGAGGTGCAGAGCATCAGCTTCTCATCCACACACGGCCATGGGGAGTGGACAACCACAGTCAGCTTGGGCGCACACTCGGCAACGTGCACCACGACCTCAAAAACGACTTCAGAGGACAGCGGTCATTTCTGCAGCCCAGTACCCCACCTTTTCGTAGCAGACTCACTTTTTCTTTACGAAAACTCTCTGGACTTTCAGACTATGAAGACTGCGTGGAGCCCACACCCACTGCCTGGCTCAGAAGCCTGGCCTCACAGGGCTTATGGTGGCTGTTTCAGCAATGGTCACGGGACCCAATCAAGACTGAAAATAATCAGACTTTAGACTTCTTAGATGAGATTTTAGGCCAGAAGATTGTAAATCAAACTATCTTTCCCACTACAGGAAGAAAAACCCCCAGCCAAGGAAAACAGCCAATGACAGGTAACAGAACCAAGAGATGGAGAAGGAGACAGAGTCCTAAGACAGCCAGCTAAGACTCTGGACCAACCCAGCCTCCAGATCTCCACTCAGAATCCCCTCTGCTGTTTTTAAAATTAGCCTGAAATGGGTTCCTGACACTTTTAGCTGAAAGACTACTCATTAACATGACTCTGCTCTGGGACTCTGGCTTTAAGAAACAGAGATATATACAAAGATCTATGTGAAGACTGTTCACCAAAATTCATTTTTACAGCCTATTTTCTTTCTGTATTTTACAAATTACATAGTATGGACACAATTTTATAAAACATAACTACACACACAGAGAAAAAATGACTGGGGCAAAATATATCAAGAATGTCATTAAAGGGTAATTCCAATTGGTTACAAATCATTTTTGCCTTTCCCTGGATTATTTCCCTTAATTTCTTAATTTCCTATAATTAATATGATTTTAAATAAGCAATAAGTCATTTAAGACATAAAGATATTAAAAGATTCAATATCTTTTAAGGGAGCCTTTGTTAGCAATAGTGTTTTTATTCTAAGATCCAAAAAATTAGTGAATTAGGAATGAGAAGTTTTACAATTTTTTCTCAATCCTTTTATAAAAGGTGAAGGGAGGAGAACATAAGAAGCTCGGAAACAGCTAAATATAAGTGGCATAATTAACAGGCTCATGTTAAATGGCTCAGATAACAGTCTCTTTTCTTAGTAAATATTTTCTGTAGTCATAAACAGTTGTTCCTCTTACGAGGCTCAGCCTAGAAAAGTTAAACTGACAGAGAAATGATGGCAGTTGACAATTCCATGAGCAAAACCTAGGACTTTGAGACCACATCGAAGGAAATCTGATGAAACAGTAGGAAGGGATCAGCCTGTTTTCCAGAGACATTACTCTGCAGTCTGCCAGACCTTGAAAATAAGACAGTAAAACCCAGTGGAGGTATCATCTGGAGAGGTGAGAGGCCAGATCCCAAAGGGCAACAGAGAAAGGCAAGAAACTTCAGAGCTAGTCACAGAGGAGACAGGTAGGTGGGGCAAAAAAGAGAGGAAAGTGAAACTTAAAGATCTGAGAAGGATGGGGAAAATGAGCCAAGCAGGTGGTGATGGGGGAAAGGAGAATGGATATATTTTGAGGAATATTTATATTTTAAGGATGCTGAATTTTCAAACTCAATGCATGACTGAAAAATGGGCTCCAACACAAGATTCTTAGGGCAGTGAGACTATTCTGTCTGATACATGGTAGATACATGTCATTATACATTTGTCAAAATTCATAGAATGCACAAAACAATGAACCCTAATGTAAAGCACAGACTTCAGATGATAATGCCCTACGTTTATAAGTTGTAACAAACTGTTTACAGTGGAGGAGGCGGGAGGGGCAGGAGGTATATAGGAACTCTGTGTACTCAATTTCGCTGTGAACCTAAAATTGCTCTGAAAAATACTCTCTTATTTAACAAAATTTTAGGTTCCAAAGAACAAAACTAACTTAACCCACTCTTCTTAAAATTTTTACTCTTATAAATGGGAGATGTGAAGGACAGAAACAGCTGGCTTGGACTGGCCACCACTGTAGCCACAGAAACAACCAGAGACTTCAGAGAAACAGCGTAAGACACGATGCAGGAAACCTGGGCTGCCCCGGGCTCTAACTGGCTCTTCACTCACTACTAGACTCTCTGCAAGGAAAACCAACTCCATCTTTAAATGCCCAAAGAAGAACAAAACCTACATGCCTGGAATGTGATACAAGCCTCACAGTCCAAATCCAGCCCATCATGGCAACAGATTCAGATCTCATATTTCATGTCTGTGTGTGCTTTTCCAGTAATGGTAATGCGCTGGGCACACAGACTGAAACACTCCAGATGAAACCTCTTTGCAAGCTCATCACCATATTTAATATAAAGGCATCCATACTGTGCAATGAATTTTTATTGGTTAAAAAAATAAATAAAAAGTTGTTTTTTTTTTTTTTTTTTTTCCCCCAGTTCCTTGATAGAGATCCAAAAACCAGGAAGGAGCTGTGTACCTGTTAGCTGATGGCCTGTCTGGTTCCTATGAGCACAGCAGACCTCCTAAATGTCCAGGCTGAAGCCCCCACCTCACCCTCACAGTGTAACACCAAATGGAAAGTATGTGTCAGTCATGTCTGACTCTTTTGTGACACCATGGACTGTAGCCCACCAGGTTCCTAGGTCCATGGAATGCTCCAGGTGAGAATACTGGAGTGAGTTGCCATTTCCTTCTCCAGGGGATCTTCCCAACCCAGGGATCAAACCCAGGTCTCCCATATGGCAGGCAGATTCTTCACCATCTGAGCCACCAAAAAGAAATGTTTTAAATATTTGCCCCTATATCAATGATTTCAAAGTATAGCTACCTCAATGCTGTAAAAAGCATGAAAGTAAAGGCTGTGCTTTAATTTTCAAAACACTCTTTTTCAGGGGTCATAGAATAGCGTTTTAGGTTTAAAGGTCTAAATTCAGACTAAAATATTCTGATTTGCACAATTTAACAAAATCTTTAAAATTTCTCAGTTTGTATGCCCACTGCCCCAGCAATTCTACTTATAGGAACTCTCCACAAATATGCTCATATAGTCGCACAATTGTGAGTATGAACGGTACTGCTGTATCATCTACACCAGTAACAACGGTAAAGAACCTAAATGTCGGGTGGGGGGGGAGGTGGGAGGGGGGATCGGGATGGGGAATACATGTAACTCCACGGCTGATTCATGTCAATGTATAACAAAACCCACTGCAATGTTGCGAAGTAATTAGCCTCCAACTAATAAAAATAATTGGAAAAAAAAAAAAAAGAAGCTAAATGTCCACGGAGTGTTTAAATAGAAAGATGTACCTCTCATATTTTTCACCAGTTCTTAAAATGAGGTGGACCTACCGTATCTCTTGCCATGGAAAGATGTCCATAATATACTGTTGGGGGGGGGAGGGGGGAGGAAGCAAACTTACAGAGCAGTTTTGAAGAGGTGTACATATAAAAATTGCTGGCATAGTACCCAATAAAATGATAGCGAGTTGAGGATTAAAAGAAACCTTATTTCTATCTCACAGATTTGTCTGCATTTTTTGCAATTTTTTTTTTTTTACAAACTTAGACAGTTTTGCAATTTCTTCTTTAATTAAAGTCATGCAAAAAGTCTAAATCAGTACATCAGCGTGGGAAAACTGCCTCGATCCAATACACCTATTAACGAATACAGACCATTATTATAATCCGCGAAGCCCAAATAAATCCCTTAAGTAGCCACGAGGCAACGAGCAGAGAGAGCCTCGCCTTATCTTCCCTGGAGACAAAGTCTGCAGTAAGTACCACCAAACTTGCCCTAAGAGCCGCGATGCGTCAGACCCGCGCTGCCAAGTCGAAAGCGGGGGAAGCTCAGCCAGTGTCCTGCCCTCCAGGAGGCTGCGGGGCTGGCGCGGCGGGCGAGGCCCGGTCCGTCCACCTCGGTCCCCTCGTCCGTCGCCGCGCCCCTGTCCTCGCCTCGGTCCCCGAGACTCCCTACTCACCTCGGTTCCCTACTTCTGGCCCTCTGGGTCCCCGCGCACACCGCGCCCTAACGCCAGCACCTCTGTCCCCGCCCACACCCCAGTCCCCGCCCCGTCCCCGCCCCCGCCCTGCCTCTGGGCTTTCGTTTCCTGCGAACTGAAAGCGAAACTCAGCAGAGGAGGCGCAGTGGAGCGCCGAGTCGGAGCTTCTGCCGCTGGTTACGCGTCTAAACGTGCAGCGCCGTTTGCAGAACGAAGCCTAAGCTCGTTCCTAGAATAAGCTCTTGTTTGGAAATTTTAAGATCTCCGTAATCATTCGGAGGTGCTTTACAATCGTTTGACATTTCTTAATACACGTGGCAGCATTTTTTTTTCTTTCTTGAAGCGATGATGTTATTTCTTTTTTTGCTTGTTTTTTGTGTTTTTTGTTTGTTTTTGTTGTTGTTTGTAATTTCTTAAATTGGGTATCTTAAAATTGGATGGCTTGTAAGATTCGGTGACATACGGTAGAGAGATACCGGTACGAAGCTCGCGGTCCTCTGGTGCCCTTGGGGCGGCGCGGGGGCGGGGACAGGGAACCCGTTGTGACACAGGGCTGGTGGGGAAAAGAAAGTGAACTAACTGTTCCACCTTAGAACCTCACGTGCACTGGGTCCCTGAGAAATTCCAAGTTCCCTAAAGTGAAGTCGCTCAGTCGTGTCCGACTCTTTGGGATCCCATGGACTGTAGCCTACCAGGCTTCTCCACCCATGGGATTTTCCAGGCAAGAATACTGGATTGGGTTGCCATTTCCTTCTCCAGGAGATCTTCCTGACTCAGGGATTGAACCCGGGTCTCCCACATTATAGGCAGACGCTTTACCTTCTGAGCCACCAGGAAAGTCGCTACTAAGCTCTAAACCTAATTAAGTCTATATGACAGGTTCCTAATAGAGGCCCCATTTTTATTTCAGTTTTAATAGGTGAAAATACTAATTTTCAGAGAGGCTAAGTGGGTCTTCCTGGGTGGTCCAGTGGTTAAGATTTCCCCTTCCAAAGCACTGCAGATGGTGATTGCAACCATGAAATTAAAAGAGGCTTACTCCTTGGAAGGAAAGTTATGACCAACCTAGACAGCATATTAAAAAGCAGAGACATTACTTTGCCAACAAAGGTCGGTCTAGTCAAGGCTATAGTTTTTCCAGTGGTCAGGTATGGATGTGAGAGTTGGACTATAAACAAAGCTGAGCACTGAAGAATTGATGCCTTTGAACTGTGGTGTTGGAGAAGACTCTTGAGAGTCCCTTGGACTGTGAGGGGATCCAACCAGTCCATCCTAAAGGAGATCAGTCCTGGGTGTTTATTGGAAGGACTGATGAAGCTGAAACTCCAATACTTTGGCCACCTGATGGGAAGAGCTGACTCATTGGAAAAGACCCTGATGCTGGGAAAGATTGAGGGCAGGAGGAAAAGGGGCTGACAGAGGATGAGATGGTTGGATGGCATCACTGACTCAATGGACATGGGTTTGGGTGGACTCCAGGAGTTGGTGATGGACAGGGAGGCCTGGCGTGCTGCGGTTCATGGGGTTGCAAAGAGTCAGACACGGCTGAGCGACTGAACTGAACTGAACTGAACTTCCAATGCAGGGGGTCTAGTTTGGTTCCTGTTCTCCCTGGTTGGGGAGCTAAGATCCCACATGCCTCACGGCCAAAACACCAAAATACGAAACATAAACATTAAAAATGGCCCACAACCAAAAAAAAAAAAAAAAAAAATCTTAAAAAAAAGAGGCTAAGTGACTTGCCTAAAGTCACAAGATTACAAGGGCTGTGGCCAGGATTCCAGAGGGGTCTTACCTTAATTCCCACTGCCACACCTTCATATGAAATGCCAGGTCACTGAAACTAGAGGATCACCAGATGGGCATGGAGAGAAGTTAAGGTTCAAGAACAAATTGACAACTTGCAGTTCAGTTCAGTTCAGTCACTCAGTCGTATCTGACTCTGCCAACCCATGGACTGCCTGTCCACCACCACCTCCCGGAGTTTACTCAAACTCAGGTCCATTGACTTGGTGATGCCATCCAACCACCTCATCCTCTGTCATCCCATTCTCCTCCCACCTTCAATCTTTCCCAGCATCAGGGTCTTTTCCAATGAGTCAGCTCTTCCCATCAGGTGGCCAAACTGTTGCAGTTTCAATTTCAGCATCAGAGCTTCCAATGAACATTCAAGACTGATTTCCTTTAGGATGGACTGGTTGGATCTCCTTGCTGTCCAAGTGACTCTCAGAGTCTTCTCCAACACCACAGTTCAAAAGCATCAATTCTTCAGCACTCAGCTTTCTTTATAGTCCAACTATATACACAACTACTGGAAAAACCATAGCCTTGACTAGACGGACCTTTGTTGGCAAAGTAATGTCTCTGCTTTTTAATAAGCTGTCTAGATTGCTCATAACTTTTCTTCCAAGGAGCAAGCATCTTTAAATTTCATGACTGCAGTCACCATCTTTAGTGATTTTGAAGCCCAAAGAAATAAAGTCTGTCACTGTTTCTACTTTTTCCCCATCTATCTGCTATGAAGTGATGGAACTGGATGCCATGATCTTAGTTTTCTGAATGTTGAGCTTTAAGCCAGCTTTTTCACTCTCCTCTTTCACTTTTATCACAAGACTCTTTAGTTCTTTGCTTTCTGCCATAAGGGTGGTGTCATCTGCATATCTGAGGTTATTGATATTTCTCCCAGCAATCTTGATTCCAGCTTGTGCTTCCTCCAGCCCAGTGTTTCTCATGATGTACTCTGCATATAAGTTAAATAAGCAGGGTGACAACATACAGCCTTGGTGTATTCCTTTCCCACTTCAGAGCCAGTCTGTTGTTCCATGTCCAGTTTGAACTGTTGCCTCTTGGCCTGCATACAGATCTCTCAGGAGGCAGGTCAGGTGGTGTGATATTCCCATCTGTTGAAGAATTTTCCACAGTTTGTTGTGATCCACACAAAGGCTTTGGCACAGTCAATAAAGCAGAAGTAGATATTTTTCTGGAACTCTCTTGCTTTTTTTGATGATCCAACAGATGTTGGCAATTTGATCTGTGGTCCCTCTGCCTTTTCTAAATCCAGTTTGAACATCTGGAAGTTCATGGTTCACGTACTGTTGAAGCCTGGCTTGGAGAATTTTGAGCATTACTTTGCTAACATGTGAGATGAGTGCAATTGTGCAGTAGTTTGAGCATTCTTTGGTATCTCATTTCTTTGGGATTGGAATGAAAACTGACCTTTTCCGGTCCTGGGGCCACTGCTGAGTTTTCCAGATGTGCTGGCATATTGAGTACAGCACTTTCACAGCATCAGCTCTTAGGAGTTGAAATAGCTCAACTGCAATTCCATCACCTCCACTAGCTTTGTCCATAGTGATGCTTCCTAAGGCCCACTTGACTTCACATTCCAGGATGTCTGGCTCTAGGTGAATGATCACACCATCATGATTATCGGGGTTGTGAAGATCTTTTTTGTACAGTTCTTCTGTGTATTCTTGCCACCTCTTCATAATATCTTCTCCTTCTGTTAGGTCCATACCATTTCTGTCCTTTATTGAGCTCATCTTTGCATGAAATGTCCCCTTGGTATATCTAATTTTCTTGAAGAGATCTCTAGTCTTTCCCATTCTATTGTTCTCCTGTATCTCTTTGCACTGATCACTGAGGAAGGCTTTCTTATCTCTCCTTGCTATTCTTTGTACTCTGCATTCAAATGGGTATATCTTTCCTTTTCTCCTTTGCTTTTAGCTTCTCTTCTTTTCACAGCTATTTGTAAGGCCTCCTCAGACAACCATTTAGCTTTTTTGCATTTATTTTTCTTGGGGATGGTCTTGATCCCTGTCTCCTGAACAATGTCACAGACCTCCATCCATAGTTCATCAAGCACTCTATCAGATCTAGTCCCTTAAATCTATTTCTCACTTCCACTGTATAATCATAAGGGATTTGATTTAGGTCATACCTGAATGACCTACTGGTTTCCCCTACTTTCTTCAATTTAAGTCTGAATTTGGCAATAAGGAGTTCATGATCTGAGCCACAGTCAGCTCCTGGTCTTGTTTTTGCTGACTGTATAGAGCTTCTCCATCTTTGGCTGCAAAGAATATAATCATTCTGATTTTGGTGTTGGTGATCTAGTGATGTCCATGTGTGGAGTCTTCTCTTGTATTGTTGGAAGAGGGTGTTTGCTATGACCAGTGCGTTATTTTCAACATATTCAATATTCAAACTTCACCAGTTATCCCAGTATTGTCCTTTTTATCTACTCTTTTCCAATACAGAATCTAAGTCATAATCTCCTTCATTTAGGTTTTTTATTATTAAACTTTTTATTTTGAGACAATTGTAAGAAATCATGCAGAGAGATTCGAGTTTTCCCATCTAGTAGGACTGTGGCACATATTGAAGGGGAAATTTAAAATTTTTACATAACCTCCTTCTCCTCTGCCTCTGTAGCTGTTTGCCCCTTGCAAAGGCTAGATCACGTAGGTCACATAGTCTCAGAAAGTGGGGTCTTGCAGTACTAGGAACTGGAGTTTATCTCACTCACCCTTGTCCTGCTCTTTGCAATCACCCAGCAACCTGCAAATCTGCTTAATCATGCCTGTCCAGGCCAGGCATTCCCCTTCCCACCTTGACTGCTGTTCCCATGCATGCGAAACTCCTTAGTTTAAACTAGCCTATTAACAATTAGTGTTGCCCACTATAGTCTATGTATAAAAACTCTGTAATCCCTTTGTCCGGGGCTCAGAGCTTGGAGTGTTAACTCCTGTGGGCCCGCCAGTGTAATAAACCTGAGTTCTCCAGCTCTCTGAGTGTGGTGCTTGGTTTCTCAAGTACTGGTTTCTGCAACAATATCATGACCAGGACATTGACATCGATGCAGCCAATGTTCATGCAGAACATGTCCATGGACTCAAGCATCCCATAGGTCACCCTTCATAGACACACTTACTTCCATCCCCCCACCCCCCACCTCAACCTCTGCCAAACACTAATGTGTTCGTCATTTGTATAACTTAGTCATTCCAAAAATATTATGTAGGGGAATTCCCTACCAGTCCAGTGCTTAGGACTCTGTGCTTCCAATGCAGGGCACATGGGTTCAATCCCTGGTGGGGGAAAACTGAGATCCTGTGATCCTCAGGTGTGGCCAAAAAACCCAGAATGCTATCCAAATGAAATCACACAGCATGTAATCTTTGGAGGTTGGCCTTTTTCACTCAGCTTAACGCTCTAGAAAATCATCCAGGTTGTTGAATGTATCAGTAGTCTGTGTCTTTTTATTTTAGTGGACCACAGTTGGTTTATCCATTCATCTGTTGTAGAATATCTGGGTTATTTTCAGTTTCTATCTATTACAAATAATGGTACTATTAACAATTTTATGGGAGTTTTTTGTGTGGACCTAAGTTTTTATTTTCCTGGCATAATGTCCAGAAGAGCAATTTCTAGTATAATGATACATGCTTAATTTTTTAAAAAATTGTCAAAATCTTTTACAGACTATACCATTTTACATCTCCACCAGCAGTATGTAAGTGATCCAGTTTTCATGCATCTCTGCCAACACTTAGTGTTGTCACTATTTTTCATTTCAGCCATTCTGATAGGTTTATAGTAATATCAATCACTGGTTTTTCATCTAGTTTTAATGTCTCTCTAGATTCCTTTCCTCTGGAGTTGACTTTTTATTGTCCTATATGATATTGGCCTTTTAAAAAAAAGTATAGGAAACATCATCTAGTTTTAATGTCTCTCTAGATTCCTTTCCTCTGGAGTTGACTTTTTATTGTCCTATATGGTATTGGCCTTTTAAAAAAAAGTATAGGCTTCTTGTTTCCCAAAATGTTCTTTAATCTAGGTTTATCAGCTTGCTTCTACTGATAGGATTTGGGTTCCGCATGATTGACAGCCATGCTGTGTACATGATGTATCCTCTGTGTCCTTAGTCAGAGGCCATCCAATGACCATTGGTCTTGCTCTTGGTGAGGATAACATCCATCCCAGGTTAAGAGGATGCCCACCAGATTTCTCCACTGTACAGGTAATCCCCCTTTAATTAATGAGTAATCTGAGGAGAGATGCTTTGAGAACATGTAAATATTCTTTAACCCATGAGAACTATAAAAACTGCACACAAACACTCCATCCAAACCCCTGAACAAAGAAGCTTGATTAAAAAAAAAAAAAATAGAGTGGAGGTAGGGGCAGAGGGTGGGGTGGGGGGCTGGGAGGCAGAGCAGAGAGAAGAGATCAAACCTTAACATAGCCTCTGGCAGCAAAGCCACATCCTGGGGACACCCAGCCCTCTTTTGAGTTCTTGCCTGAAAAAGCCTCAAGGCTATCAAAATAATTTACTGTTTGTTCTAACTGATACCAGGTGGTACACCCCAGTTTCTCAGAGTATTTATTCAAAAGGGTTTATAATTGAGAATCCTTTCTGTCCCTTGGAGATGTATCCATACCTCCTTCAAGTCAGGAGTGTCTTTCTCAGGGACCTGAGAGGTCTCAAGGACCTCTGAGACATGGACCTCTATCCCCTGTCTCTGTGGGGACAGAACCCTCCCTGGGAGCCCTGCCAGCAGCAGACACAGCTGATCACATTTACAGGCCACTGTCTGTGACTTTTCACTTGAGCCTCCTCCCCAACCCCACCCCCCATTCTCTCCTTGAAACACCCAGTCACCTCTGTGCCAATTAGAATGGAGTTCAGCTCTTTCCCTTACTGTCAGTGGTTACCAAATAAAATCTGTTTTCACTGCTCAAACTAATAGCTGCCTTTATCTTTGAATCCCTAATGATTCTGCCGTGGTTCTTCTATGTTTGTTAGTTGGCATTCTGCTAAAAATGAGGGCTTTCCCTTCTCCTCCTTCTCTTTGCTTTTCTGTTTCTTCGGATGCAAAAATTCATTTATATCCAATGTGTACTTTCTTTGTCAATTTTGGTGCTCAGTTGGCCAGTAGGAGCTCTGTCAAACTGACTCCTGTGTCTTTATGACATGTTTCCCATCATTTTTTGAGCACTTCTTTACCTTCTGGCCCAAGATATTCCAGGATCATCTTGTATTAATACTTTTCTGACAGCCCTGAAATCAGCCAGTTCTCCAGTGAGTCATAATTCCTTTTAGAGGGGGATGGTATTTAGAAACCAGGATACAAGCACTAGATGTTCTCAATGCTATGGCATGCCATTGGTTCTGAGTTCTTTCAATGGCAGAGTTAAGAAAACAAAATCGAGGACTTTCCTGGTGGTCAAGGGGTTAAGCCTTTGCCTTCCAGGGCAGGGGGTACAGGCTTGATCCCTGGTCAGGGAGCTAAGATCCCACATGCCTCTCGGACAAAAAAAACAAACCATAAAAACAGAAACAATATTTTAACAAATTCAACAAACACTTTAAAAATGGTCCATATGAAGAAAAATCTAAAAAAAAAAATCCAAAGGAGCAAACATGAGTTCATATTGAAGACTCCAAATCTGAAATATGATCCCCTGTTACAGAGTTGTTCTGTGCTCTATCCCATTTCATAGTTTTGTATTCCATCTTCTACTGAGAACTTTGGCTCCCACTAGCATCAATCTATTTATTTCTTTGCTTAATCTGAGAACACACAGTGGGAGTTTCAGAATAGCTACGCTGTTTACCAATGGCAAACTTACTAAATTCAAGTCATTTTTTTCTATTCTTTATATCTTTACACAGAAGACATATAATCAAAATACTGTGTTCATTGCCATGGATTGTATTTTTTTTTTCTTCTATGTGGTTGTAGTATTCATTTGATACACAGTTTAATGTATTTATTTCCAGTGACGTAGTTTCAGGATTCCATTGGCATCCCAGGTGACTCTGCTATGCCTGAGAGTACAGGAAAATAGAACAAGATCACCATCAAAAATGACAAGGGCTCTTTGGGCAAAGGAGATGCTAAGCATATGGTCCAAGGGCTTAGAAGGACAAAACTGTATATGAGAAGAGGAAACAAGATGTATTCCAGAAATTCACTTGAATTCTGAGCATTCTATATGAAAGCAAAGACTGAAGATGACAGACTTGAAGGCAAGATCAAAGATGAGGACAAATAGAAGATTCTGGACAAGTATAATGAAATCTTCAACTGGTTCAATAAGAATCCAGCTGCAGAAAAGGAGGAGTTTAAACACTGGCAGAAAGAACTGGAGAAACTCTGCCACCTCATCATTACCAAGTGGTGCCCGGTACAAGAAGCATGCCAGGAGGAATGCCCAGGGCTACCATGGTGAGGGAGCGCCTCCTCCGGGCCCACCTTTGAGGGTGAGAGGCCAAGCTGAGCATAAACCCGTTAGCATTGTTCCACAGTAAAAGAACACAGTTAAGGAGCCACATTTACAGCAAATTCAGTGACAGTCATTAAGGCTGAGTTACTATTCTGAATTACTGGCTTTTTTATTACTCAGGGAATATGTGCACAGGGGAAGGAAATAACATTGCACACTGTTAACACTGTGTTGTAAAATGCTGCATATTAAAATCTGTATTTAAAGTCAACGCACCAAAAAAAGAAAAGCTTATTAAAAAAGAAAAACTTGTTTGGTCATGTCAAAGGTTCAAAAGGAAAAGAAAAAAAATCGCTGTGTAAGCTCAACAGAAGACGACAGAAGAAAGAATTGGTGAATTTGAGAATTGAGCAATATAAATTATCTAATGCTAGCTGCAGAGAGAAAAATAGACTGAAAAATACTAACAGAGTCTCAGTGGCTTGTGATTGTTTAGTCATTAAGTCATGTCCAACTCTTTGCAACCCTGTGGACTGCAGCGTGCCAGGCTTCCCTGTCCTTCACTATCTTCCAGAGTTTGCTCAAACTATTGAGTTGGTGTCTTTTGAGTTGGTGATATCTAATTTTCTCATCCTCTGCCATCCCCTTCTCTTCCTGCCCTCAGTCTTTCCCAGCATCAGGGTCTTTCCAATGAGTTGGCTCTTCAAATCAGTTGCCCAAAGTATTGGAGCTTCAGCTTCAGCATCAGTCCTTTAATGAATATTCAGGACTGATCTCCTTTAGGATTGACTGGTTTGATCTCCTTGCAGCCCAAGGGACTCTCAAGAGTCTTCTTCAACACCACAGTTCCTTGGCACTCAGGCTTCCTTAGGTTCCAACTCTCACAATTTGCATATGACTAGTGGGAAAGCCATAGTTTTGCCTCTAGGGACCTTTGATGGCAAAGGTGGTACTATTAATATAATGAAAGATCTAACATTTATGTCATTGAGCTCCAAAAAAGAAGAAAGTGTGAGAGTGAAAACTATTCAAAGATATGACAAGTTAAATATTTCCCAAATTTGGCAAAAGATATAAACCTGCAGATTCAAGTAACTGAGTGGACTCCCAAGATTAGGCCAAAGAAATCTACATCAATATACATTGTAATCAAACTTCTAAAGACAAAAGAAGAAAATAATCTTGAAAACAGCAAGACAGAAATAACACCATTTTTAAGGGTCTTCCTTGGTGGTCCAGTGGCTAAGACTCCAGGTTCCCAATGCAGGGGGTCTGGGTTCCATCCCTTGTCAGAGAACTAGATCCCATATGCGGAAACTAAGAGTTCAAATGCTGAAACTGAAAGATTCCAAATGCTGCAACTAAGACTCAGAACACCCAAACAAAATAATAAATAAAAATAAATATTTTTAAAAGTAATATTAAACATAACTATGAGGGAGAGTAAAAAAGACTTAAAGGAATGTAAGTTTTCTACATTTCATTTAAACTGGTAAAATGTCAACACCAGCAGACTGTGATACCAGTTTAATGTAATACCTAGAGCAACTGCTACAGAATATACACAAGGAGATACACTCTAAATCACTACAGATAAATCAAAACGGAATTCTGAAAAGGGTACAAATGACCCATAGGAAGGCAAGAGAAAGAAAATAGAAAAACAAAGGACATTAAAAAGGGGGGGATAACAAAAATTAAACGGTAGCTATAAGCCCTAACATACTAATAATTACATTAAATGTTTATGATCTAAATACATAACTAATTTATGTAATTGGTAATTAAAAACAGATTGAGTGGCTTTTCAAAAAACAAATCAATAATATACTGCATTTAAGAAACTCGCTTTAGGAAATTCCCTGGTGGTCCAGTGATTAGGAATCACCACTTTCACTTCAGGGCCCTGGGTTCAATCCCTGGTCAGGGAACTAACCCATGGCCATGCATCCCTGGCCAAGCTGCAAGCATGGCCAAAAAAACAAAGAAGAAACTGACTTCAAATATAATGATATCATGTATAATACTGCTTACATGTGGAATCTAGAAAAATAGTAGAGATGAACTTATTTGGAAAGCAGAAATAGAGTCACAGATGTAGGAAAAAAAAACTTATGGTTACCAAGGGGGGAAGTGGGGACAGGGGTGGGATGAATTGGGAGATTGGAATCGACACATATATACACTACTGTGTGTAAAACAAATAACTAATGAGAACCTGCTGTAGAGCACAGAGAACTCTGCTCGGTGACCTGTGGTGTCCTAAGTCGGAAGGAGATCCAAAACAGAGGGGAGATATGCATACACAAAGCTGATTCACTTCGCTATACAGTAGAAACTGACACAGCAGTGCAAAGCAAATACACACCAATAAAAATTAATTTTAAAAATACAATGATATAGATAGGTTGATAGTAAGACTACAAAATATATTCCATGCAAACAATAATCAAAAGTAAGCAGCAGGGGCTATATTAATATCAGATTTTAGAGCAAAGAAAATTATAAGGAACGGAAAGGAATATTATATAATGATAAAAGGATCATTGATTATGTTAAAGCCTTTAACTGTGTGGATCACAACATCCTGTGGAAAATTCTTAAACAGATGGGAATACCAGACCACCTTACCTACCTCCTGAGAACCCCGTATGCAGGTCAAGAAGCAAGAGTTAGAACCGGACATGAAACAACAGACTGGCTCCAAATTGGGAAAGGAGTAGACCAAGGCTGTATATTATCACCCTGCTTATTTAACTTATATGCAGAGTACATCATGAGAAATACCAGGCTGGATGAAGCACAAGCTGGAATCAAGATTGCTGGGAGAAATATCAATACCCTCAGTTATGCAGATAGCACCACTCTAATGGCAGAAAGCAAAGAGGAACTATAAAGCCTCTTGATGAAGGTGAAAGAGGAGAGTGAAAAAGCTGGCTTAAAATGCAACATTCAAAAAATTAAGATCATGGCATCTGGTCCCATTATTTCATGGCAAATAGATGGGGGGGGGGGAATGGAAACAGTAACAGACTTTATTTTGGGGGGTTCCAAATCACTGCAGATGGTGACTGCAGCCATGAAATTAAAAGATGCTTGCTCCTTGGAAGAAAAGCTATGACAAACCTAGATAGCATATTAGAAAACAGAGACATCACTTTGCTAACAAAAGTCTCTATAGTCAAAGTTATGGTTTTTCCAGTAGTCTTGTGAGAGGGATGACTATAAGGAAGTCTGGGTGCTGAAGAATTGATGTTTCCAAATTGTGGTGCTGGAGAAGACTCTTGAGAGTCCCTTGCACAGCAAGGCAGTCAAACTAGTTAATCTTAAAGGAAATCAACCCTGAATGTTCATTGGAAGGATTGATGCTGAAGCTGAAGCGCCAATATATTGGCCACCTGATTCGAAGAGCTGACTCATTGGAAAAGACCCTGATGCTGGGAAAGAGTGAAGGCGGGAGGAGAAGAGAGAGACAGGATGAGATGGTTGGATGACATCATTGATTCAATGGATGTTAGTTTGTGCAAATTCCAGGAGACAGTGAAGGACAGGGAAGCCTGGCATGCTGCTGTTCATGGGCTCAAAGAATTGGACACCACTGAGTGAACAATAACAACAAAAAGGAACACTCGATCAAGAAGACCAAGAAATACTAAATGTGTAGGCACCCAAAAGTCCGGATGCCAAATTTCTAAAGCAAAAACGGATAGAATTAAAAGGAGAAATAGACAAATCCATGTTTATAGTTTGAGATTTCTCTCAGTAATTGATAAAACAGCTAAACAGGAAATCAGCAAGTACAACAGAAAAACTCTACAATGACACCAACCAATGGGATCTAATCAATATTCACAGAACATTTTATCCATCAACAGCAGAATACTTTTTCATATGCACAAGACAGACCACCTCAGGCCACTGGCACAACATACCAAGCTTGTTGGACATACTAGCGGTACTTGGAAAGAAATTTATAGTACTAAACACCCACATTAGAAAAGAAGGGAACTCTCAGATCAGTAAGCGAACCTTGCCCCACAAGAAACCATAAAAAAAGAGAGGGAGAAAAAGACTTCCCTAGTGGTCCAGTGGTTAAGACTCTGCCTGCCAGTGCAGGGGACATGGGGTTATATCCCTGGTCCAAGAAGAGTCCACATGCCGAGGGACAACCAAGCCCATGTGCCCTAGAGCCCATACTCCACCACATAAGAAGCCCCCAGAATGAAGAGCCCAGGTACTGCAACTAGAGAAACCTCATGCACAGCAGTGAAGGCCCAGCGCAGCCATTAATTAAATAATTTAAAAAACCAAAGCAAGCAGAAGGAAGGAAATGATAAAGGGTGTAGATCAATGAGATTAGAAACAGATATCCATTGGGGGGGGAAAAAATCAATGAAACAGAAAGTTTATTCTTTGAAAAGATCAATAAAATTGACAAACCTCAAGCAAGACTGAAGAGAAAAAGAAGACCAAATTGCCAATATCAGAAATTAAGGGATACAACTACAGGTCCAGCAGATATAAAAGCATAAGAAATATGAACAACTCAATATACATAAATTTGAAAATTTATTTGAACAGGACCAGTTCTTTGAACTGTATAAACTACCACATTTCATCAATATAAAGGAGATTATTTGAATAATCCTATAACTTATAAAGAAATTCAACTTATAATTTTTAAAACTTCTAAAAAAGAAATATCCAGGCTCAGTTGGTTTCACAGAATTACACTAAATGTTTTAAAAATTAACGTCAATTGAACATGTATATTATCATATGTGAAAGAGATCGCCAGTCCAGGTTCGATGCATGAGACAGGGTGCTCAGGGCTGGTGTGCTGGGATGACCCTGGGGATGGGATGGGGAGGGAGGTGGGAGGGGGGTTCAGGATGGGAACACATGTACACCCATGGCTGATTCTTGTCAATGTATGGCAAAAACCACTACAATATTGTAAAATAATTAGCCTCCAACTAAAATAAATAAATTAATTAAAAAAAACATCAATTGTACACTTTCAGAAAATAGAAGAGGAGGAAACTATTCCCCACTCATTTTATGAGATCAGTATTACTCTGATACCAAAATCAAAGACAGCACAAAAAAGAGAAAACTGCAGACCAATATCCCTCATGAATAGAGAGGGGGAAATATGTCACAAAATATTAGCAAATAGAATTCAGCAATATATAAGAATTCTACACCTTGACCAAGCAGGATTTTATTCCAAGGATGCAAAGCTGGTTTAATATTCAAAAACCAAGCTAAGCCACCACATTAGCAGGCCAAAGAAGAAAATCTCGTGAACATACCAACTGATGCAGAAGAAGCATTTAACAAAACTCAATTCCTACTCATGATTTAAAACTCTTAGAAAGTAGGAACAGAGGAGAACTTACATGCTATATGATTCCATTTATATAACATTTTCAATGTTATAAAATTATAGAGATGTATACATAATCAACAGATTAGGGGTTGCCAGTAGTTAAGGGTTCTTAGGGGAGGGGCGAGAGATCTTTGTGGCAATACAACCGTTTTTGGTCTTGGTGGTGTATCGTTACACAAACCCACACGTTATGCAATGGCATAGACATTCACACTCATGGTACCAGAGTCACTTTCCTGCTTGTGATGTTATGTAACCTATGGTCATTAGAGGAAACTGGGCTAGGAGTACACTGAACCTCTCTATGGGCTTGCCTGGTGGCTCAGCTGATAAAGGATCTGCCTGCAATGCGGGAGACCTGGGTTCAATCCCTGGGATGGGAAGATCTCCTGGAGAAGAGAAAGGCTACTCACTCCAGTATTCTCATCTGGAGAATTCCATGGACTGTATGGTCCATGGAGTTGCAAAGAGTCGGACACGACTGAGCAATGTTCACAACCTCTGTACTAACTTTGCAACTCCCCAGAATCTACAACTATTTCAAAACAAATCATTTGGTTTGCTTTTAAGTCATGGGCCTTTTTATTCAGTTCAGTTCAGTTCGGTCACTCAGCCGTGTCCAGCTCTTTGCAACCCTGTGGACTGCAACATGTCAGGCTTCCCTGTCCATCACCAACTCCCAGAACTTGCTCAAACTCAGGTCCATTGAGTCGGTGATGCCATCCAACCATCTCATCCTCTGTCATCTCCTCCTGCCTTCAATCTTTTCCAGCATCAGGATCTTTTCAAATGAGTCAGCTCTTCACATCAGGTGGCCAAAGTATTGGAGTTTCAGCTTCAGCATCAGTCCTTCCAACGAATATTCAGGACTGATTTCATTTAGGATTGACTGATTGATCTCCTTGCAGCCCAAGGGGTTCTCAAGAGTCTTCTCCAACACCACAGTTCAAAAGCATCAATTCTTCGGCGTTCAGCTTTCTTTATAGTCCAACTCTCACATCCATACATGACTACTGGAAAAACCATAGCTTTAACTAGACAGACCTTTGTTGGCAAAGTAATATCTCTGCTTTTTAATATGTTGTCTAGGTTGGTCATAGCTTTTCTCCCAAGGAGTAAAGGTCTTTTAATTTCATGGCTGCAGTCACCATCTGCAGTGATTTTAGAGCCCAAGAAAATAAAGTCTGTCACTGTTTCCATTGTTTCGCCATCTATTTGCCATGGAGTGATGAGACCAGATGCCATGACGTTAGTTTTTGAATGCTGAGTTTTAAATCAGCTTTTTCACTCTCCTCTTTCACTTTCATTAAGAGGCTCTTCAGTTCCTCTTCAATTTCTGCCATAAGGGTGGTGTCATCTTCGTATCTGAGGTTATTGATATTTCCCCCAGCAATCTTGACTCCAGCTTGTGCTTCATCCAACCCAGCACTTTGCATGATGTACTCTGCATATAAGTTAAATAAGCATAGTGACAACATACAGCCTTGGTGTACTCCTTTCCCAATTTGGAACCAGTCTGTTGTTCCACACCCAGTTCTAACTGTTGCTTTTTGACCTGCATACAGATTTCTCAGGAGGCAGGTAAGGTGGTCTGGTATTCCCATCTCTTTAAGAATTTTCCCGAGTTTGTTGTAATCTACACAGTCAACATCAAAGACCCTTCTTACGATTATACAGTGGTAGTGACAAATAGATTCAAGGGATTAGATCTGATAGACAGAGTACCTGAAGAACTATGGATGGAGGTTCGTGACATTGTACATGAGGCAGTGATCAAAACCATCCCCAAGAAAAAGAAATGCAAAAAATCAAAAGGGTTGTCAGAGGAAGACTTACAAATAGCTGAGAAAAGGAGAGAAGCAAAAGGCAAAGAAATGGAAAGATATACCCGTTTGAATGCAGAGTTCCAAAGAATAGCAAGGAGAGATAAGAAAGCCTTGCTCAGTGATCAATGCAAAGAAATAGAGGAAAACAATAGAATGGGAAAGACTAGAGATCTCTTCAAGAAAATTAGAGATACCAAGGGAACTTTTCATGCAAAGATGGGCATAATAAAGGACAGAAATGGTATGGACCTAACAGCAGCAGAAGACATTAAGAAGAGGTGGCAAGAATACACAGAAGAACTATACAAAAAAAGATCTTCATGACCCAGATAGTCATGATGGTGTGATCACTCACCTAGAGCCAGACACCCTGGAATGTGAAGTCAAGTGGGCCTTCGGAAGCATCACTATGAACAAAGCTAGTGGAGGTGAGGGAATTCCAGTTGAGCTATTTCAAATCCTAAGAGCTGATGCTGTGCAAGTGCTGCACTCAATATGCCAGCACATCTGTAAAACTCAGGAGTGGCCCCAGGACTGGAAAAGGTCAGTTTTCATTCCAGTCCCAAAGAAGGGCAATGCCAAGGTATGTTCAAACTACCACACAATTGCACTCATCTCACATGTTAGCAAAGTAATGCTCAAAATTCTCCAAGCCAGGCTTCAACAGTACGTGAACCATGAACTTCCAGATGTTCAAGCTGGATTTAGAAAAGGCAGAGGAACCAGAGATCAAATTGCCAACAACCACCGAATAATAGAAAAACCAAGAGAATTCCAGAGAAACATCTACTTCTGCTTTATTGATTATGCCTTTTTATTGGGTTGCCTTAAATCTACCAATTAACTTAGGGAAAGTGATATGTCCATTTTGTTGAGATACTATCCAGTACTAAGGAATGAATTTGCATTTGCTCAAGTCCATTCTTGGTTCTGAGTTTTAGGTTTTTTTCTTAAAGACTTCAAAATATTTCTTGTTATTTCTAAGAATTTCTATTTCTGCTGTTGTTTTAAATGGAGGTTTTCTCTTCTACTATAGCCTTAGTGGTTGTTGCTTTTGTAAAATGAAGGCTGTTAATTCTTAGAAGTTAACTCAATATCCAGCTCCCTTACAGATATCCTAACTAGTCTTCTTGCATAGGATTTTCCAAATGTACCATCAAATTATCTACAAATAGATAGTTTTACTTCTTCATTTCCAATCCTTCTTTTAATTACTGTCCCGGATCTAATTTCGTTAGCTAACACTTCAGTACCATTTAAATAGTCATGGTGGGTTTCTTCCCTGGTAGTCCAGTGGTTAAGAGTCCACCTTCCAATGCAGGGGATGCAGGTTCAACCCCTGGGCAGGGAACCAAGACACATTCCAAGGAGCAGCCAAGCCAGAGAACTACAGCCAGAGAAAGCCCACACCTCGAAAGGAAGAGCCTTCGTGGCTCCGTGAAGAACCAGTGCAGTCACAAACTGTTTTATATTTAAAAACAAATACATAAATCATAGTGGAGATACTTGGTATTCTTCACCAGTGCCTCTTCTTAATCTTGGTGGAAGGCCTTTGGTGTTTCCCTGTTAAGATGCTGGCCTTTAGACGGACAGAATTCCTGACATTGAACCACGGTTGAATTCCTCTATTAAATTCCTCTTGGTTGTGCTATATTTTTTAACGTGGTATGGACTCCGTTTGCTGATATTTTACTCGTGATTTTTGTACTGACATCATGCGGTTTTATCCCCATTGTAAGATCACGAAACCTGCTTGGAGAGACTATGTCCTGTCTCTGTAACCTTAAGCCAAACAAACAGCCTTACCTTTTAGACTTGAGCGTCTAAGCCCCCAGTACAATAGTTAGAAGGTCACCTATTCTGCAGTTCCATTCTGCATATTCACGAAAAAATGTAGATAAGTGAGGACTCACTGTTAGCTCTTGAGGACACTGTGCGCATGGTAATTGTGAAATGAAAACATCTCCTTCCATATTAATGTCAGGCGAGTGTATTCTCCTCGGTTGTCTCGACACAACAAAGATTTGGAGTGACAGACATTAAAGCCCTCGGCATGTCACAGCTCTTGGGTCTTGGACAGACCGTGTTATATAGCTCTTAGACAAATCAGTGTTACAGCTCTGTGTTAGTCTATTTTATTTAGATAATAGCAGGAAAATCCATCCTTGAGGCATGAGGGCACATTGACCCAAAGACGCAAAGAGAAGAGCGTCCGGGGGGCGGGGGGGGGGGGGGGGCGGAGAGATCCCCAGCCCTTTGGCTCCTCTTTTTATATGTTTCCCCACACACACACACACACACTCCAGGCCTGCCCTATGTAAATTGGGTTAGCCAGGAGTGTTGTTTGTTCTACCTGAGGTCCTCACTCTGGTCCTCAGACCTTCCTTTGTTCTATTTTAGCGGGCTTTTCTCTTCCTTATCTTTTAGCCACCGCCATTCTGGACTCCTTTTCCCTATTCTAACTACCTAACAATAACAAGAAATGTCACAGTCATCAGTGATTTCTGGCCTCCAAATGTGAATGAGGGCTCCCCAAATTGCTATCCAGCAGATGCTGCCACTCCCCGCCGTGATGGCTGAGGAGCCCCGAGCCCAGGGTGCAGCAGATCTGTGGTTGGCACTGCTCCTTCGGTCTGGGGTGGGAACACCGCAGGGATTTTAAAAATAAAGGGCCTTGAATTGAGACAGTGGTCCGACCCAGCCGGCCACAGGGTGGGGTGGGGGCCAGACAGGGACAATGGGATGTCGATTCTCGGGGGCTATCCACCTCCAGCGAGCAACCAGGCCAGGGGAGCCCCTATTCCCTGCCTCCCAACAGTGCTGCCCTCCCAAGGACACTCCCTCCTCGCCTATCCTAAACATTATCTCAGATATTTATTGAGCACCTACCATGTGCCAGGACTCAGGGACCCTGGGCTGGGAACCTCCAGCCTCTCTTTCTCCCAGCTGTGCCACTCTCCCCAGAGCAGCCCTTTCCTCCATCTCTGACCTCAAGCCAGATGATTTATTGAGCACCTACTATGTCTCAGGCCTGTTCTGACCTCCTTCCTTTCAGGCTCTCTGGGCCTTTCTCTTGTGTTCACACTCTCCCAGGCCTCTCCCTCAACTCAGGCCATTTCTGTCTTCCTCTCTCTCTCTCTCCCCTCTGGCCAGGAGGAAGGAAACAGGAAACAGTCTGAGAGGTCAAGGGTCCCTGGACCTCCAGAGTCCAGTGTCTGCATACACAGGGGCCTGTTGACGGGGAGGGGGGGGGGGGTGTAAGAGCCAGGAAGACCAGAGGTCTCCAAATGGAGGAAATAGGCTACAAGTGTCATATTTTTTATCTCTCTCTTAAGTGGCATGAGGAAACAAACTAGTGTTATATTTCTTGTGCTTCTCTATACAAATTTAAAAAGAGGTTTCTCTTAAAATTCTGTGTTGCCATAATAACACCTGGTTCCTCTTGAACTTTTCTCAAACCTTGAGCTTAACTTTTCTCAAACCTTGAGCTAACCAATACATTTTTCTTATGGAAATGTTTGTCTTAAGCTATGTTAATGTATTATGTATTTACCCTAGACTCTGTCTTCAAGTTCCACCTAAAGGCTCAGAACTGACTTGACAAACCAGTATGTTATACTCACACATTGTCCTCCTAATCTATGTTAATGAAACCATATCTTTGTTTGGAAATCCGCCTTTCTTCATGATTACATCAATCGTTTTATGGCCCAGGATGACTCACCTGGTGCCAATGTTATCTCAGCGCCTGTTGTGGGTGAGGGGCCTGGTGCCATTCTCTGAGTTTTGAAGCATTTCTTTTCTCTAATTAGCAGACTGCTAGTAGCTATGTAACATCCAGCTAAAGGTTAGCGGGGGGCACTCTTTCTGCCCCTTCTGATATCTATGTCAGAAGCTTTCTCTATCTCTTTTATACTTTAATAAAACTTTATTACACAAAAGCTCTGAGCGATCAAGCCTCTTCTCTGGCCTTGGATGGAATTCTTCTCCTCCGGAGGCCACGAATCCCGGTATCTTTCGTGGTTCAGCAACAACCTTTCGGGCGGGTGGACTTCCTGTTTTTGAGAATCAGAAGGATTCCCCCCCCCCCCCGCCCCCGCCAGGGAGGTGCCTTGGACAGGTGTCTTGGGCACCCCCTGTAGTCTAAGACCTCAGTCTCTCCCTGCAGGGGCCCCCAAGCAGCCAGCTCAGACCCAGGTACTGCCCTCCCCCCACTGCTGGGAAAGGCCAGAAGGAAGGAGGACTGAGTCTTTGGAGTAGCCAGGAATGTGGGAGTAGAGTGTCCAGTGTCCACAGGAACCATCCCTGGCTCCAGGACCCAACCCTCCTCCCTGTCTGCATGCCCTGTCCCATTCTCCTCCCCATCTCCAAAGCCCTCCCCTGCTTTGCCAGTGGAAGGGCCTGAAAGAGTGGGGAAGGAGGAGGCTAGGTCTTATCCTGCCCCAGTGGGACCACAAGCCTTCAGCTCTGGCTAGACCAGGCTCTGGAGGGCTCAGTCCCCCATCTCTGGGTGGGGGTGATGCGCCAGTAACTCCATCAGCCTCATCTTGCATGCACCATGTTTTCCCCTGAGTCCTCCATGCTGGGAAGGATGGGGCAGGGCCCCCAGAGGGCTTGGGACCAGCCAGAGGAAAATGGTACCAAGATGTCACTTCACACCTTCAAGAAGTATCACCCTCTGTTCAAAGCCCCAGGTCTGAGGAGCTGGAGTCGGGGCAGACAGAGGTGGGGTAGGCCAAAGTGTCCCGGGGGAAGCAAATAGCCCCCGCCCTTCTCACCTCCAGGCAGTCCCAGCCTGTGGTTGCCCAACAGGAGGTACTGATTGAAGGCCTGAGGGTCATGGCCAGTGAAGAGGCTGGGCAGAGGGAGACCTGACCTTGTCCTCTTCTCTCACCTAACCCAGAAGAAGATCCGTGACACCTCTTCTCTATCTCGCCTCTCCCACATCCCACTCTCTCGTTCAGAGAACCTGGAGACAGACCTATAGGATACAATGTCCTTAGTGCTAGAGGCAGTCATCCCCTAGTGGGCAGTGGGTGCCCCAGGAGCCAGAGAAGGTAGTCAGGGAGGGCTTCCTGGAGGAGGCTACCCTCTCTACACGGAAGCCTAAAATTAGGAAGTGTTAGGTAGTTAGAATAGGGAAAAGGAGTCCAGAATGGCGGTGGCTAAAAGACCTGGAAGGGAAAAGCCCACGAAGATAGAACAAAGGAAGGTCCGAGGGCCGGAGTGAGAACCTCAGGTGAAACAAACAGCACTCCTGGCTGGCCCAATTTACATAGGACAGGCCCAGGGAGAGAAAAACATATAAAAAGAGGAGCCAAAGCTAGCTTGGGGACCTATCTTCCCAGACTTTAATTAGGACTTGAGTCCCTGGAGCATATAGTGGTGACTCCTTAGAATCTTTTGGGTCCTAGTCCATACCCCACAAGCGTATATCCTGTTGGAATTGCCCAATGGCCATGGTATAAGACTGGAGGGTCTGAACCTCTGGATCTAGGAAGAGGTCGTTGACATAAACAAAAGGTTTCCCATATAGCATCTCATAAGGACTAAGAGTGACCTGTTTCTTAAGGGCAATACGGGTGTGGAGGAGGGCTATTGGTAAAGCCTCCTTCCATCCCAGGGAGGTCTCCTGGGTTATCTTTTTTTATCGCTGATTTTAAGAATTGATTGACTCTTTCTACTTTTCCTGAAGACTGAGGCCTCCAGGCACAATGGAGATAATAAGTAATGCCCAATGCTTTAGAGACCCCTTGGGTGACCTTAGAAGTAAATGATATCCCATTGTCACTTTGTAATGACCTGGGCAGACCAAATCTTGAAATGATTTCATGGAGTAGTTTTCTTACTACCTCCTCAGCCTTCTCAGTCCTGGTGGGAAAGCCTTCAATCCATCTTGTGAATGTATCTATCATGACTAATAGGTATTTATACCCTTGAGAAACTGGCATCTGGATGAAGTCCATCTGCCAGTCCTCTCCTGGGTAGGTCCCACATCATTGGACGGGCTGGGCCAGCTGGGATCTTCGAGCTCCTTGGGGGTTGTTTAATTGGCAAGTGGGACAAGAGGAGACCACTTGTCTTATAGTTGTTTGAAAGCCTGTTCCTCTGAAGGACCTTTCTAGTAATCTTTGGAGGGCCTTTTCCCTAAATGAGTGGTGGCATGTAAGGAGTTAACCAACTTCCATTGGAGGTTCCCAGGCAGAAAAAGGAGTCCCTCTTTTTGGACTCCTCTTTTTGGAACCACCCCATATGATCTTCTTGAAAGCCCTCACTCTTAGCTTTAAGAGACTCACCTTCAGTATATGAAGGGGTTTCTGGCAAATAAGTCTGCGGAACTAGGGTGGCAACCCCTATTAGGTCATGGTTCTGTAACGCTGCTCTCTTAGCTGCCTGATCAGCTGCTTGGTTCCCTCGTGCCACTTCCGTGCTCCCTTTTCTGGTGTCCTTTACAGCGGGAGGCTGAAACCTCAGTGGGCAGATGGACTGCCTCCAAGAGTCTAAGAATTTGATCATCATATTTGATTGGGGACCCTGAGTGGTCAAGTGGCCCCTTTCATTCTAAATAGCTGCATGTGCATGTAGCACCAGAAAGGCATACTTGGAGTCAGTGTAAATAGCTATTCTTTTTCCTTTTCCCAGCTCTAAAGCTCAAGTCAGGGCTACGAACTCAGCTAACTGGGCTGAAGTACCTGGTGGCAGAGGCTTAGCCTCTATGGCCTCAAAATTGGAGACTACTGCATACCCGGCTCTTCTTTTCCCATCCAAGACAAAGCTGCTTCCACCAGTGTACCAGATTTCCTCAGGGTTGGTCAGAGGATCTTCCGACAATCCCTCTCAAGGTTTTGTCCAGTGGTCCAAGGTTTCTAGACAAGAGTGAAAGGTGAGAGAGCCCTCAGGGTTAGGCAGGAGGGTGGCTGGGTTAAGAACCTCACAAGGGGATATAGTGAGGCCTGGATTTTCCATCAGCATTACTTGATATCTGAGGATTCTTTGATTAGACATCCATAAATGGCCTCTCCCATTTAGGAGTTGTTTTACTTGATGGCTGGTGAAAATAGTTAGTTTGCCCCCAAAGGAGAGTTTTAAAGCATCTTCTATCATGATTGCAATAGCTGCAAGATTTCGAAGGCAGGGGGGCCAGCCTTGGGCAGTTGGATCGAGTCTCTTGGATAAGTAAGCTACAGGCTGGGGCTCAGATCCCAACCTTTGAGTTAACACTCCCAAGGCTATTCCCTCTCTTTCATGAACATAAAGTTGGAATGCTTTTTCTGGGTCTGGCAACCTCAAGGTGCCTGAGTTAAGGCCTGTTTTAGTGTAGCCTCTGCCTTCTTTTGAGGAGTTCCCCACATCGGTGGGATTGAGTCGTCTCATCCCTTTAAGCTTTCATATAAAGCCTGGGCAATTAGACCATAGTTGGGTATCCAGATTCTACAGTACCCAGTTAGCCACAGGAAAGCTCGCAATTGTTTTCAAGTCGTGGGGGAGGGCAACTGGAGGATTCTTTGTACCCGATCAGAGGACAGCCTCCTGGACCCATGTGTAATCTGAACTCCCAGGTAAGTGACCTTTGTCTCGACCATCTGTGCCTTAGCACAGGAGATTTTATATCCCCTTTCTGCCAAAAAGTTTAGAACCCAAATTGCATGTTGTTGGGCATTTTTCTCATCTGAAGAGCAGATGAGAATTACCTACAAATTGTAATATTTTCCCATTAGGTCCCAGGTCCAGGTCTAGGAGATCCCGGCTAAGGGCCTGTCCAAACAAGTGGGGGCTATCTCTGTATCCTTGAGGTAATACTGTCCAAGTCATCTGTTGGTGTTTTTCTCCTGGGGCCTCCCACTCAAAGTCAAAAAGATTTTGGGATTCTTTAGCCAGTGGTATGCAAAAAAATACATCTTTGAGATCCAAGACTGTAAACCACTTGGAACTGGGTGGGATTTCTCTCAAGATTACATAGGGATTGGGTACTGTGGGATGGAGGGGGACTACAGCTTCATTTAGATCCAGAGATCTTGAACCATTCACCAGGTTCCGTCCTTTTTCTTTACTGAGAGGATTGGGGTGTTACATGGCGAACTGGTGGGGACCAATAGCCCACAAGCAAGGAATTTATTTATTAAAGGCTGTAGTCCCTCTTGAGCCTCTCTTTTGAGGGGATATTGTTTCCAGTTAGGAAATCAAGTGGGATCTCGGAGGACAATGATGACTGGTTCAGCTTGGTGGGCTCATTTAGGAATTCCCTGGTCCCACACCTGGGGGTTAATTTTGTCTTCCCATAGTTTTTGGTCCCTCTCTATTGGAGAAGGTATAATGGATTCTTCAGTAGTAACCAGGAGCTGTAGAGCTCTAGGGGCTGAAAAGCTTCCCATCACAAGGGTGGTCCCCAGTTTAGTGACTATGTATCTTCCCATTAAGAGAGTAGGACACTCAGGGACCACCAGAAACTGGTGGGAAAATATCTGTTCATCCTAGCAACAAATAAGTGCTTGGGTATATCTTTTAGTAGTTGTTTTTCCTGTAGCACCCAAAATGGTACAGGTTTGAGAGAAGGCTCCGGAATAGGAAATCAAGACAGAGTATGTAGCCCCTGTGTCAACCAAGAAATTCTCGGACCTACCTGCCACATCCAGTTGCACCCTTGGCTCCAGCCCTGTGACAGGCGGGCTGGCTGGAGCGGGTGGCTTCAGTCCTGTTGAACCATCATGAGGGAAGGCTTGGTGCTTGACCTTGAGGCTCTTGGGTCCCGAGGGCAGAGTGCCACCCCAAGGTCCCCGTTGATGGCATTTGTGGCAAGCCATTTTAGGAGACCTGTCACGGTTTGGACACTCTTTGGCCCAATGCCCCACCTGTCTACAGATTAGGCATTTGCCTCGTGCCTTATCCTTCAAGGAATCGGGGTGTACCATAGGGCTTCCCTGGAGGGCGGCCAGCATCTGGGCATGCCTCATCTCTTTCTTTCTCTCCTTCTCCTGGGCCTTAGCCTCCTTCTCCTGTTATCTGTTATAAAAGGTATTGGTGGCTGTCTGAACCATCCCATCTAAAGAGGCAGCAGGGTCCTGCTGCTGTAGCTGTTGTAACTTAATTCTGATAACTGATGCACACTGGGACAGGAATTTGTCCTTTAAAATCACCTGTCCTTCGTAAGAGTCTAAATCCAGATTAGTAAACTTTTGGAGGGCCTCTTTTAGCCTTTCCAGAAAGGCAATGGGGTTCTCGTTGGGCTCCTGAGTTATTGCTGAGACTGGGCATAGTCCCACAAGTAATAGGCTTTCTGAAGCTTATCCTACCCAGTACTGTTGCAACCTGAGAGCCAGGCGTCCTCAGGTCAGGGTGCAGATCCCCAGGCAGGCTGAAGCGTGACAGCCTCCTAGAGATGGAATCCCCAGGCAGGACGAGGCATGATGGCCTCCCGAGAATTGGGTTCCTGGGCAGGTCGAGGCATGACGACCTCCTGGGACCCCTGGGACTAGCGGATCCCTGAGCAGGTGGAGGCATGACAACCTTTCAAGGACCAGATCCCTAGGCAGGTCAAAGCATGATGACCTCCTGGGACCCCTGGACTGGAGTTTGGGCATCCCCGAAGTCTCCAGCATGACCAGTGCTGGGTGGAATTAAGGGGTTGTAATCTTAACTCATTGCTGGTTTGCCCACCATGGATGGGAATAGATATCATGATGTAAGCTCATCCTACGTAGTACTGTTGCAACCTGAGAGTCAGGCGTCCCCGGGTCAGGGTGCAGATCCCCAGGCAGGCTGAGGCGTGACAGACTCCTAGAGATTGAATCACCAGGCGGGTCAAGGCGTGACGACCTCCCGAGAATTGGGTCCCTGGGCAGGTCAAGGCATGATGACCTCCTGGGACCCCCGGGCTGGAGTTTGGGCATCCCCAATGTCTCCAGTATGACCAGTGCTCTAGGTAGGATTAAGGGGTTGGATATTATACAGTACTTTCTTCCCAAGGCCAGCTATTTTCTGGTTGTCCCTCTAAAAGATTGTAGAGGCAACACCGTGGGCCCGGATGGGGCTGAGGAAAGGAGCATGCAACAGGAGGGAAGGGGTGGCAGAGCACAACCCTTGAAAGAATGACATGGCACAAGGGTATAACGTAAACCGATTAAAATCAATTGGGTCCAAGATGACAAGTCAAATTCAAGTAAACCTTAATCCCCAATCTATAAGCCAAAAGACTCACCCAGAGGTGGCAGGACAGCTCTAAGGCACTGTCAAAAGACAGAGGAGTGGGTGGTTCCCCAATAGCTGGGATGATCCTCCCACTCATTAGCATATGAATTCACCCTGCTCACAAAACCTAACCAGGCCACATTCCATGGCTGGTACCCTGTAGAATGGGCGCTTCTCTCTGAATCTTAACAAATCTACCTCTTACCTATTGCTTTGTCTCTCACTGAATTTTTGCAATGAGACATCAGAGCCTAAGCTTCATTAGGTCCTAAAGCTGGGCATCCTGGGTTTTGGTCAGGCCCGAGTCCCAAGAAAGAGAGCTGAAGGACAGGAGGAAAAAGCAGCGGGAAAAATGTGCCAAGGAATCCCCTTCATAGCCTGCTGGAAAATTTGCTAGATATATGATGGGTGCTCACAGTTTTCATTGGCCTGATTCTTGGCATAGAGAAGAGTAAGGACAGAAGAACCCCCACCGGCTTGGGTAAGAGCTACTGGGGCCCAGCAGATAGAGCCTTTGGGACATACCGAAGAGTAGACTCTCCAGAGTCCCTCAGTTGCGCCCATGCCGCCCACCTGTTCATGGAGGGTTTGAGGAAACAAGAAACGAGAGATTGTAAAGGAGTTAAGATTTTGTTAGGGATGTCCCTCCAGCCACAGGAGTGAGGACCTCCTACCTTAACCAGAGGTCTTCTGGAATCTGAGGCTGAGCCGCGTGGGCTTTCTGCTGAGTTCATTTTTTGCTGCCCCGGTTTCCAGCACGACAGGCCTTCCCCTGCGCTGGGTTTTCTTCGCGTTCCGCTTCCACCGAGGGAGCTTCGCTGAGCTGGGATCCTACTGTGCTTGGCCTCTTCTGCTCGGAGGTTGTTTCCACCAGGTTAAACCCTAGTCACGGCACCATAGATGTCAGGCGAGTGTATGCTCCTCGGTTCTGTCTCGTCACAACAAAGATTTGGAGTGACGGACATTAAAGCCCTAGGCAGGTCACAGCACTTAGGTCTTGGACAGACCGTGTTATAGCTCTCAGGTCTCAAATGGACTGTGTTATAGCTCTTAGACAAATCAGTGTTACAGCTCTATTTTACTTAGAAGATAGCAGGAAAATCTATCTTCGAGGCATGAGGGCATGTCAATCCAAAGACGCAAAAAGAAGAGCGCCCCAGCATGCGGGGGAGAGAGAGAGCTAGTTTTGGCTCCTCTTTTTATATTTTTTTTCTCTCCCTGGGCCTGTCCTTTGTAAATTGGGCCAGCCAGGAGTGCTGTTTGTTTCACCTGAGGGTCTCACTCTGGCCCTTGGACCTTCCTTTGTTCTATTTTCGCGGGCTTTTCCCTTCCAGGTCTTGTAGCCACCGCCATTCTGGACTCCTTTTCCCTGTTCTAACTACCTATCAGAAGGATGTGCCTGACCTTGGAAACAGCTTGATCAAAGGCATGACATTTCCAGAGAAATGCTAGCAACATGATGGACCTGGGGAAAGGTGCAGATGAGCGATCCAGGGGAGATTATGGGTGGAGTGGGGGATGAGATCAGTCTTCAGGGCCTCAAAGCCTGGACTTTCTGTGGCTCTGGAGCGCCCTCTTTTGCCCCAGGCCAGAAGGTGGAAGACTTGAAAAAGACGGAAGACTTTCCAGTTCCTGATAGACCTGCTCTGAGCCAGAGCATCTAGGCACTTCCCCACAATGGTGACCTTGGGCAAGTTATTAACTTCCTTGGCCTCAGTTTTGGGCTCTATAAAATGGGGTTAAAGAGAGGACCTGCATCAGAGGGCTGTTGGTGAATGGAATTAATTTAGCAAAGCACTCAGGTGGCACCAGTGGTATACAGAACCCACCTGCAAATGCAGGAGACTTGAACCCTGGGTTGAGAAGATCCCTTGGAGGAGGAAATGGCACCTCACTCCAGTATTCTTGCAGGGAGAACCCCATGGACAGAGGAGCCTGGCAGGCTACAATCCATGAGGTCACAAAGAGTCGGACATGAGAGCATCACACACAGCACAGCAGCTGGTACTGTGTGCGCTGTGTGCTAAGACACTTCAGCTGTGTCCGACTCTGTGACCCCATGGACTGTAGCCCACCAGGCTCCTCTGTCCATGGGATACTCCCTGCAAGAATACTGGAGTGAGCTGCCATTTCCTTCTCCAGGGGATCTTCCTGACCCAGGGATCAAACCCACATCTCTTATGTCTGTTTCATTGGCTGGTGGGTTCTTTACCACTAGCACCACCTAGGAAGCCCATAGGACCTGGCACTAGTGAATCTTTTTTAAAAAATTTATTTATTTATTTGGCTACTTCGGGTCTCAGTTGCAGCATGCGGGCTCAGTAGTTGCCGAGTGTGGGCTGAGTTGCTCTGCAGCACGTGGGATCTTAGTTCCTCAACCAGGGATTGAACCCAGTCCCCTGCATTGGAAGGTGGATTCTTTACCACTGAGCCACCAGGGAAGTCCCTCATGAGTCTTTTCGACCAGCTAAATATTATTACTAATTGGGGAAAAGAGAAAGTTGGTTTTCCCCCAAGGACATGACGACAGGTGGGTGGCAGGTGTTTTACCAGAAGAGTCTACAGAAAAAGACATGGTACTCAGCCCCTGGGATTCCCAGGCTTGCGTGATCCAAGTAACCCCCAGGGGCTCTTATTAAAAACACCTGCTTCCCACGCCTAGTCTGACCTGCCAGGTCCGGGATGAGACAAGTTGTGGGGTTTGTAAAGAGGCCCCAGGCCTGGACCTTCTATCAGGCAGGTATGGGGAACATTCCTCTCTGATGACAAGAATTCACTCCAAATTCTTCCTCCTCAGGGAGACAATTCCTTCAAAACATGCTTTTTAAAAATTGTGCTGTTTATTGAGTATGCCTCACCTATTCTACAGAGAAGGAAATGGCAACCCACTCCAGTATTCTTGTCTAGAGAATCCGGTGGACAGAGGAGCACGGTGCGCTGCTGTCTATGGGGTCGCGCAGGGTCGGACACAACTGAAGCGACTTAGCAGCAGCAGCAGCAGCAGCTATTCTAAACCCTTTCTGCATTAACTCAGACAGTCCTCACAGCAATCCTGTGATGTGTAGGTACTCAGGATTGCTCCCATGTTACTGATGGGGAAACTTGAGGCCTACGAAAGCTAGGAAACTTGTCCAAGGTCGCAGGAACTCTATGACTTGTTAGGAGTCAGACTGGGACTTGAACCTGAACAGAAGCCCTTAACCATTGGGTTGTAGTTTCCCCACCTGCTTCCAGTCCCTTGGCTGTTTGATAAGATTCCTCCAGGTGTCTCGGGTCAGAGCTGAGGGGTTCGTATTTTTTGCTCCTTTGTCCTTTAAGATAGCAGTCCCTAACTTTTTTGGCACTAGAGACTGGTTTTGTGGAAGATAGTTTTTCCACAGACGGGGTAAGAATGGGGATGGTTTGGGGATGACTCAAGCACATTACATTTATTGTACACTTTATTTCTATGATTATTACTTCAGCTCCGCCTCAGATCATCAGGCATTAGATCCCTGAAGTTGGAAACCCCTGCTCTAAGGGTGTGACCTTTGAATCAAAATATGGCCAGTCCTGCTTCAAACCACCTTGGGAAACAGAAAAATGGGATTCAACTTCCTGTGCCCTGCTTACTTTCTCTCGGTAGTTCTCTCTCCCGGAAGTGATTTCCCTACCTCTAAATGGGGGTGCAGCACCTCCCTAGGTATCATCAACAAGTTAGAAGATCAAGGATGGGGAGGGGAGTTGTGAACTGTTAGGCTGTAGGCTCTTTTGGACCTGGGACTGGCTAAGGTGGGGTGTGGGAGGATTGAGGACAGTCTAGGAGTTGTTCAAGTCACCTACCTCCAGGGCTAGTCCTTTTCTTTCTTATTTTTTTATCTTTTGGCAGCATCACATAGTATGTGGGATCTTAGTTCCCTGACCAGGGATCGAACCCACGCCCCCTGCATTGGCAGAGCAGTCTTAACCACTGGGCCACCAGGGAAGTCCCCAGGGGTAGTCCTTTTCCAGCTAGTGTCACCAGGACACCAGAGGCTGGGGGAGGCTACACAGTGGTGGGAAGAGAGGTTGGTGGGGAACCTGGCTTCTCCCTTACCCCTTGGCACTCCAACAATGCCCTGGCTGGTGGTGGCTCATGATTCACCAGCTTTAAGCCCTGGTTTCATCAGTAATCAGGAAACACACCACTAGAGAGCCTGGGGCATTTTCTGAAGGGCCCAGTGCCCTCCCAGAAACCGGGGAGCGGGGCAGGAGGAGGGAACAGGGGAGAGGAGAAGGAAGAGGTCTGGCCTCAGAAAATTTTCATAATGTATTCTTTTCTTTGAGGAAGCTGAGAAAGCTTCAGGATCTGACATCCCTGGAAACCATTCACTCATTCATTCTAGTTTACTGAACCCCTTACACTGTGCCAGTTACCACAGACCCAGAGAAATAAAGTGAAGTTATCTAGAAGCTTCCTGATATGGAGATTACTGTACGCTGTGTGATCGGCTAATTCCCCCACAGTGCAGTGAGGCGCTGGTTTACCAAACTCAGAATCCACAGAGGAGAGAGCCATTAATCTGGGGGTGGGTGGTTGTGGTGTGGATAGGGGAGCAGGGTGAGATATTGGCAGTTCTGAGGCCCACACCAGGGTGGGCTGCAATCAGATCCTTCTGCCACTTCTGAATGGTTCTTCTCCCATCTGGGCCTCAGTTTTCCCAGCTATGAGCTGGACACAATGATGAAGCCTTTCTCCTTGGGCTGTTATTAGAGTTAAAGGATTTCACTCATGTAAAGTGCTTAGAACAGCCCCTGGTGTGTGGTCAGCACATGGATCACAGCGTGCCTGGCAGACAGGGAGAGGGCTTTCCGGTGAAGGACCCTGTCTATGCAAAGGCCCAGGAGTGTGCTGCACATGGGCGTGCTGGACATCGGTTGGGTGGAGTGAGAGGTAGGAAGGATCATTGGAAGTACTGTCCTTTCCTGGGGACACCTTCCTTAGGGCAGTGGGGAGCTACAGACGGTTTTTGAGCAGAGGAGTGATGTGGCAGACCTGAGCACCAAGGCTACAGAGCGGTCATGGGCTGGAAGGCCAGACTGGGGCAGGGAGACCAGTGAGGACGTGGTACCAGGGTCTTGGTGAGACGTGTGGAGGCCTGAATGAGTAGCTGTGGGAATGGAAAAACCTGGAGATGAGGACTAGTGTCAGGGGGACACATAGCTGAACTGACGCGATGACATTGGGTTGGCCAGAAAGTTCATTTGGTTTTTCCATGACATCTAACATCATCAGTCTTCCCTGGTGGCTCAGAAGATAAGGAATCTGCCTGCAATGCGGGAGACCCGGGTTCAGTCCCCGGGTTGGGAAGATCCCCAGGAGAAGGAAATGACAACCCACTCCAGTATTCCTGCCTGGGAAATCCCAAGGACAGAGGAGCCTGGTGGGCTACAGTCTACAGGGTCGCAAAGAGTCAGACACGACTGAGTGAGTAACATGCACAACATCAACAATACAATGAGTGAACAGACAGCACACCGTGGGCTGGGGGGAATGGAGGAGTCCAGGTGTGTTAGGAAACACGCCCCACTGCTCACCCTTTCATCCCCAGGGCCCAGAAGTGTACGGACACGTGTGCAGAAGTAGCCTCCTGCCCGCCTCCCTTCTTCCAGCGGCCATCGCCCTCAGAGGCGGGGACCTGGCTAAACCTGTGGGGGGTGAGTGCCACCTTGTGTTCACTTGGAGCGCTGCAGTCCGAGGCTCCAGCCCGGTCCTTGCCTTGCGGACAGGTGGAGTGGTGCGGCCGGCTGTTGCCCGGCTCCTCACACATGGGCTCTGCTGGCCTCAGTTTGAAGTGGGGGACATAGCCCCCAGACCAGGAGACCCCGGCTCAGAGAGGCTGTGACTTGCTGAGGTCTCACAACTTCCACTCCCGTCTGACTCCAAAGCCGCACCGCACAAGCTAGACTAGTGCACCGGGGTGGGGGCGGGACCTGTCCACCCTGGCGGCTGCGAGGCTTTTCAGGGTCTACGTTTGCCCACATGAAAGACGCGCAGGGATGCACATGAGCACCCCCAGGAAGCCCCTTGCAGAAAAACCTGAAGAACCCAGAACTCAGTCTTTCACTGAAATGGTCTGTGAACCTCATTGCTTCTCCATACTTTGCAAACATTGGTCTTAAAAAACAAAACAAAGCAATTAGGTGTTTATTGTTTTTTTCTAAACATTTTCATGTGTGTGAACTATTTAATAACTTAAAAAACATACTTACTGGATTAGAAACTTTATGTAGGCTTTCAGTTCCCCTCTGAAAGGCAATAAGCTGAGCTGTTTCTTCCACATTCTTCCAGGAATGATCCCTGCATATGATTATATATAGGTACGTATACATACACATATACACGCCCTTGCATGTATATTCACACACTCCCATTTAAAAAAAAAGTGACAAGCAGTCAACATTCTACATTTGTTTTTGTCACTTAATGACGCTTTTACATTTGTTATGATTGTGTGTGTGTGTCTGAGTGAGTCATTTAGTCATGTCCGACTCTTTGCCACCCCATGGACTGTAATTCACCAGGTAAGAATACTGGAATGGGTATCCATTCCCTTCTCCAGGGGATCTTCCTGACTCAGGGATCAAACCAGGGTCTCCCGAGTTGCAGGGAGATTCTTTACCATCTGAACAACCAGATATCTATATCTATACCATAAGTGTAATCAGGGTGAACACAACAGGCGGCCAGCACCCAGATAAATACATGAACACACACACACACACACACACACACACACAAAACACATGAACACAACCAGCTCCCCATGAGTCTCCTCAGAGCCCCTTCCAGCTCCCCGCAAATGGTACTAACTGTCCTGACCTCTGAGATTTTGATGCCTTTGTTCTCCATGTAAATGGAATCATGTCCTCTTTTGTAGGCAGCTCCTTTCACTCAACATTTTGTTTGTGGGATCCAGTCACGTTGTTGCCTGTGGTTGTACATTGTTTATCCTCATGACTTGTAATGCCCCACTGTGTGACTACACCACACTTTATTTCATCCGTTTTACTATTAATGGACATTTGGATAGCTTCCAGGTTTTGCCCATTACAAATAGTGTGCTATGAATATTCTAGCTTAGTATGTGTCTTTTGGTGAATGTGTTGGATTTACACCTAGAGGCAGAATTTCTAGGTCAAAGGTCTACATATGTTCTGTTTTGGCTTCCCAGGTGGCTCAGTGGTAAAAGAATCCACCTGCAGATGCAGGAGACCCTGCAGATGCAGGGTTGGGAAGATCCCCTGGAGAAGGGAATGGATACCCATTCCAGAGACTTAAACCCGAATTTGGTCCCTGGATCAGGAAGATCCCCTGGAGGAGGAAATGGCAACCCACTCCAATATTCTTGCTTGGAAAAATCCCATGAACAGAGGAACCTGGTGGGCTATACTCCATGGGATGGCAAAGAGTTGGACACGAATGAGCGACTGAAGCATGCATCCATGCACGTTCCGTTTTAGCAGAAGCTCCCAAAAGGTTTTCCAAAGTGATGGTAACAGTTGAAGTTCCCACCAGTTCTGATTACTCCATATCTTCACTAACCCTTGATATTTTTGCCTTTTTCATTTTAGCATATGTATAGTGATATGGCATTGTGGTTTTAATTTGCATTTCTCTGATCACTAATGAAGTTGAACACCTTTTCATGTATTTATTGGCCATTTGGGTATCCACTTCTATCTGTTCAAGTCTTTTGCCTATTTTTCTTTTTAAAACGTTTTGTTGGCGTATAGTTGATTTATTTTGCTATTAGGATGTCTTTTCATGTTGGGTGTTTTTGTATTGATTTGTAGGAGGTCTGTATATTTCAAGCAGAAGTTTTTTGCTGTATATGTTCATTACAAACATCCTCTCCCATTTTGTGGGTCATGTTTTAACTCCTCAAAATGTATTTTTTGTCAAAGGAGAGTTCTTAATTCTGATATAGTCCACTAAAAAATTATTAGCTCCTTTATTTATTGTTTAAGAAAACCCTGCCTCTTTCAAGGTCATGAAGATGTTCTCTTAATGCTTTCTTCTAAGTCTTTATTATTTTGCTCTTTCACATTTAGGTATGGAATTTATATCTGTTTATGGTGTGAGGTAGGGGTTACATTAGGCTGAAAAAACAGTCTCCCAATGATGGAGAGCCTCCTCCTAATTCCTGGAACTGTTACCTTCTGTAACAAAAGTTGCTCGCCTTGTGACTAGATTGATGTAGCCATGAACCAAGCAGTGCCCGCAGCTCCAGAGATGGGAAGAGGCAAATAACATTCTCTCTGACAGCCTCCAAGGTGTTGGCTCTGCTGACACCTTGATTTTGGCCCGGTGATACTGATTCTGAACTTCTGACCTCTAGGACTGTGAAGGTATAAAGTTCTATGGGTTTAAGCCACAAGTTTCTGGTAATTTTTTTACAGCAGCTACAGGAAGCCATTAGAGGGATCAAGATGCATTTCTCCCACAATATTCTATCTAGCTGACCCAGCACCATTTCCTGAAAAGACTGTCCTTCTCCCACTGCACTGCTGTGTCCTATGTGCCGTATGTGTGGGTTTGTCTCTAGACTGTTAGTCTGTCTGCCCTTGTACCAATGCCACACTGTTTAAATTCTTGTTCCTACAGTAGTTCTTGAAGTCTGGTACAGTAAGTTCTGTGGTTTTGTTCTTTTTTATTTTATTTTTTTTTATGTCAATGGCTTTTCCTTTGCATCTCCATATACATTTTAGAGTCAACTTGTTAATTTCAGGGGGGAAACTCTGGGATTTTTGAATTGGGATTGTGTTGAATCTTGCAATTAATTTGAGAAGAATTGATATGTTTATAATATTGAGGCTTCTGGTCCTTGAAAATGATATAGCTCTTGGTTTATTTAGATCATATTTAATTTCAAATAATGATGCTATTAAAAAATAAAAAATTGAGATATAATTCACATACCAATTCATTCATTTAAAGTAGACAGGGTGGGATTTCCCCGTGTGGCTAAGAATCTGCCTTCTGATGCAAAGGACGCGGGTTCAATCCCTGGTCAGAGAATAAAGATCCCACAGGCAACGAAGAGCCCACAGTCTGTAACAAAGACCCAGTGCTGCCAAAAATAAAGTGTACAAGGAATTCCCTGTTGGTCCAGTGGTTGGGATCCTGCATTTTAACTGCTGAGGACTCGGGTTCAAGTCCCTGGTTGGGGAACTAGGATCCCATGAGTCGAGTGGCGTGGCAAATGAAAAATGCATACAATTCAGTGGTTTTTTTTTTTTTTTAAGTATATTTACAAAATTGTACAATCATCACCACTCTCTAATTCCAGAATATTTTTTATCACTCCCCAAAAAACTCCATCCCCAATGGCAGTCATTCTCTACACTCCCCTTTCCCCAACTAGGCAACCACTAATTTCTTTTTGTCTCTATGGATGTGCCTATTCCGGACTTTAAATATATAGAAGTGGAATCATAAAAAACGTGGCCTTCTGTGTTTAGCTTCTTTCACTTAGCATCATGTTTTTCAGGTTCATTCATGTTGAAGCATGTATCAGCACTTTCTCTCTTTTATGACTGAATAATATTCCATTATTCAGGCAATACCAAAGCAATGCCAAAGAATATTCAAACTACTGCACAATTGCACTCATCTCACACGCTAGCAAAGTAATGCTCAAAATTCTCCAAGCCAGGCTTCAACAGTACGTGAACTGTGAACTTCCAGATGTTCAAGCTGGATTTAGAAAAGGCAGAGGAACCAGAGATCACAATGCCAATATCCACTGGATCATGGAAAAAGCAAGAGAGTTCCAGAAAAAAATATCTACTTCTGCTTTATTGACTATACCAAGGCCTTTGACTGTGTGGATCACAATAAACTGTGGGAAATTCTTAAAGAGATGGGAAAACCAGACGACCTTACCTGCCTCCTGAGAAATCTGTTTGCAGATCAAGAAGCAACAGTTAGAACCAGACATGGAACAACAAACTGGTTCCAAATTGGGAAAGGAGTACATCAAGGCTGTATATTGTCACCTTGCTTATTTAACTTATATGCAGAGTACATCATACGAAATGCTGGGCTGGATGAAGCACAAGCTGGAATCAAGATTGCTGGGAGAAATATCAATAACCTCAGATATGCAGATGGCACCACCCTTATGGCAGAAAGCGAAGAAGAACTGAAGAGCTTCTTGATGAAAGTGAAAGAAGAGAGTGAAAAAGTTGGCTTAAAATTCAACATTCAGAAAACTAAGATTATGATATCCGGTTCCATCACTTCATGGCAAATAAATGGGGAAACAACGGAAAGAGAGATAGACTTTATTTTTTGGGGCTGCAAAATCACTGCAGATGGTGATTGCAGCCATGAAATTAAATGACGCTTGCTCCTTGGAAGAAAAGCTATGACCAACCTAGATGGCATATTAAAAACAAGAGACATTACTTTGCCAACAAAGGTCTGTCTAGTCAAAGCTAGGGTTTTTCCGGTAGTCATGTATGGATATGAGAGTTGGACTATAAAGAAAGCTGGGCACCGAAGAATTGATGCTTTTAAACTGTGGTGTTGGAGGAGACTCCTGAGAATCCCTTGCACTGCAAGGAGATCAAACCAGTCAATTCTAAAGGAATTCAGTCCTGAATATTCATTGGAAGGACTGATGCTGAAGCCGAAATTCCAATACTTTGGCCACCTGATGCAAAGAACTGACTCACTGGAAAAGACTCTGATGGTGGGAAATATTGAAGGTAGGAGAAGGGTATGACAGAGGATGAGCTGGTTGGATTGCATCACCAACTCAATGGGCATGAGTTGAGCAAGTTCCAGGAGTTGGCGATGGACAGGGAAGCCTGGTGTGCTGCAGTCCATGGGGTCTCAAAGACAGAACTGAGCAACTGAACTGAATATTCCATTGTCTAGATAGACATTGTTTGTTCATCCATCCATCCGTTGATGGATATTTGGGTTATTTCCACTTTGAGGCTATTATTAATATGAGTAAAACTGCTGTGAACATCATGTATACGTTTATGTGCAGGCATATATTTTCAACTCTTGGGTATTGTATATCTAGGAGTGAAACTGTTGAGTCATAGGGCACCTCTATATTTAACTTTTTGAGGAGCTGCTAAACTGTTTTCCAAAGCAGCTGCAGCATTTTACAATCCTACCAGCAATGTGACAGGGTTCTAATCTCTCCACATCCTGGCCAACCCTTGTTACTGTTTGTCATTTTGATTATAGTCATCCTACTAGGTGTGAAATAGGACCTCACTGTGGTCTTTATTTCATTTTCCTAGTGACTAACACATAATAATATTTTGTCTTTTTCAGTGTAGCCGTCTTGCACACCTTTTGTTTGATTTCTTCCTAGGAAGTTGATATTTCTGATGCTCTTATAGATGGCTTCATTTTTTAAAAATAGAATTTTATTATTTTCCAGCAATTTTAGATTCACAGAAAAATTGAGAGAAAAGTACTGAAAATTCTCATCTATTCCTTGCCTTCACATGCATAGCTTCCCCCACTATCAACATCTCATTGTTTTAATCAATGAAACTATGATACATCATCACCCAAAGTCTATAGTTTACATAAGGGTTCAATCTTGGTGTTGCGCATTCTATGTGTTTTGACAAATGCATAATGACATCCATCCATCATTATAGTGCCATATAGAATAATCTCACTGCCTTAGAAATCCTCTGTGCTCCATCGACAATCCTTCCTTCCCCCATCCACTAACCATCTGGCTATTGCCATAGTCTTGCCCTTTCTAGAATTCATATAGTTGGAATCCCACAGTATGTAGACTTTCCAGATTGGTTTCTTTCACTTAGTAATATGCATTTAACTTTCCTCTGTTTCTTTTCATGGCTTGAGAGCTCGTTTCTTTTTGGCACCGAATAATATTCCCTTGTCTGGATGTACCGAAATTATCTAACTGTTCACCTACTAAAGGACTTCTTGGTTGTTTCTAAATTTTGCCAGCTATGAATAAGGCTGCCATAAACATCCAGGTGCAAATATTTGTGTGCACTTAAGTTTTCAACACTTTTGAGTAAATATTAAGAAGTAAAGGATTGCCGAATCATATGGTATAAGAGTATGTTTAATTTATAAGAAACTGTCTTATAAAAAAACCATCTCCCAAAGTGACTGTGCCCTTTTGCATTCCCACCAGCCAAGAGAGGAAGTTCTTTTTGCTCCACATCCTCACCAGCACTTGGTGTTTTCAGTGTTTTGGATTTTGGCCATTTTAGTAGGTGCATAGTAGTGTTTCACTGTTGTTTCAATTTGCAAACCCCTACTAACACATGATATTGAGTGCATTTTCATATGCTTGTTTGCCATCTGTACATCTTTCCTGGAGGTGTCTGTTCAGGTATTTTGCTATTTTTTTTTTTCAGTTATGTTGTTCATCTTCTTATTTTTTGTATTTTAAGAGTTTTGTATATTTTGGGTAAGAGTCCTTTATCAAATATGTCTTTTAGCATATTTTCTCCCAGCCCTTGGCTTGTCTTCTCATTCTCTTAACAGTGTCTTTTATAAGTTTTCAATTTTAATGAAGTCCAGCTTATCAATGATTTCATCACTTACATCTTTGATGTTTTATCAAAAAAGTCATCACTGAACTCAAAGTCATCTAAATTTTCTCTTATATTATCTTTTAGGACTTCAATAGTTTCAGTTTTAAAATGTTTTATTTTTGTGGTCAGTGAAGAGAAATATAGTTGATTTTGACTCTATTTCTAGTTTTGCTAAATTCACAGAAATTGTTGAAAGGTGTGTGTTAAAGTCTCCTACCATGATTATTAGTTCCATCAAGTTTTGCTTGTTTTTTTTTTAAACCATGTACTCTTTTTCTTTTTTTTAAAATTAATTATTTGGCTGCACTGGGTCTTTGTTGCAGCATATGGGACCTTTAGTTGTGGCATACAAACTCTTAGTTGCAATATGTGGAATCTAGTTCCCTAACCAGGGATCAAACCCCTGACCCCTTGCATTGGGAGCACAGAGTCTTAGCCACTGGACCACCAGGGAATTCCTCTTCACTTGGTTAACTATAATCCACTACCGAAGTGGATTCCATGCTCACCTCAGCTACTCCATTTCTGAGTTCCTTTATTTACTTTTCAAAATTTATTTCTTTGGCTGCACTGTGCAGCATGTGGGATCTTAGTTCCCCTACCAGGAATTGAACCCTGGTCCCTGGCATTTAGAGCACGAAGTCTTAACCCCTGGGCCACCAGGCAAATCCCAAGTTCCTTTATTTAGCATTGCCTCTTAGCTGCTTGCACTCTAGCAGGAAGGGCTTCGTACGTTTTTTTCAAGGGCACATATATGCTTTAAGTTTAAATTTAACAATAAGTAATTACCTCTAAAATATAAACATATAAAATAAAGCAAAACCAACTAAAACAATAGCAAGATATTCCAGTAAACTCCCCCTTGTACATAGTATTGGCTTTCACTACATCTCACCTTTGATTTGTCTTAGAAACGATGACTTGTACTGAGATTTCATTCAGAAAACTGGTTTCCACTTCACCTCCAATAGACTGAGTAAAACAAGATTGTCTGCATCAAGTGCTGGGAAGCATGTCGGTCTCTCACAAACCACCAGTTGGAGTGGAAAACGGTCAAGCACGTGGCAGGACTGCTTGGCAGATCTACTGAGATTGTACCTATGCCAACCCCATGACCAAGCAAGCCAACTCTTGGCTGCGAATCCAACAGAGGTGCATAAACATGTTTATTAGAAGGGCATATGAATATTCATAGCAGCGGTATCTGTAATAGCTTCCAAACAGGAACTACCCAGCTGCCCATTACACAGTATATTTACAAAACAGAATGCAATTCAGAGACAAGACTGGATAATCTACAAATACACGACAGTCTACAAATATAAGTACCTACTACAAATATGGTGTTGTACCTATCACCTACTGCAACTATATCTACCTACTACAACTACTCCAACTGTGGTGTTGGAGAAGACTCTTGAGAGTCCCTTGGACAGCAAGGAGATCAAGCCAGTCAATCCTAAAGGAAATCAGTCCTGAATATTCACTGGAAGGACTGATGCTGAAGTTGAAGCTCCAATACTTTGGCCACCTGATGCAAAGAACTGGCTCATTGGAAATGACCCTGATGCTGGGAAAGGTTGAAGGCTGGAGGAGAAGGGGATGACAGAGGATGAGATGGTTGGATGGCATCACCGACTCGATGGACATGAGTTTCAGCAAGATCCGGGAGTTGGTGATGGGACAGGGAAGCCTGGCGCGCTGCAGTCCACGGGGTTGCAAAGAGTCGGACATGCCTGAGCGACTGAACTGAACTGAACTACACATATATGTACCTATGTGGAAGAACCTCACTTCCACGTGGTGAATGTGGTGAATGAAAGACTCCAGAGACAGAGGAGCACAAGCTGGACGATTCCATTTCTATGAAGAACAAAAATAGATGAAACTAATCTGTGGCGACAGAACACAGAAGAGTAGTTGCCTCTTTACGTTATTTTTTTATTTCTAATTAGAGGATAATTGCTTTACAACGTTGTGCTGTTTTCTGCCGTACAACAACATGAATCAGCCTTAGGTATACATATGTCCCCTCCCTCTCGAACCTTCTTCCCACCCCATCTCACCCCTACAGAGCACTGGGTTGAGCTCTCTGTGTCATAGAGCAAATTCCCACTGGTTACCTATCTTCCGTATGGTTATCTATTTTACCTGCAGCGATGTATATGATGTATATGTTTCAGTGCTACTCTCTCCTTCATCCCACCTTTTCCTTCCCCAGCTGTGCCCACAAGTCTGTTCTCTATATCTGAGTCTCTATTCCTATGCTGCAGATAGATTAATCAGTATCAGTTTTCTAGACTTCATATATATACCTTGTTGTTATTGCTTAGTCGCTAAGTATTGTCTGACTCTTTTGCGACCCCATGGACTGCAGCCCGCCAAGCTCCTCTGTCCCTGGGATTCTCCAGGCAAGAATACTAAAGTGGGTTGCCATTTCCTCCTCCAGGGGATCTTCCCGACCCAGGGATCAAACCTACATCTGTTATGTCTCCTGAATCGGCAGGTGGGTTCTTTACCACTAGCACCACCTGGGAAGCTATATATACATTAATATACTTTATTTTTCTCTTTTCCAGAAGTATGGAATACTTCATGAGTTTGCATTGTCATCCTTGCGGAGGGGCCACGTTAATCTTCTTTATATTGTTCCAGTTTTTCAGTATATGTGCTGCTGAAGCAAGCACGGGTAGTCACCTCTTGATTGGGCAATGGAAATGGTCAGTGTCTTGATCTGAGTGGTGATCAGCCAAGTGGAGACATATAGGTCAAAGTCTTTTAAGTGCCCACTTAAGATCTGTGCACCTTATTGTGTTTCATACCTAAGTAAACATTTTTTAAAAGCTTTAAAAAACGTTTTGAGGCATATAGTCACTTGACCCAGGACTTGGAGACTGAGTCTGCCATGCACAGGCAGAGCAGGCTCCATGGCTGACCCCTTGCTCCAGCCCCAGTCACCTTCTGTGACAATACATTCTTAAAAATGCCTAGCATAGTATTTGTCACCCCACATAGGCTCTGCCAGAAATCTGCCAATCCTCCATCAAAGGGTACCGTCCAGGCCCCGCCCCGCCCCTGGCACCCTCAATATGGGCGAGCCTGTGACTGTTTTGACCAATAGAGTGTGACAGCAGCAACACTGGCTGACTTCCAAGGCCAGGTCAGAAAGGGCGATGGGTTCCTCAGGCTCTCTTTGGACATGCCATGTTGGAAGCTGGCCTCCCCGAGGCCGTGATGCTTAGAGACCGTGCTTAGAGCCTGCTGAGAGATACAGTGAGGTGCCTGAGGACCCCCAGCTGTCCAGCCTCTAGCTGCTTTTTGATCCCCGCTGATGTCACATGAGCAAAGACGAGAAGTCTGAGTCATGAGTAACTCATGAGCTACAAAAATGGTGGCTGTCTTTCGTTGTAGGCTGTCTTTTGGGGTGGACTGACATGCACCAATAGGTAACTGGAAGATCTGGTAACTTTACTCCCCAGGGCTTTTCCAGGCCCTCTCTCTGCCGCTCATCCAGGCACATCTGGGTACACTCAGTTCCTTACTGCACAAAGGTGTTCTCCTGCCTGTCAGGCAGGAATCTTCTCCCCCGTTCCGGACCCAGCTTCTGCCCTGCCTCCTCCAGGAAGCCTTCCTGTTTGTTTATAAGCAAGCTGATGGCGGGCTTCCCAGGTGGCTCTTGTGGTAAAGAATCTGCCTACCAATGCAGAAGACAGACATAAGAGATGCGGGTTCGATCCCTGGGTCAGGAAGATCCCCTAGAGGTGGAAATGGCAACCCACTCTAGTATTCATGCCTGGAGAATCCCATGGATAGAGGAGCCTGGCGGTCTATAGTCCATGGGGACACAAAGAGTCGAACATGAGTGAAGTGACTTAGCACACTGCAAGCTGATGGTGGGGGTTAGTGATCATGCGGGCGGCTACGCCTGTACAGAAGCAGAGGGTATATGGGAACTGTCTGTGCACCAGACTGTGTCTGAGTTCAAATTCCAGAGCTCCCACTTCCCAGCTGGGTGCCCTTGGGCGAAGTACCTAACTGGAGCCTCAGGGTTCTCATCCATAAAATGGGAGTAATAATCGTGGCTACTTCCCAGGTCTGTCCTGAGGATTCAAGGGATTAATCTATGGAAAGTACTCATTATGGCCTGGCAAACAAGCACGCCGAAATGTTCATCCTCAAAACAGCCCTATCTGATAGGTTCTATTCTCCCCATTTTACAGATAAGGAGACTGAGGCACTGAGAGGGGTTTAAATGCAGGCTCCAGAGCCTGTGCCATGCTGCAGGTTCATTTCATCAGGCTACATTTACTGCAGGGGAGTTGGAAAATGAGGCCAAGAAAGGAGGTTCCGGCTCCCCAAAGTACAGTAACAAATGAGAGGCCGAGTAAGAGTTAAACCTGGTTTTCTCGCCCACACTGAGGTTGCTCACTCTCCCCAAAGCATGTAGAAGTCAACAGGTTCCTGGCTGGGGCGGGAAGCTCAGCCTTTGGCCTTACCTGAGCCTGGGTTTCCTCGCCTGCTCTGGAGGGTAAGAGGCCCCGCCCCCTGGGCTGGGTCTTGGAGAGTAAGAGGCCCCGCCCCCTGGGCAGGGTTTTGGAGGAGTAAGAGGCCCCGCCCACTGGGCTTACGTGGGATGGCCAAATTCAGCACGGGTCTGATCTCTCTCTGTGAGCACTGAAGGCCAGTGGATGATTATTCACCAGCCTTCCTGCTAGGACCGCCCCCACACCTCACCTCCTCCTCTGGGGTGGGGTCTGAGTCATGGGGACCACGGTGAGCAGGACTGATGGCTCTAAATGGTGCAAGTCCCATCAAGTGAGGGGAATGAAGGCCCTGTGGGAACAGAACGTGAGATTTCCTGCCCCTGAGTCTTTGCACTGGCTGTTCCTTCTGCCTGGACGGCCCTGCCCTCTCTTGTCTCTTCCCCAGCTTTAGGTTTAGATGCCCCCAGGGCAGAAGACTTGTTCTACACACCTTTGGGAGCAACTTAGTCTAAAGTGCTCGGCCCAGGGCACAAAACAGAGACTGCAGACAGAGACGGGGCCGGACACAATGTGTGCAGGTGGGCCTAGGGGCTTGGGGTGGAGGAGAGAAGGAGCGACTCTCCACGGGCAGCCCCACACTTAGCGCAGCACCAACAAACTCCACATGTCTAGCTGTTTGTTAATTAGGAGCTAATTCTGGAAACTGTTTAATACATAGATGTCCTGTATATAATAAGTGCTCAAAACTATTTGGTATTGTTGCTGTTGAGTGCCAGCTTTGTGTCAATCCTGTTACATACTCACTCATTTAATGACACACAACCCTTATTGTCTCCACTGTCCCGGTCACGACCTCACTGGAGTGGCCAGGCTAGAATTTGAACCCCGTTCTGCAGGATCCTTCATTTGGCCCCAGCAGCCTGCAGAGGAAGGCACGCAAGTCAGCGGGGCCCCAGTGACTCAGAGCTGGCGGGTCCCCTGGCCCGCCCTTTCCTCCTGACTCAGCCCAGGCGGTTCAACGGGCCTTTCTCTGGAATTCAGGGCCCCCAGGCAACGTTCCTGAGTGGCTGTCTCCTCTGCGATACACTCCCGGGAGAGCTCGCAGATGGCTGTGTTCCCGTCGCAGCCTCGTCTGTGTCCTGCATCCCCCTTGAGGTCTCCATCTTCTCTCAGGAGGGTGGTCAGTGACTCGCTGGGGTGGACATCTCCCTCCCAATTTCCCTGTGATGCAGAGGGGCAAACCGAGGCAGAGGGGACCCATGGTGTGGCTGGGTGATACAGCCATGGTTGAGGGTAGGGATGGGAGTAGGAGAAGCTCATATTCAATTTCTGACTGCTTTTTTCTGTCTTTGCCCAGCCCTGGACCCCTGAGTGGGACCCTTCAGCCTAGCCCAGCTCCCAGCCCTGGACAGGTGAAGGTCAGGCACGCACAGACCTCTGTAACTGACCTGAATGGGGACAAGTGTGAGTTGCCTTTCTACTCTGCTGCTGCCAAGAGAAGGTAGGGACGTGGCTACCTCTTCTCCGTCTGGTCCCCCTGGAGTCTCCAGCTCAATAATGTGATGCTGGAGCATGTCTCCTGCCAGCCATTCCCTGCTGCCATTCTGCCTCACGGTGCCCTGCTGTCCCTGTCTTCTGGAACCCAGGCTCACCCAGGCTACCAAAGCCTTGGCCCTCAGTTCCCCCAATTTCTATAAAATGGTAGTCTTATTTCCCCAGTTTCATTCGGATATAATTTGGGGGGAGAGGGGAGGAATCAAGTCATTTTATTGACGGAGGGGTAAAAGGCTGGGAGGACAGTGAGATCTGATGTCCTTCTGGGCGGGATCTCCCCCAGCCTCAGTAGCTGAAAGTTCCTTCATATATAATTGATACACAACACTACATTAGTTGAAGGTGTGCAACACAATGATTTGATATATGTTTAAATTGTGAAAGGATTGCCACAATAAGTTTAGTTCACATCCATTGCCTCCCATTGCTACAAATTGTTTTTTTCTTCCAAAGAGGACTTCAAAGATCTACTCTGGTAGCAACTTTCAAATATACAAAAGAGTATTGTTAGCTATAATCACCCTGTTGTGTATTTCATCCCCAGCGCTTATTTATCTTTCTAACTGGAAGTTTGTACTTTTTGACTCCCTTCACCCATTTTTCCCTGCCCCCAGCCCCCACCCTTGGCAACCACCAGTCTGTTCTGTTTCCATGAGTTCGGTTATTTTGGTTTCCACATGCAAGCGAAATCACACAGTACTTGTCTTTGTCTGACTTATTTCACTTGATGTAATGCCCCCAGGTCCATCCATGTTGTTGCAAATGGTAGGATTTCCTTCTTTTTTTTTTTTTTAACAGCTAATGAAAGGTGATAGTTTTAAATACCCTTCTGGCCCAGATTCCTGTGATTGGTCACAAAAGACTCCCCAGCATCCTCCTTCCTTCCCCACCTCCGTGAAATAGGTCTCAGGGAAGCAGGGCCCCTCTGGCCTTCTGCACAGAGTGACCCTAGGGGGCTCCTGGGCAGTGGGAGAGGAAGAGACATTGTTAGATGAACTCAACTGAGCATGTGCATTAAGTCCCCTCAGAAGAAGGGTAGAGAAAAGTTAGATTGTGACTTGCCTAGAATCATAAGCATGTGCTATACTGGGATTGAACCCCGGGGCAGTTTGGCTCTTGTGTCTTGAAGCCCATCAAAGTGAATTCTCCCCGTTGCCAGGTCCATTCATCAGTTTCCTACTGAACACTTACCATGTGCCAGGTCCCCTGCTGAGGGCTGCCATGAATGCATTGATGTGACTCAGGCCCTGCACTTGGTGAAGAGATGGCCAGACAAGGTGAGATCAGTCTGGGGGCTAGGGTGGGGAGCCCGGGTCCACCACACTTGCACATTTCCCATCTAGCAGGCGAGAGAAATCAAGGCTCCAGTTCCTGGAATGCAATCAGAGGCTGCCTAAGAGGAATGAAGAAGGTGAGAGGCTGGGGGCCTTCCTGAAGGAGTGAACGAAAAAGTACATGCTCGCTTCTGTGGGCTTTGAGGCTGTTTTGAAGGAGACAATAATAATCTAGTACAACTGATCTTTGAACAACGTGGAGGTTAGGGGCACCCACCCATTTGCAGTTGAAAATCCGCTTAGAACTTTATAGCCAGCCCTCCATATCCTAGGTTCTGCATTCTTGGATTCAACCTAAAAAGGGATGATATACTACTGTAGTACCTACTTACTGAAGAAAATCTGCATATACGGGGACCTGTACCAGTTCAAACCCATGTTGTTCAAAGGCCCACTGAATTACTGCTGATAAAAGGGAACGTCTTGACAGTCACCTGAATGGCCTTCTGCGCTGTATCTTTCCCCCACTCCCTGCCTTCTCTGATCTCCTCTCCTGTCCTTCTCCACTCCTCATCCTCACTGTTCGTGGAACTTTCCAGTACACTCCTGCTGACCAAGACGTTTAACAGAAATGGAGCAAAAGCAGGCAACAAACAGGTAAAGTCACCCAGGAGTGGGGAGATGTCCGATGGAGAAAACAATCAGAGTGGCTTGAGGGGGTACATAGGAGCCTTGCAGGAGGAGCTCTGCCAGTGTGCCTGTGAGCTCCTGTGCCAAGGGAGGTGACCTTTGATCCAAGACTTGAATAACTAGAAGGAGCCCTCTGCACGAGTTGCTGAGGGGCAAGCATTTCAGGCAGCGGGAACAGGCTGAAGCCCTGAGGTGAGAAGAGCTTACCAGTTCCAGGAACAGAATGAGGCTAGTGAGTGAGGGAGGCAGATGGAAGAGATAGGGTGGGGCAGCTGGCAGGGTCTAGGAGCAATTTACATTATATTCCAGTTTGGTGGGAAAACCTCTGGAGGTTATCAACTGTTTTTAAAGTGGTCCCTCTGGCTGCAGAGTAGACTATAATCCAGCGCCCCATGGTGGGCAGGTTAGCGGCTTGGACTACCAGCAGGGTCAGAGGCGGTGGGACAATGGATTGGTTTGCAACATGGGGACACACTTTGCTAGGAAGCAGGAAGAGGACCGATTGCCCAGTGCCCATTTCACAAATGAAAGAACTGTAGCTTAGAGACAGTCCTTGCATAGGGGGAACCATTGTGCCCACTGTACAGATGTAGAAATTGAGAGGGAAAGGAATTTGCTCAAAGAGACATAATTAAAGTCAAATGTAGGCCCCTAGGGCACTTTCTCTGCTGCTAAACAGTCTTGCTCTCTAGGTGTGGCTGGAATTACTCACCACCTGCCTTCTGCAGACAAGGAAATTGAGGCTCAGAAGAACAGCACTCATGACAATGAGCCTGGGTTAAGACTCAGGGCCCCTAATGCGAGGTCTAGACCCTCTGTCTCCCTACCGCAGTTCCTGCCTTCCTGGTGTGACTATAGTGAAATGAATGTAGCAAACCCACTGAGGACCTAAGAGGAGGTGATGTTGAATTGCACACTTCCACTCCCAGTGCTAGAGATGCCCAGGGACAGATGAATGAGGGGGCTTTGCCTGTGGGGAGGGCAGCTGTGTGCCTTTTTGTCTCCCACTCGGCTGGAGGCCCACTGTGGGCGTGTGTGTGTGTGTCGATGAGTGTGTGTAACTGTATGTGAGTATGATTGTGGTGCGCACAGCAACGACAGCCTCTCTGGGACTGCTGGGCATCCAGCGACCTCCTGCTGGTCACTTCTTTGTCCACTTACCTGCAGGTCCCTTGGTTTCTATGTCTTATCTCCAGGCCCTGCTTAGGCTTCTTAATGAGGAAACAATTAACCACAGAAGCATTTTCTAAGACTTTCATCCCATTCTCCTGGTCAAGTTAAAAAGTATTCACAATGAACAGGGTTGCTAGTGGGAGGATGACAGGAAGCCAAGGGCACCTGGGGCCACTGGGAGGAAGGCCTGGTGTGTGCCTGGGCTTAGAGCTTGGGACTGAGCCCTGGCCTGGTCCCATTTCTTCCTTACTGTGTAAATTTGGTCAAGTTCCTTGCCTTATTGGGCCTCTGCTTCCTCCTCTGTGAACTGAGGAATTTGCACTAGAATCCAGTACTTTCAAAGCATTTCCCCCCAATTAAAACTGGTGATCTCCAAAACAAACAAAAAAACAAACAAACAAAAAAAATGGTTAATTACATTTGGGAAACAATACTAGGGTATATAAAGGTAAGCCAGTTTCTTGACCACGTTTCTTGGCCTTCATTTGTTGAAAACTTTTATTTCTTTGGATACATAGCACAAATGCACATGGCATTGAATTCAGATGGCATGGAAGGAGTTTGGGGAGCTCATAGCTCTTTCCAGCCCCTCTGCTCCTCACTTTCAGCAGGCCCCACTGGCAGTATCTAACCCATGGAGGGATGGTATGGCCATGCCAGCTGATGTGGGTGTTCACTTTACTGTGGTTAAGTGACTACCCCAAGGGGGTTGGGGAGTGTAGATTCCTTGCTTGGACTACAGCACCACTCCCAAGTGTTTCTGGGTCTAGCATCTAGAGGAATCCCCTTTGGGAAATGGGTCTCTGGTCTTACTGTTCTCCAATGAGACTATGTAGGAGGGACCTGGCTGGTGCCCTGAGAGTTCCGACTCTGATCTCTGAGAAGACAGCCATAACTCTTGTCTTTTGCTGCCCATCCAGAGGCGGCCCTTTAGCTTGAGAGGAGGTGCCAAAACTGGCAATTTATTTGGGAACACGGAGACAAGGGTAGGTCGGAGGCCGGACTGGGATCCGGATCTCCTGCTCCAGGAGCAGTGCTCTCCCGGCTAAGCGCAGCCACAGACGTGCTCAGGCCCTGGGAGAGACCCTGGGGACGGGGGTGGCCTGGCTCCACACTGCATGGTCATTTCCTGAGACGAGCAGATAGAATCGCACCGGGTGTGTGGCATCTGCACGGGGCTGGGGTGTTGTGTAGGCTGTGTGGGACGTTTTAACTCCGAGCACACGGTTTGCTAATGTGCCGTGTGCCGGTGTGACCGGTATGCCCTGTGGCCGCCGCGTAGGCAGCGAGCCGAAGTCAGCGCCAGGTGCCAGGTGCGAGCGGCGGACTGGGCGCCGGGAATGCGCGCTGGGCCGGGGGAGCCGACGCCGTGTGCCCAGTGCCCCGTGCGGGCGGGAGAAGGTGTGTGGCGGCGCGCAGGAGGGTGTGAGCTTGCGTGTCCCGCCGGCGCCGCCCCGCCCCGAGGCCGGGCAGGTGTGGGCGGACCGCCCGGACCCTGCCGAGCCAGGGCCGGCAGAGCCGGCGGGAAACAGGAAGCGGGGGGAGGCGCGCAGCGGCCGGACGGCAGGGAGCCGGGCTTGCGGGCGGACGTGCGGGTGGCTGGCCGTCCGGAGGCTTGGTCCGGACCGGGGCGGCGATGTGGGGAGGTCCGGGCAGCCCGGGCAGTGGCGGGGCCGGGGGCGGGGCCGGGGGCGCCGCCGACCCCGCCCCCCTGCGCCGGCGGAGCCGCCGCCCGAGCGCCGACCCGGGAGTGCGAGGCGGCTCTGGCGTGCGGGGTGAGTCCGGGGGGCTCGGGGGCCGGGCATCCTCGGGGAGGACCGGGCGCGGGAAGCCAGGGGAAAGCCGAGGGGATACGCGGGGTCCTACGGACGACGCCCGGAGCTGGGCTCGGTCGGCGCACCCCGCCCCCGGCGTCCGCGCTGACCCTCGCGCGCCTCTGGCTCGCAGACCCCGAGGACGCGGCCATGCCGGGCGGAGCCGAGGCTGGGGAGGCCGAGGAGGAGGCTGGGGCCGGCTCCGGGTCCGAGGCGGAGGAGGACGCGCTGTGGGAGCGGATCGAGGGCGTCCGGCACCGGCTGACCCGCACCCTCAACCCGGCCAAGCTCACGCCGTATCTGCGCCAATGCCGGGTCATCGACGAACAGGACGAGGAGGAGGTGCTGAGCACCTACCGCTTCCCGTGCCGTGTCAACCGCACCGGTGAGCCGTGGGGGTCGCGGGGTCGGGCCTGAGCGGGCGGGGCCGACCTTCCCTGGGGTCTTCTTGGGGCCGACCGGCCAAGGGCTCTGATCCCCCGGACCTCGGTCTCCACATCGGTAGGGTGGGATGGTTGGTGTGTCCGCCATCCTGCCTCCTTCAGCGTGTCCGCGTGTCCACACCGCGCCTGGATTTCCCCGCCCCCCGCCTCCTCGGTCCACCTTAGAGTGAGGGGTTGCGGTTCAGGCCGGGCTTGGGACCTCCCGGTCACAGCTGGTGGACTTGGCCTCGTTCCTGTGTCCTTTGCTTTTATAGGTTCTCCCTGTCCCCCGCCGTCTGTGTGTCACATACTTCTCGGAGAGTCATTTTTCTTTATTTTCCCATCCCAGTTTTTTGAGGGTGCCTTCTCCCGTAGGTTGTGCCTGAGCGGAGCTGGTGAAGCGATGAGGGTCTGATGGTGGAATTTCAGGCACTGGTCAACGAGATAGCTATTTTGGTTTGCCTTGAAGATGGAGGGGGCTTTTTTGTGCCGTTGTAAAGGCAGGCTCCATTTGCTGGCCCTGTATCCTGGAGGGCAGGCAGGGGCTTGGGGAGCTGTTGAAACACAGTTGCCACTGGTGGTGGTAGGGGAGTGGGTCCTGATTCTCCTGGCAGGAGCAGACAGGCTATCTCCTCTGATGTGTTGAGTCAGGCCCCTGTGTGTGTCACTGGTTCAGAGATCTGGGGAATGTGGGCCCTGGGGTAGTCGGGGTAGAGGGGCGGGGAGCAGACAGGAGGAAGCAGCTAGGCACTGGGGGCAGCCGTCACCTTGACCCTTGGACACCCACCCCCCTTTCTCCAGGGCGCCTGATGGACATCTTGCGCTGCCGGGGGAAGAGGGGCTATGAGGCCTTCCTGGAAGCCCTGGAGTTCTACTACCCCGAGCACTTCACACTGCTCACTGGCCGAGAGCCTGCCCAGCGCTGCTCCATGATCCTCGGTGAGTGGGTCTGCAGTGGGTGCCAGCGCAGGTTCCTTACCCCCTCCCTGTGAGGGGGGCACTCCTATTGTGGCCATTGAACAGGCAGGGAAACTGAGGCACAGAGACAGCTGAAACTGTCTGCTCAAGGCCTCCCCAGCAGGCTGAATGTGGAGCTGGGTTTGTAATGCAGTTAGAGTCTAAATTCAGAGCCCACACCCTTAATGTGGCTCTTTCCCCCTGAAATTGTTCTCAGACCTGTATGTGGCCGACGTGTACCAGTTTGCAGTTTCTTCTGTAAAAAACTCAAACATGCCATGAGATGAGAATAAACAGCAAAGATCTTTACTTCTTCCTTCAACTCTGCTCTGCTGGTAACAGTTTGGCAATTACACACACACACACACACACACAGAGGGGATCATCTTACATGTCTTGTTCTGTATTTCATTTTTTTCTTGGAACAACTGATTTTTGTGATTCACTCCCCCACCACCACCAGTGTGATTCTGTTATGCTTGTTTTTAATGACTGCATCGTGTTTGTTAGTGATGTGCCATAGTTATTTAACACATCCTCTATTGATGTGTTATTTGCAAATATTACAGTGCTGGGAACATCCGCATCTTTGTGCACATGTGTGTCTCAGGAGAAGTTCTGAGAAGTCATATTTCTTAGAGGATGTGTAGCTTCCCTGGTGACTCAGTCTGTAAAGAATCTGCCTGCAGTGCAGGAGACCTGGGTTCAGTCCGTGTGTTGGGAAGATCCCCTGGGGATGGGAATGGCAACCCACCTTCAGAATTCTTGCCTGGAGAATCCCATGGACAGAGGAACCTGGTGGGCTACAGTACATGGGCTCGCCAAGAGTCGGACGTGACTGAGTGACTAACACACACACACAACATGGGTCCCTCCAACAGTGTATGAGCACCCTTTTTGTTGTCCCCTTATTCATCTTGGGGGTCATTTAAAAATATTTTTTTTGTGTGGTTAGATACATGAAAAATAATATGTTGTTGTCTTAAGTTTGCACTTTGTTGAGAGATGTACTCAGCTTACTCAACAGCTTAGTTAGCCTGGGGCAAATGGCTTGACATTTCTGTGCCTGGGTTTTTCTGTCTTTAAAATGGGTGCAATAAATAGTACCTACCTTAAGTGTTGTGAAGATTACATAAATTAATATATGTGTGTAGACCAAAGAATAAAGTCAAATGTTAGTGGTACTATCATTATTGTTATTATTATTGCTAATGAGTTGGAGGGGGCTCCCAGGTGGCACAGTGGTAAAGAATCCACCTGCCAATGGAGGAGATGCAAGAGACACGGGTTCGATCCCTGGGTTGGGAAGATCCCCTGGAGTAGGGAGTGACAACCCACTCTAGTATTCTTGCCTGGAAAATTCCATGGACAGAGGAACCTGGTGGACTGCAGTCCGTGGGTCACAAAGAGTGGGACACAACTGAGTGACTAAGCACAGCTCAGCACAAACATAGGAAAATACGTTCCTCATTGCATATCTGCATGCATACATGCTCAGCTGTGTCCAGCTCTTTGTGACCCCGTGGACTGTAGCCCGCCAGGCTCCTCTGTCCATGGGGATTCTCCAGGCAAGAATACTAGAGTGGGTTGCCATTCCCTTCTCCAGGGGATCTTCTCAACCCAGGGATCAAACCCAGGTCTCCCGCATTGCAGATGGATTCTTTACTGTCTGAGCCACTAGGGAGGCCCATGAATACTGCAATGGGTAGCCTATCCCTTTTCCAGGGGATCTTCCCAACCCAGGAATTGAATCGGGGTCTCCTGCATTGCAGCTGGATTCTTTATCAGCTGACCTATCAGGGAAGCCCTTTCCTATGTTTACCAGTCATTTTTTGTTTGGTAATTTGCAATTTGATAGTTTCTGGCCATATTTTTATTTTGTTGTTTGCTTACTGATTTGTAGGAGCTCTTTATATAGTGTGGCTCTATGTCAGTTTTTGTATTTTCTTCCACTCTGTTACTTGTCTTTTAACTTTGCTTCTGACATCTGTCATCATTCAGAAATCTCTTATAGTTTTTTGATTTTTGCCTGGTTTAGGAAGCCTTTCCCTGTCCCCACATTGTAAAAATGTGTTCCAATATTTCCTTCTAGTGTTTTTCCGGTTTGGGTTTTTCTGTGTGGTCTGCCATCTTGCTGGATTTTATTTGCCTGACCTGACTTTTCTCTGCCCTGTCCTTGGCAGATGAGGAGGGGCCTGAGGGCCTGACCCAGTTCCTGATGACAGAGGTGCGGCGGCTGCGGGAGGCTCGAAAGAGTCAGCTGCAGCGGGAGCAGCAGCTGCAGGCCCGGGGCCGGGTGCTGGAGGAGGAGCGGGCCGGGCTGGAGCAGCGGCTTCGGGAGCAACAGCAGGCTCAGGAGCGCTGCCAGCGGCTGCGGGAGGACTGGGAGGCGGGGAGCCTGGAGCTTCTGCGGCTTAAGGATGAGAACTACATGATCGCCATGCGCCTGGCACAGCTCAGCGAGGAGAAGAACTCAGCCGTGCTGCGCAGCCGGGACTTGCAGCTGGCGGTAGGCCCTGGGGGGGTTGGGGTGGGGTGTGCCATGGGAAAGGGGCAGCTTTGCAAAAAGTGATGGTAATATTGTAGCCAGCTGGTGTCCCAGAGCCACCATCTGTTGGCTACTGGACCATGGGCAAGTCCCTTCTCTACCCTGTGCCTCAGTTTTCTCATCTGTAACATGGGGATATTGATAGTGCTTATTTCATTGAGTTATGACTGTAGTTTTCAACTGGGGGTGATTTTGCTCCCCCTCCCCCTAGCAACTTTTGGCCATGTCTGGGAACACTTTTGATCATCACAACCAGGAGTGTGTTACTGGCGTCTAGTGAGTAGAGGCTGGGGTTCCTGCTAAACATCCTTGGAGCCCAGGACAGCTCCACAACCAAGAACTGTCCAGTCCAAAAGGTCCGCAAGTGCTGAGGCAGAGAGGCCTTGAGGTAGAAGGATTCCTCGGATTTAAGACACAGAATTTAAGACATATACAGTGCCTGGTGCAGGGTTAGTGCTCAAAACCTGGATTATGGTTAACCATTGTTATTGATATTATTAAGTATGACTCTGTGCCATGTAGGTTACACGTATCACATCATGTAATCTTACAAAGACACCATGCTCCACGTTCTCATTTTGGAGTACAGACACGGGTGTAGATTGTAAAGAGACCTCCTCGAGGTCACAGAGCGGCAAGTGGCGCAGCCTGGATGTGAACCAGGTCTGCCTGGTGCCCCTGCTGGCCTCTGCCTCATGATGCTGTTCCTCTCGCTCCTGTCCAGATGAAATCTCACCCAGTTCTCTCTATAAGCGAGCGAGGCCATGCCTCTTAGAGGCTGAGAAACTAAGCCTCTCTTTCTTGGTGTCTTATTGGGTCTTCACATGGGGATAAAGCTGGGATTATACTGCTGCAGAGAGTTGTCTCAAGGATTTGACAGTGCCTGCGGCCAAGGCAGGAGATGCAGGGTTTCATCCCTGGGTGGGGAAGACCCCCTGAAGCAGGAAATGACAACCCACTCCAGTATTCTTGCCTGGAGAACCCCATGGACAGAGGAGCCTGGTGGGCTGTGAGTGAAGTGACTGAGCACACACGTGGCACACAGTAGGCTCTCCTTGGCGGTACTGCACAGGGTTCCACTGGGGGATTTTGATGGTGGGATCTGAAGCCCCCTGACCCCATGAGCCTCAACTGTGGCTGGGGCACCCCACGGGGTGAGAGGTGGCCGTGGACCATGGGTCACATGTCCACGATGAGCCCGTAAGCGTGAGAGCACTGGTGTGCTGGAGCCTGTGACTGTGGGTGCCATTGGGGGTGGGGGTGGACATCGGGGGAAAGGAGTCCCGACTGGGGGTTGTTGAGGCCACAGGTTCATGGGCCCAGGCTGCCAGGCCCTCTTGAGCTTCAGGTTCCTCATCCTTGAAGCGGGAGGTCATGATGCAGTGACATCATAGCAATATAGCACCTCCTGTGTGGTAGGCATGGTCCTTCGGGCTTGATGTCCATCAACTCCTGTAATTTCCTGGGAACTCCACGGGAATGGGGGTCAGGCAGAGCCCCTGTTATTACCCCCACTTATGAATGAAGAAACTGAGGCACAGACAGGTTGGTTGGAGTACTTTCCCAGGGTTCCAAGATGGGGAATTTCTGACTCTACTCTGGGCACTGCTGGGAGTGGGGTGAGCTGGGGGAGGAGCCTGGTGGGGAGAGCCTGCTCAGAGCAGACAGTGTGATGGCCGCTGGTCCCAGGGTGTTGGGAGGGGCGGTGGCCGGCACAGGTGGGTTGGATGTGATTGTGAGTTGGGTCTGCTGAAGCAGAGGATATGTGCCTGTGACTGGGTGGGGGGGTGCCCTGTGTGTGCGTGCGTGCGCCTGTCTGGAGTCTCCTGGGGTTGGGTAGACCGATGAAGAAGAGGTGTTAGAGGTTCTGTGTGTGTCAGCATTTCAGCTCTAGGTGCACATAGTGTGTGCTTAGTCACTCACGTGTGTCCAGCTCTTTTTTGACCCCGTGGACTGTAGCCTGTCAGGCTCCTCTGTCCATGGAATTTTCCAGGCAAGAATATTGGAGTGGGTTGCCATTTCCCTTCTTAAGGGGACCTTCCTGACCCGGAGATCAAACCCGTGTCTTCTGCATCTCCTGCACTGCAGGCGGATTCTTTACCACTGAGCCACTGGGGAAGGTCCAGGATGGCCCTAGGGGTAAAGAAATCTGCCAATGGGCAGAGAAGAGCTGCTTTTTCCTGGTTTAGCTGGTGGAGGTTAAGGGATGAAATTCAGTTAATAGATAAGCTTTTCTTTAAATGTAGCTACTGTACACTTGCCTTAATTTACTGGAGCTTTTCCGCAACCAATTAACAAAGGCTTTGCAGGTGGAGATGAACAGAGCAGCTGATCATGCTTTTTCCTGGCAGCTTGGCTTCCCTCCCCCCTGGACAGGTGTGTGGTGGCTGTGATTTAATACTGTATTTTATAAAGTGCAAATTTAATGAGCTGTTATTTCTAAGCAACATAAACCTTAAAGGAATGAACGCTATAATTTTGTGCTAAGTGAGTTTGTACACCAGGATTAAATGCATCCGTTATTTCCTGGTGTTTGGCGGAGACTCCCAGGTGCCCTGTCCCCTGAGCTCATCCGGGAAGCCTGCCGGCCTTGGGTCAGGCAGGAGGCCGGGGTGTGTGGCTGTGGTTTGCTGGAGAGGGTGTGACCACATTTGCCCTTGTAACTAGCTGTCTTTCTCCAGCGGCTCACAAAGCGGGTTTTGTGAGGGGAAAGGAATGTGAGAGTCATGAATTTCTTTCTGAGTCCTCTGCGGAGGAGGAGTGGGCTGTTAATTCGTGGAACTGCCTGACCCAGTCTCCAGACCCTTGTGTGTGTGGGATGGTGGTGTGGGGAATGTCATGCCAGGCTCTGGAGTCTGGGAGGCTGGGAGTCCTTTCCAAGCAGGGCCAGGGTGCTCCTAGGGCACCAGACATCAGCATGCCTGAGTGTGGCCCCGGAGGTCACTCTGTCTTTTTCCAACAATGACTTCATTTTGTGGCCTGCCACCTGCTCCTTGTGTCGCTCTATAGACACCTCAGACCCCACATGAATTTGGAAAATCGCTTGGGCTGAGTACACTCATAATCCAGCCAGCTGGTCGTACATCTCTGCCATGGCCACTACTCAGCAGCCCACACAGCCCCCTTGGTCAGTTTCTGGCGCCCACACTGAACTGGTGACTGGGGGTGTGGTCCTAGGATTTTATTCAAAGCTGTAAAAATAGCCACTGTTACACCCCCAGCAGTTTTGTAGTTTAAAGGCCTCTGTCCACCTGCTGTCTTGTTTGATGCCTGCAATGACTTTGGGAGGCAGGTGGTGGAGCAGGAGCAGGGGGATTGCACAGGCCCATTTTACTGATGGGGAAACTGAGGCCCAGAGGAGGTAAGTGACTTGCTCAGGATGATGGAGGGTAAAATGGTACAATTGAAACCTGGACCCCAGATTTGGAATTTGTGTTGGGAGTGAACCAACAGCAGAACCACCCCTCATGGAGGCTCTGGTAGGAATTACCTCTAAGGGAGGATCAGACTCATGGCTGTTCTGTACATGTATCTTGAGTGGGGAAGCTTTCTGAGGGGGATCATCCTGGCTCTTGGGCTGGGTGAGACCCTCAAAACTATCCTCCTCCTTATTCCCCTGGGAGGTGAGGAGACTGAGGCACAGAGAGGGGCAATGACTTGCCCAAGGCCACACGGAGTTAGAGGCCAAGCTGGGCCTAGCCCCTGGGTCCTCCTGTTCTTGGTGGAGCCCTCCTTCCCGTCCATTATGCTGGTGCTGGGCTTAGTTGCCTGTGCTCAATGTCAGAACTGCGGGACAGACAAGTGTGTTGTGATCTGGCCCATCCACCGACAAGTCCTTGAGTCAGATTCCCCTGGGAGGGTGGCTTGGCCTTGTCATATTGGTCCAGCCTGTCGCTTCTTTGTAGACATGTCCAGGGAGGATGCCTGCTCGGGCCCCTCTGGGAACTGGGGAGGCACCCTGGACTGCAGGAGCGGGACCTCTGTCTCCTCTCTGGCCTGGCCAGTGCTCCCTCCCTGAGCTGACCCTTGTCCTGGGCCCCAGGTGGATCAGCTCAAGCTCAAGGTGAGCCGGCTGGAGGAAGAGTGCACGCAGCTGCGAAGGGCCAGGGGGCCACTCCCTGGGGCCGAGGAGAAAGAGAAAGAGAAAGAGCCCGACAGTGCGGACCTGGTCTTGGAGCTCCGCGCTGAGAACCAGCGGCTGGTGGCCTCACTGCAGGAGCTGCAGGAAGGCCTGCAGCAGGTATGGGGGTAGGCCCAGGGGGAGGCCAGACCCTCCTGCTCACTTGTCCCCCTGAGGCCTAGAAAATGAGGATTCTAGAACCAGGGATCTGAGATCTGGCTGGCCTCTTGAGCTCTGAGTGGAGGCCCTTAGCTCGCCCTGTGTGTTAAGTCTGGGGTCTGGGGCTGGGGGACGGGGGACTCAGGAAGCCTCTGAGCTCCTTGAAACAGTGTATCTGATTTTGTGTGTGAGTGTTTTTCTGGGGAGTGGGCCCCCAGTTTTCCTTGGATTTGTAAAGGAGTCTGATCATGGAAAGGTTGAGACCTCTGAGGTCTGGGTGGCCCCAGGGCTTGCTCAGTGTCCTGTGGCAGGTAAGGGACAGCATGGGCCTGCCACCTGGCCATTACACCTCACAGGAAGTGGGGGAGGAAGCTAGGACTCTGGTGTATTTTATAGGGTTTGGGGTGCCTGGCTAGGGTGTGGGTCTGGGGACTGGATCTTCAGCTCATGGTCTACCTGCCTGGGCCAGGCTCAGACCCTATGAAAACCCCTTGTCAGGCCAGAGGAGGAGGGTAGAAATAGGTCTTGGAAATATTACCCATCTTCTATCCTGGCTAGCGGGTTGGGGCCAGAGCAAGAGAGAACAGGCCTGGTTCTTGTTGAGGAATAAGATCCTGGTCCAACTTGTCCGAGCACGCCCTCATCCACTTACCTCATTTGTACACCAGATGCTCCCTGGAGGGTGGGCAGAACTGCTGGGGCCACACCCACTCAGCCGAAGGGGAAGCCAGGGTTCAGAGAGGCCAAGGCTCTTGGCCAAGGGGGCAGAGCTAGTGAGCTGGGGCTGAGAGCTATGTGTCCCCCCTCGCCCCACACTCAGGAGGGGCCCGGAGTCAGGGGCTGAGGCAGCACTGAACTCTGACACCCGCCCCCCCAGGAGGCAAGCCGGCCAGGGGCCCCCGGCTCCGAGCGCATCCTCCTGGACATCCTGGAACATGACTGGCGTGAGGCGCAGGACAGCCGGCAGGAGCTGTGCCAGAAGCTGCACGATGTGCAGGGGGAGCTGCAGTGGGCCGAGGAGCTGCGGGATAAGGTGATGTCCGCCTTCCCCGTATACCCCCTGCCTTGCCCCCACTTGCCTTTTTGCTCACAGCCTGGGGAAGCTCCTGGGGAGGCGGGGAATGGACATCACCCGTTTACTTCAGCCAGCTTTCCCCGAGCATCTGCTGTGTGCCAGGTCCCGTGCCAAGAGCTGTGCATTCATTTGTTCTCAAATATGTGTTGAGGTCCATCTGTGAACACAACAGAGGTCCCTTCTCCTGGGGAGGACAGATTCTAGCAGGGGAGACAAACAGGACACCTTATGCGTAATCCACAGTCCCTCACTTCATGTCACAGAGGGTGATGAGTGCTGCGGAGGAAGCAGAGTGGGTTAAGGGGGCAGACTGCAGTTGAAATGAGGAGGCCCAGGTAGGTTGGGATGGGCTGTTGTCCCCATTTTACAGATCAGGCAGCTGAGGCCCAGTGAGGGGATGTCAGTAAGCAGCCCAGGCCACCCAGCTGGGGAGGTGGGCACTTATTACTAGGGTTCAGGCCTTTCCCTGGACCTGCTAGCCTCCTGCCCATGGTCCCTGGCCCTGGAGTCTAACCGGGGTGTGTCCCATCCCGCCCCGCCCTGCCGCACCCACAGTACCTGCAGGAGATGGAGGACCTGCGGCTGAAGCATCGTACACTACAGAAGGACTGTGACCTGTACAAGCACCGCATGGCCACCGTCCTGGCCCAGCTGGAGGAGATCGAGAAGGAGCGGGACCAGGTGAGCCCGGCCTGCAGGGGAAGATGGGGAGAGGCAGGTAGGACTGGAATCGCAAACAGTATACTTGTCAGTTTAGGATGGGGCAAAGTAGGCCAGGAGAAACAGACAGGGGACCTGAGCGCTGAGGTGTGCCAGCCCTGCCCTCTCAACACACCTGCCTCACTGAGCTCCTGGGACAGGTATGAAAGCTGGTGTGGGCGGCCTTTGCATCTGAATCCCTGTTCTGCTCACATCAAGGGCGAGGCTTTCAAATATTTGTTGGTGAAGAGATACTCAAAAGTTCTGGCTCCCAAGTCCTGGGTACCATTCCTTCACCTCCTGAGGGATGGGCCGAGGCCCCCAGCCCTCCTCGTCTGAGCTCCCCATGCAGCGGGGAGGGCAGCAGGTTTTGTCCTTGGGCCATGTTTGAATCCCTGGAGCAGTTGATGTCTACATGTGAGCGTGGGCCTCAGGGGGCCGGGTGAAAATGCAGATTTGGGGTTTCGACTCCAGACATACTGGTTCAGGTGGTCTGGGGTGGGCCCAGGAATCTGCACTTTACCTGGTTGCTCCTAGCCCCTGAGACTCTCACCCCTGCTCCCTCTGAGACAATCGTGGCAGGTCCCCATGGCCATGAATCCAGCTCTTGGGCACCCTGGTCTACATTGTATGGAAAAATTCTTTGGGTGCACTGGGCTGGGTTTTGAACCCTGGAGGCCGGGAATAAAGTCCCCCACCCACAGTGTGTCCCAGAGAAGAGTTTTGAGTTGTTTCCAGGAAATGATACGAGCCTGGACTCTGAAGCTATGTCCCTGCTGGCTTGGTGTCCCTGTCTGTAAAATGAGAATAAAGAGACTTTCTAACTCTGAGAGTTAGTGTGTAGATTAAATGAGCCAATATTTAGCACAGGGTACAAGCATGCAGGAAGTCCTTAATAAACATTAGCTGCCGGTCCTGTTGCTACCCATCCCTCCACCCCCTGGCCTGATCTGAAAGGTCAGAGGCCAGGACAGCTGAGCCAGCATGTCACCTCCAGCTCCAGGCCCCAGTCCCCTCCCTGCTTACTCTTGCCAGGCCATCCAGAGCCGAGACCGTATTCAGCTGCAGTACTCGCAGAGCCTCATTGAGAAGGACCAGTACCGGAAGCAGGTCCGAGGCCTGGAGGTGGAGCGGGATGAGCTGCTGACAGCGCTCACCAGCCTGGAGGGTGCCAAGGCCCTGCTGGAGGTGCAGCTACAGCGGATCCAGGGGGGGCCCCATCTCAAGGTGAGCAGGGTCAGGAGTCCAAGCTGGAACTCTCGGCCAGAGTGAGACCTGGTGAGAGACCTCAGCTGGGGATGGGGATGTGGGGGACCCATCGGGAGTCCTCACCTGGGCCTGGGAAGATGCAGGCTCTGGGAGGAAACATGTGGGTCCTGGTTGGAGTCATCATTCGAGATCAAGAACATGCCAGTCTTGGAGGGGGCTGTTGGCCAGGGTGGACAAAATGCAGCTCAGATGGGTGGGGGTTGGTGTATCAGGGGACAGGACAGGAGTGTAGGGGCCTCTGGGTTTCTGAGATTATACCTGGGGCGCGAAAAACAGTTTGAAGCTTGTCTTATCATACACTTGGAGAACCCCAACTGCCTGAGGGCTGGCGAGCATCTTAGAATGCAAAATGTGTGCCCTAGAAGTTCCTCAGAAACCGACTAGTACAGTTGCCTCATTGCACAGAGCCCAGAGAGGGTCATAAGCTTGCCCAGGATCACATAGCCATCCAGCAGTGGGGCCAAGCCCTCAGATCCCTTATGAATCAGACACTGGCTCTCAGATCTCTGCCAAGATAGGAAAAGAAATCTTTTCCTATTTTGTGTGTGTGGTTAGTTGCTCAGTCATATCTGACTCTTGGCGACCCTTTGGACTGTAGCCCACCAGGCCCCTCTCTTCATGGGATTTTTCAAGCAAGAATGCTGGAGTTGGTTGCCATTTTCCTCCTCCAGGGGATCTTCCTGACCCAGCGATTGAACCCACAGCTCCTGTGTCTCCTGCGTTGCAGGCGAATTCTTTACCCACTGAGCCATCAGGGAAGCCCCTTTCCTATTTTGGGTTTGCTTAAAGAGAATCAGTCTGCCAGGAGTGTAGTACCTGAAGAAACAGGACAAAAGAAGCATAAATCTGTGATTTTTGACTTTAAAATATCCTCAGTGGCTTACTTTGCCCTAGAAGTCCTACAGGGTGGTTCCCTTACCTGCCCACCTCGAGCCTGGTTCTCTCGGTCTCAACTTTTTTTTTTTTATTATTAAAGTTTTTGTTTTGTATTGGCATATAGTCAATTAATAATATTGTGGTAGTTCCAGGTGGACAGCAAAGGGTCTCAGCTATACATACACGTTCATCTGTTCTCCCCCGTACTTCCCTCCCATCCAAGATGCTACAGAACATTGAGCAGAGTTCCATATACCATATAGTAGGACCTTGTTGGTTATCCATTTAAATATAGCAGTTTGTACATTGTTGATCCCACACTATCCCTTCCCCCCAGTCTCAGCTTTTTAATTCCTAGAATGTGTCAGTCCTGCCTCAGGGCCTTTGCTCTTACGGTTCCATCTGCCTCACCCATCCTCCCCAACTTTAACACTTACATATCCTTGAGTTCTCAGTTCCAGCCACACTTTCCCCGGAAAACACTCTGATGGCCCCCTGGCCGGGTGGGGCCTTTGAGTGTCTTCCGCACCCTAGGTACCTTCCTTCCCAGCTCTTTTGGCAGCTGAGCCTTAATTCCTTCATCTGTCTGCTTGTTCACAGTTTTTCTCTTCCACTAGGCTGTGAGCTCCATGAGGGCAGGAATCCAGCTCCCTCCTTCCCCACCTCGTCCCTGTTTCCAGCCCTCGGGCGTTGAGAAAATGGCAGTGGCTGGCCCTGGCCCAGCGCTGCTGACCGCTCCCTCTCCCCTTCCTCTCCAGGCCTGCGCCTCTTCCCATTCCCTGTGCTCCAACCTCAGCAGCACCTGGAGCCTCAGCGAGTTCCCGTCCCCACTGGGAGGCCCAGAAGCAGCGGGGGAGGCGGCTGTCGTGGAAGGGCCCGAGCCCCACGCCTCGGTAAGACGCCTGCCCTAGCGCAGATGTGGGGGGTGCACAAGGCCGTCATATTATTACTGACACACAGGGGGCTCTCCAGTTTGCTGACCATTCCATTTCCCACGAGAGCAAATTGAGGCCCATGAAAGCCAAGTGCCTTGTTGAAACTCCCAAAGAAGCTGGCTCAGTGCTGGGCCTGGGCTCGGGCGCCAGGAGACCTGGGGAGCCATTCACATACAGAAGCTTCGCAGAGCCAGCCCCTCCACTCTGGGCTCTAGTTCCCATCTGTGAAATGAGCACAAACTTGGCACGATGAGTTGTGGGCGGGTGCTGTGGGGGTGACCAGGCCCTGCTGTGACTTTGCAGGAGGAGGCCACGGACAATGAGAAGGAGATCAATCGCCTCTCCATCCTGCCCTTCCCACCCAGCGCTGGCTCCATCCTCCGCCGGCAGCGAGAGGAGGACCCTGCGCCCCCTAAGAGGTAAAGAGAGAGGCCGGGGTGGGGGGCGCTACTGTTGCCTCCCAGAGTCCCTGATGCCAGGGTCAGGTCCACGCTGTCACCTCCCTTTGCTGCCCTTAAATGACTGGAGCTATGGAAACCCAGGTTCCAGAAGTCATATGTGTAACCAAGGGGTTAAGACAAGGTCAAAGGGCAAAGTGGGCTCAGTCCCTGCTGAGCACCCTGACATGAGAGTCACTGGAAGTTAAACCTCAAAGAGCCTTAATCCAGGGGGAAGCTTGGGTGTTCAGGACTAGGAGACATGGAGGAGGTTCTCAGGGGTCAAGGATCTCAGGCAAGAACGGCTGCAGGTTCAGGCAGCAGCAGAAAATGGGGCCAGATAAACTGAGCCATATGATTGGTGCCAGGACCGAGGGCGGGAGATCTCCTGCCTCCTGGCATGTGTCCCCCGTCATTGGCTTGATGTAATGAGTGAACCTGCTATGATGAGTGTGCGATGGGAAGGTCATGTTCTAGTGTGGAGGCAGACCCTGGAGCTACAAATGACAGTAGAAAGTAGGATTGGGATGAGGCATGAGAGGTCAGGGTAGGCTTCCTGGAGGGAGTGGCATTACAGACCAGAAGGGGTGGCCTTCTAGGTGGAGGGACATGAGCACAGTCGCACGGTCAGAATATTAGCTTCTTGCCCTGTGACTTTAGGTCTAGCCTGCCTGTGCTTGGGGGTTGCCAGACATTGGGGTAGCATGGGGACAGGAGTGGGGGTGGGGCTGAGTGCCCACTGCGCTCAGTGCTGGCCCCTCCCGCCCTCTCTCTGCCCAGGTCCTTCAGCAGCATGTCAGACATCACAGGTAAAGGCCCCGGGACTCTGGGGAGGGTTCGTCTGGGGACCCACCTGAGGCCTATGCTACCTATGCTGCCCTTGGCCTACGTCCCCTCCCTGAGGCTCTGCTGTCCCCTGGCCAGGCAGGGAGGCTGTGCTCAGGAGGTCCCGGGGGAGCTGATTCCCACCTCTCACCCGGAGCCCATCGTGGTCCTCTCTCCTGGTCCCAGCTACGCTCTATGGAGCTACTCAGTTCCAGCCCGCCCTCCACCTTCTTCCAGGAAACTGATGGGTCACCCTGGTCGACCCAGGCCCAGCCCTGAGCCCTGTGAGTCCAGTGTGTTCCCAGGGCCTCCAACCTGCCAAGGCCTCTGGGCCCTGAGCCATCCCTGGGCTGGAGGGGCTCAACCCCTTCTCATGGACCCAGCCCTCCCTCATGGCTCTGCTGGCGCCCCTGAACCTCACCCCTCCTCCCCAGGGAGTGTGACGCTCAAGCCCTGGTCCCCAGGCCTCTCCTCGTCCTCGTCCTCCGACAGCGTGTGGCCTTTGGGAAAGCCGGACGGCCTTCTGGCCAGAGGTTGCGGCCTGGATCTCTTCAGCAGGTACCACAGTCGCCTGGGGCGGGGTGGAGCTGGGGGGCTGGTCCGGATCCCCGGAGAAGGGTGAGCAGGGGTGAGGTGGGAGGGAGCAGCAGCGAAGCCCTTGCCTCACGCCGCTGTCAGACTGTTGGGTTGTTGCGCAGAGGCAGACGTTGAATTCATATGCTGTCACCATTGTCTGGGAGGCTTGGGCTGGTTATTTCACCTCTCTGGACCTCAGTTTCCTCATCAGGGAATAGGGCACAGCGATGTCTTCTGCAGGTGGTGTTTGAAGGCTTAGGAGTTGTGGCAGCCAAGCACCCCGCTCTGCCAGGCATGCGGTGGGTGCTCGGTAGGTGGCAACTGTTACTTGTACTGCTTGCCTGTTCCTGCTCAGATCTCCCAGCAGGACTGAGCCTCCCAGCAGACTTTGTGCTGAGGGCAGGGTGGGGTGGTGGTAGTTTGTCATTTGTATCTCCCTGCAGCTGAGCTGGCTCGCCTATGACTGGAGACACGAACCTCGGCGGCTCCCAGCACGCTGCAGGCCATGTGCTCTGTCCATTTTGGTGGACACATGGCTTTCCTGGTCAGTGATCTCAGAAGGACAGGCGATGGAAGAGGCTGATCTGAGAATGTGGCCTTTGAACGCAGCCAGGAGAGAGCAGGCCAGGAGGGCAGCTGGGTGATATGGAAGAGGAGAGAACAGAGGCTGTCCAGGGACAGGCCTGGCGTTTGGTGGTGACTGGAGTGTGAGGGCAGGGAAGGGGGAAAGGTGAAAGTCGAGGCTAGGGCAGGCTTTGTGAGTCAGGCTGGGGAAGTGTGGTGCTGTGCGCCCTGGGAAACCTGGGTGGTGGGGGAGGAGGGGATGGTGCTTAGCTATTACTAAATGCAAGGCCAGCTCCAGGCTGCTTTACAGCATTCCCTCTGTCCTGGGAGGCAGGCTCTATTATGATTACCCCGTTTTTATAGAGGAGGAAACCGAGGCTCAGAGAGGTTAAGCGACTTGCCCGAGGTCACACAGCTGGCACGTGCCAGGGCCAAGGTCCAGGGTGGCCTGACCAGATTTGGGTTTTGGGGAGGGCATAGGAAGCACTGAATGTCAGAGCTGGGATGTGGGGATGCTGGTTACAGAGGACAGGTCGCACAAGAAATCAGGGCAGAGCAGCACTGGGAGCCTCCTGCCTCCTGGAAGCAGCTTGGCCAGGCCCCTGCCCCCACTCTCAGGCACCGGGCCCAGTGTGACATTGTTTCTAACTGTGCAGGACGTGCTTCTGGGGGAAGGGGCGGAGGCGCCTCCCTTCCTGCCTGCCTGGCCCTTCCTCTCTTCCTCTGCTCAGGCCTGCAGCAGGGGTCCTGGCTGCTGTCCAAGGGCCCCCGGGATGCCGCAGAGGGAGCTGAAGGTTCTGGCCCATGTGATCATGGGACCACCTCTGGTGCCCACACAGTTCCTGGGGAGGAGGGAGATGGGGGAGGAACACAGATTGAGGGGTTGGGGCAGGGTTGGTGGACTAAGAGAGAAGGGGGTGGGCCGATGGGAGTTCAGGGATGTGAGAGCCCTAATGGCCTTGGGAGCGCTGTTTGCACAAGTCCTGGGCTGGAGGCAGGGTTACAGGTCAGAGCACAGGCGGGATCCAAACAGACTTGTGAGCCAGCTGAAATCCTGGCTCTGTCACTTGCTACTGTGGGGCCTTGAGCAACTCATTTAATTTCTCAGTACCTCAGTTTTCTGCTCTGTAAAATGGGCTCACTGTAGTACCTGTCCCTTAGGGTCATTGTGGAGGTTCTAATATTCTTACTAGAGTGCTAAATGCAGTGCCTGGCTCGTAGTGAGTGGGAAGTTAGTTCTTAGCTATTGTTGGTTCTGTTGTGGCTTAATCCTCAGAGTAGCCCTGCAAGCCCCATATAGAGATGAGAATGAGGCTCCGAGTCAGGAATGTGTCCCGCGGCCACTTGGTGGTGGAGCTGGGGATTCCAGAGTCCCTTCCTCTCATCACAGCTACTTGAGTTTTTTATTTTTAAACTTTTATTTGTTTTTGACTGTGCTGGGTATTCATTGCCGCACACAGGCTTTCTCTAGTTGCAGCAAGAGGGGGCTGCCCTCCAGTTTTGGTGTGCAGGCTTCTCATTGTGGTGGCCCTCCTTGTGGAGCTCAGGCTTAGCTGCCTCACGGCATGTGGATTCTTCCCAGAACAGGGATCAAATCCGTGTCCCCTGCCTTATCAGGCCGATTCTTAACCACTATCCTCCCAGGGAAGTCCCCACTGAAGCTGCTTTAGCCTCCACCTGTGTTGAGTGCTCCCTGTGTGTTGGGCGTTGCATCTCTTTGCTCTCCCCTGCCCCTCTTGGCTCCCAGAGTCTTGGGCCAGGGCAGAGGATGGTCAGGCAGGTGGAAAAGAGTGAAGGTGAGATGCTGGGTGGGAAGGACACTGGGAGGGTATTGGGGTGCTGTCTCCTGGGCAGGGCCATACCTGCCCGCTCTTGTCACAAAGACAGGATCTCTGGCATTGGCCGACCTCACACAGGGAAGGTTTGGGTAGGTCACTGTCTAACGCCACCACCCACCAGCTGTGTAACCCTTGGCAATTGTAACTTCCCCTGGCTTCCGTTTGCCTCTTCTCTTATGTTGGGGGAATAACAGATGGCTTCCGTAGGGTGGTTGGGAGGATTCGGTGAGGTAATCTGTGTGACATGCTTACATCTCAGCTTCATAGGTCCCTGACCTTTGAACCTAGGGATCTTCCCACAGTGCCCCAGGGTGTAGGGCAGCACTTATCCAGGCCACCTGACTCATGATGCTCAGGTTTGGCAGAGTGAAGGACTTGGCCCAGTCCCTGATGTTCCCCTGTGACCTGACTCCTGACCTAACACTGGGGGATAGGATTGGGAGCCCTCTCCTGATGGATAGGGACCCCCATCCTTCCCACAGGCAGGACTGGGATCAATCAGATCTTGTTGCCAGAAACCTAGGAGTTCCTGAGAGGTTGGAGCAGGCAACCCCTGCCCTCCACCATGTTCCTTTTTCTTCCCCACACACTTGTCTGCTGAGGTCTGAGTCTAAGAGACATGACCTGGATCTTGCCCCTGTGAGCTCCCAGATAGTAGCCTGGGGCTGTGGAGGCTCAGAGAAGTCACTTGATCCTTCAGGAAGGTGGGCAAGGGCATCCTGAAGAAGAAGATGCCCAAGCTGGGTCTCTGAACCTGAAAAGGTGGAATGGCTGAGGAATTGCCCTGATGCTGGAATTGCAGGGAGGGGGCGTGGCATGCAGGCAGGGGTAGGGAGTGAGCAGATGGACCGGGAGGGCCTGAATGCAGTCTACTCACTGGGCCCTGAACTAAGGAAGCCACCAGTGGTCAGCTGTCTGTGGGTTTGAAATTGGGTAGGGGGAAGCTGGACCACAGAGAGGTGACTTGTCCTGAATCACACCTGGTGATAGTGAATGTCTAGTTTTTATCAGGCACTGTTCCAGCAACATCCAGTGTTTAAACTTACTGAGTTGTACAATGAGGTAGATAGACACAGATGGGACTGCTGAGAACCAGAGGCGAGCAGCCAGGTCTCCTGGCCCCAGAGTTCCTGCTGGTGCCCTCCACACCACTTTTCTCAAACTCTTCTGATAGTATCCCGCTGCAGGAGAAACCCAATACAAGTGCTTGGAACAAAAGGGTCACGGGAAGATAGTTGGATTTACTTGAAGGGAGGCAGGCTTATATTTTCTGTTCCATTCCATTTAAAAACAGTGCTGGTCATGACCCAGTGAATTTCATAACCCATTTAGTTGGAAAGCCCTGGAGCCCTCTGGTTTCCACCTCTACCTGCATTATCTCTATATTTGTCTAAGCCTCACACCCATGGTGGGAAACGAGTGTCATCATTGTCCTTGCTTTATGGATGTGGGGATAGAATCAAGTGGCCAGCTCGCTTTCAAAGGCTAGAGCACAGTTAGTACTGGGGTTGGAGCTGATAGCTGTGGCTTCAGCCATCCAGCCGTTGGGCAGCATAGCCAGGCCCAGCCTCAGGCCTCCCATCTCTGTCCAGGCCTTTCTGTCCCCAGTCGATGTGGCCAGGACAGTCCCGGGGCTGAAGGAGCCTGTAAAGGCAGCCCAGATGTCCCCAGCACCCATGTCTATCCCCAGCCCCTGGGTCCTGGTCCTCTGTTTTCACTGAGGGGGCAGGAGCCAGGCTGGACTCCCGAGGGCCAGGGTCTTCCCCTGCATGGGTACTGATTGGGTTAAGGTCTTTGCAGCCTTGCCCACCCTGAGCAGGCAGCAGGGGGCAGTGTGGCTATGTGACTGAAGCTGCCAGTGTAGATGGGGAGGTGAGTGAATGCCCAGGCTTTTCCTGGGCTCCCTCTCCATTTGGGGCACACCTACAGAGCCTGACCTCTCCCCTTCCACAGAACCATGGAGGAGGGGTCCTGGGGAGACTTATGGTCAGTTCTCTCTGAGTCTGGCCAAAGGGCTTCACCACTTCTCATTCAGGGATAGGCAGAGTCCTCCTATGAGAGGGATTTGGTGACTCTTTGTCCTGACTGTCAGTGGTACCCACTGACCACCAGAGGAAGGTCAAATACCTTCATTCCTTACCCTCCATAGGCTGGCTCCAGCTTGCCTTTCCTGGGAGCTGTTTCCCAGGATGTTAAATTAGTTAATTAGGGCAAGGAGTTTAGCATGGTGTCTAGCACATGGGAAGCACCCAGTAAGTGTTTGATGCTACTGTTATTATTGTTGTTATTAAATTCTTCTGCACTGTATCCTATTCTCCACACTTCTGCCTGCACCAGCTCTTCGGTCTGGAACCACAGAGTTCTGTCTGTTCTAGGAGTACTTCTATTCTTCACCCTCATGTAGCCTAGCTGCTGCTTCCTCTGGGAAGCCCCTCCCTTTTATGCTCCTACTGCCAGCAGTAACCATCCCTGATCTGTTATGATTTAAGGGTGACCTCCTGCCCTAGACTATGAGCATAACAAGCTTTTATTAGTCATCTGCCAGATGTACCAGACACTTGTGATTGGTGGTCAGGATCCAGAGCCAAACATGATAGAGGGCTGATTCTCAAGGCATTTTATTGAGGGAGGAAACCAAGGGGAAAATAGAAAAACGGGGTGTTCCAGCAAGAACCTCCACCTCGCTGTGTGCAGGCGTTTGGGAAGGAGAGGTTGCTTTTGACCTGAGTTATGAAGGATAAGCAGAATTTGCCAGGCAAAAAAAGAAGGGAAAGAGCATTCCAGCAGGTGCAGTGGCCTGGGGTGGCAGTCTTGGCATTTTTGGGGCATCACTATAGTTCTCCAAGAATATTGAACTGAATCAACATACTGACTAAACGCTAATTCCAACTCCTTTTTCTCTGCTCAGGTCTCTGGCCATCCGAGTGTCTGGCTGGAGTCCCCCCGGGGGACCTGAGCCCCAGGACAAGGGCCCAGATAGCCTGTCGTTCCTTGGGGACAGCTGGTCTGGCGCTGTTGTGCGGAGGGTGCTCTCTGGGCCAGGGTCGGCCAGGGTAGAAACGAGAGAGGTGAGGCCCCGCCCCTCTGAGCTGGGGGCGGAATCGGTACTTTAGCTGGGGCTGGGCACCCTCTGATTGGTGGATCTAGCTCATTGGGCGGGGTTTGTGGTCGGAGCAGAGGTGGGCTCATCGACTAGCGGCTGGTTGCCCCTCCTCAGGCAGCATTAAGTGAAATCTGATTGGGCAGGGGCTGGGAGGTGGGGCAGACTGATAGCACTGGACAGATCCCCACCCTTACACGTGGAAAAGACCAGACTGAGCCACGCTGGGTGGGGAGGCCAGTTGCAGGGAGCAGGGTCTGACTGGGCACGCACCCTGTGAGGTGGGAGCATCAGAATTTTGAGACATGGTCACCTCCACACGCGGTGTTCTTCAGCCCCAGGGCTGCCCTGGGAAGCTAGCTCAGTTCCCTCCCTGTCTGGGTTTTCTCCCAGCCAAGGGCAGAGGCTGCTGGTTTGGAGGGGGCATGCCTGGAAGGCGAGGCCCAGCAGAGAACCTTGCCCCGGAAACAGACATCCACACTCCCACTGATGGACTTCAAGGGTAAACCTGGCCTGGGGCGGGCAGGGACTGAGGACGCAGGAGTCCTGGAAGGTCAGAACTGAGGGCCCACGAGAAGGCTCCTTCAGTCCGTAGTGTGGGTGGGACAGCCACGGCCTGGGAGGGGGATGCCTCACGTCCTGACTCCTGTCAGCGCTCTTCCCTCCTACACCACTGGCTGCTTGTTAGTTGTCTCTTCGTATGCCCTTCCTCTGTCTTGTCCTCAGTAAGCAACTTACAGTGAAAGGAGCAGTGGATAGGAGTCCAGGAACCTGGGTTTGGGTCCTGGTTCTGTCCCCAGTGGGCTTGGTGGCTTTGGGCCCATCCCCTCCCTCCCTGGGTCTTGGACTCTCATTTTAAGAAGGGGAAGGTGTGACCTCTCTGAGATTAATGCTTGACTTTCTCCTTCCCTTGTCCTCGCTGCTGCCCTCTGCTTTGTCCACACTCAGCCTGCCAGTCCTTCCACGAGGCCCTGGATGCCTGGGTGAAGGAGCCGGGAGCTGAGCCCTTCTACATTCGAGCCAACCTCACCCTGCCTGAGCGGGCTGACCCCCATGCCCTGTGTGTGAAAGCTCAGGAGATCCTGCGGCTGGTGGACCCGGCATACAAGCGGCGGCAGGAGTGGTTCTGCACGCGGGTCGACCCCCTCACCCTGCGAGACCTGGACCGGGGCACTGTGCCCAATTATCAGAGGTGACACAGCCCGCAGCCCTGGGAACCGGGACTAGGATGGGGGACTCTCTTTCTTCCTGCAGTCCCTTGCCATCCTATGGGACAGGATTGGGGGAGGGGGCTGGAGGAGAGAAGGTGAGGAACTCCCCATCTCCCTACAAACTCATGACATGACCTCCCTTCTTCCCCCACCCACCCCCGCCAGAGCCCAGCAGCTCCTGGAAGTTCAGGAGAAATGCCTGCCATCCAGCCGACACCGGGGCCCCCGCAGTAATGTAAGCTGGGCTGCGGAGGACAGGGTGAGGGCTTGGGGAGGGGGGCCAAAAGGGAGAGGACAGGCTCCATTCTCTGGAAACTGGGGGAGGAGACCCCACCCACTTGGTTGCTCATCTTCTTGGTGAGCATTTTGGTTGCGTCTTCACCCAGACTTGGTTGATCCTGTCCCCAGTGTGTCCGTCAAAGAGAATAGCAACAGGGCTCCAGTCCGGGTGGTTGAGAGGGGGAAGTGAGGCAGTGTGCCCGGTGCTCAGGAGCATGGTGGCATGTGGTGAGCACTTAACAGAACGGTAGTTACACTCCCTTCTCTGATCCATGGACCACATGCCTGGGCAGAGCAAAGCTCGGAGAGGTTAAATATTTCAAGAGACCATGGTACTGAAGAGAAGGTGGAGAACCTGGGTTTGGAGCCAGGCCTCCAGAGTTTGCATCCCAGCTTCTTTCCGTCTTTGCTGTGTGACCTTGGATGACCACCTGACCCTCTCTTGAGGCTCTGTTTCCTCATCTGTAAAATGGGGAACCCAGCCTGCCTCCTGGGTTCATGCATGTGGGATCTAGTTAGCGTTCGTCACGTTGTCACATTATTTGACGCCTGTCAACTATTGATACCCATGGGGTCGCAAAGAGTCGGACATGACCGAGCAACTGAACAGCAACCACTATTGTTAGAATTAATGCTGTCAATTTTGGTTTTTCTATACTCTTCCTACACTGCTGATTAATTGGAAGAGACCCCAGAGTTTGTCTCTTACATCTTATTAGGTCCTTCTGGGCCTCCATTTCTGATCTGTAATGTGGGGGCAGACCTAAGGCTCCTCTAGCTCTAACTAGCTCTAGCAGTCTTGCTTCCCTGGGTTCCTATTGATGGTCACCCTCCTCTGTCTCAGGGGCTGTGCTGGGCCAGGTGGGGGCAGAGGACAGCCAGATAGAGAGGGGGTTCTTGCGCTGACCCATGAGACTGGACAGCAGGGCCCTTTCTCCCTGAGGATGGGATGGAGCTGAGCTCTCAGGTGCCCCTCTTTTTCTACTCCCTCACCAGCTAAAGAAGCGCGCCTTGGACCAGCTGCGACTGGTGAAGCCCAAGCACGTGGGGAGTCCTCCCGGGGACTCCCCAGAGCCACTGCTGCTGGAGCCCTGCTCAGGTGTGTGCCCAGGTGCGAAGGTGCAGCCACTGCCTATGGGCTCCAGGAATGTGCCCATCTGGGTGTCCTTTGGCCTTGGTGTTCCCTTTGGCCTTGAAGGGCTTGTGGGAGGGTTCCAGTCGGGGGCAGGGTGCAGGCCAGGGACCTGGTGGGAGATGGGCCACCAGGATGGAGGGAGCTGGTCTGTGTCCAGGTGTGACCAGGGGTCTGTGTGAGGCACGGACAAGCGTGGGCCTGTTCTTGTCTGGCAAAGCATGCACAGCTGTGCCTTTTGCCTGTGTATGGTGGCAGGTGCCATGATGACCCCAGAGGGAGTTCCTAGAGGAAGGAGGATGAGGGGTTAGGGGAGCCCAGAGGAACGAATAGCAATTCTGAGCATAAGGCTGGTTAGGAAAGGCTTCCTGGAAAGGAGATTGAGCTGGGGCCTTCAAGGATGAAGAGGCATTCGTTGCAGAAGGCAAAGACTCAGAGGCATGGCTATGTGTCTTATGCTTGGAGGACACTGAATGCAGCAAATGCAAATCTGTTGTCACACGTTGTGGCAGAGGGAAGAGGGGAGGGGAGACAGGGGAGGGGCGAGGTAGGAGGGGTCCCTGCCCACCTGGGAGCTTGGGAAGGCCTGACCTGGGCTCTGACAGGAGAGTTAACTGGGCCACCAGGGCATGCAGAGGTCCCACGATTAGAGCTGCTGATCTGTGAGGTCGGAATAGAGCCTGTAGTGAGGGGATCTGTGGCTTGCTGCCTCCCCAGCTCCGGCAGGGCTGGGTCACCCACGTGGAGGATGTGGCCTTCTTCCTGAGAGTTGTGGGAAGTCACTGGTGCATTGAACACAGGGGAGTTACAGGATCTGACTTCAGCGTTGAAGCCTGCCTGAGCTGCCGAGAGGACAATGGCCTGTAGGGGGCACGGGTGAGGCCCGGGATGGGGAGGAGGACAGTCCCAGTGAAGCCCCGAAGGGCTAGGAAGGGAAAGAAGATAGGGGCCTTGAGAGGAGGCACTGGGGTTCTGAGTATTGAGGGGGCTGGCCATCCCAGCAGCGAGGAGCTGGGGCCCTGCCTGCACCCTCATCTCGTCTACATCCTGTCCCCTCCCGCACCCAGAGCCAGAGCGGAGCCTCAAACCCTACAGCCTGGTGCGGCCCCTGCTGGTGTCTGCCTTGCGGCCCGTGGTGCTCTTGCCTGAGTGCCTGGCGCCCCGGCTCATCCGCAACCTCCTAGACCTGCCCAGCTCCCGGCTGGACTTCCAAGTGTGCCCAGCGGGTGAGCCTGCACACTTGAAGATGGGAGGACGGGGTGGCACCCTGGGGCAGTCAGGCCCACTGGCCCTTCGTCTGTGCCTTCCTGTGCTTTGCAGAAAGCCTCTCTGGAGAGGAACAGTGCACATTGTCAGCACCTGGAGCCCCCAAGGCCCGGCCTGCCGCCCCCGGTCTGGGCAGCAGGATCCGTGCCATCCAGGAGTCTGTCGGGAAGGTAGGTGCTTGGGGTGGGGCATGGGGGGTGGTGTCCTCTGGGCCCAGGAGCAGAGGGTGACCCTGGGCAAGCCCCTTCCCTTCCATGGGTGTCTTCTCACCTGTGAAATGGGTGACCTGGGGCACTCTGCCTCAAGTGGCTCACCCTGGAGAGTTTGGCTGATACATCTGATCTGTTCATCCTTGTCTCAGACTTGCCGCTCCCCTGGGAGCCACCTGGGGCTGCCATGGGTGGGGTCAGAGCCCTATGCAGATCGGAGTCTAGGGAAAGTGACTTATTTCTCTGGGTCTTGGGCTTTCCCTTCCAGTTCTTTCCTTATTGCCAAGGTGGATGGGGAAGCTGGACCCTGTAGGGGTCCCTTATGGGCTGTGCTGGGCTGTGCTCACCGGGAACACACACGGGTTAGTGCCTAAGTCACGGGGGTGGGGGGCATGACATTTACACAGGGGAGAACCCCTTATGGGGACCCAGTCCGGGGGCAGGGAGGCTAGGGTCTCTGGCTTGGGAGTAAAATGTAGCCTTGACCACCCCTACCCTGAGAAGAAGCACTGCCTGTTGGAGCTGGGTGCTCGGGGTGTGCGGGAGCTGGTCCAGAACGAGATCTACCCCATCGTCATCCACGTGGAGGTGACCGAGAAGAATGTCCGGGAAGTCAGGTGAGTTGGGCCGGGAGGAGGGGTAAAGACTTTGCGCTTCCTCCTGTTTGGGTGCCTTGCTCTCTCTCTCTCTCCATCTCTTCGTTTGCCTTCTGTCTGTCTCTCTGACTCCCTCTGTCCATCCTCCCTCTCTGACTCTCCATGTCTTAGTCCATTCCTTTCTCTCTGTCTCACTGTCCATCTTCATCCCCCTCTCTGACCACTGCCTACTGTGCTCTCTCGGCAGGGGTCTGCTGGGCCGGCCGGGCTGGCGGGACTCCGAGCTGCTGCGGCAGTGCCGGGGCTCAGAGCATGTGCTCTGGGGGCTGCCCTGCTCCTGGGTGCAGGTGCCTGCCCACGAGTGGGGCCACTCGGAGGAGCTGGCCAAGGTGGTGCGGGGCCGCATTCTGCAGGAGCAGGCCCGCCTTGTGTGGGTAGAGCGCGGCAGCACCAGAAGCGGCAGCAGCAGCAGCAGCAGCGAGGCCTGAGGGCCCCCCTGGAATGCCTGTGCCTTCCTCACGCACTCCAGAAGCCACCACCGGGGACTCTGGTGTCTGCAGTGGACCCGGGTCCTCCCCATCCTGAGCCTTCCTCAACCCTGGGACTCTTGACATGGGGCCTTGGCTCTGGGCTCTGGGCTCTGGGCTCTCTCACCCAGGGGAGCTCCTGGCCAGAGCTCCCTCCCACCCCTGGACTTGCTGCTCTGGGCCTTCCCCTGGCCCTGTGTCTCCACGGGCCCTTCTCATGGGTCTCACACACACATCTGTGTCCTGTCCCTCATTGCTCTCCTCAGAGCATCTGCGTTCTCAGTCCTGTGCGTTGGTTTGCACACCCAAGATCCCACAGGGTGGACTCGAGTCTGCTTCTCCCCTTGGCTCACGAGGTCTCCTGCCTCCACAGCCTCTTATTTTTTTTTTTTTGGGCCTCACTGTGTGCGGCATGCAGGATCTTAGTTCCCTGACCAGGGACTGAACCTGTGCCCTGTGCAGTGGAAGCACAGAGTCTTCATCGCTGGACCACTGGGGAAGTCCTCCACAGCCTCCTCTGTTCACAGGCGCCCCCGAGCCTGCCGTGTGTGACAGCCACCCGTCCAGCTGACATTTCTTGTGTTTACCTCCACGGGGGCATTGTGGCTTCCCCAGTCTACCGTCACCTGTGCCCCTCGAGTCTTCCAGTCACATGTGTGTCCGTGGTTCTCCCCTGTGTAAATGTCATGCCCCCCACCCCTGTGACTTAGGCACTAACCCGTGTGTGTTCCCGGTGAGCACAGCCCAGGACCATGTTCTCACAGCACCTGCGCCCCTCCCTGCCCTGCCTCTTGGAGGGATGGGGTGGGGAGGGGGCCAGCCACTCCGTTACCAGAATGTACAGCTTGTGGATTTTTTTTTTTTTTCATACAGCTTGTGGATTTTTAATGGGCTTTTTTTTCCCTCAGAAGCTGCACATTAGGGAACATTAAACAGTTTGTCATAGAAGCTGGTGGCCTTTTGCTTGCTTGCCTCCCTGGCCTGGGCCCCCTTCCCCTCGTCCCACTTGTTGCCACCCCCAGCTCAGGTTGATGCCACCTTTCAGGTTCCTGCTCGCCCATAGGGAGGGTCGGATTTCTCTCCTGACTCATCCTGGAGCTGCCTGCCATCTGTGCTGGCATCACCTTACCTGCCCCCAAATGACCGGAGGAGGGCCCCGCAGATGGGCCACCCTTCGCCCAGCCCTGCCTGTGTCTGATCATCAAAGAGATGTCTCCTGGAGCGGGGATACCTAGCCAGCAGGGTGTGGTCTTAGGCTAAGGGGATCGGCCACTGAATCCAGGAGACTAAGAGCAAACCCTCAGTGTACTACCAAGTCCGTGAGACTGCTTCACTGGAGAGGATGAGCACTTCCAATGGGAGAAATCTAGCAGGCTTACTGGAGGAGATGCTGCTTGAGCTTGGGGTGTGGGATTCCTTTCTTTAGGAAGCACTCAAGGGACTCACATGTTGTTCCTGGTCCTCCTAGGACTCTCTTCAGTCACAGTGATGAACTTGGGCAGGCTCCTGGGAGTTGAGGGGAGTGGGTAGACTAGGTGGAGGGAACCTCAAGAGCAACAGCTCAGTGGCAGAAAATGGGTTGAGATTGGCCACTGGGGAGTGGCAGGAAATGAAGCTGAGAGGTCCAAGTCCAGGGGTTAGGGGCTGCTTAACATTTGAGGTCTGGCTCATATATCATTTCCACAAAGCCGCCTGATTTTCCCAGGCCTTGGGAATTCTGGGCCATGCCATGCTCTGCTTTGTGGCCAGATGGTGGGTCTCTATGGGTGGCTATTGGCTCCCTGGCCATGGAGACTGGGTTATGCTCATTGGGGTAAGCAAACCATCCCCGCTTCTTGGCCCAGTGCTTAGTCTATTGACATACGAGCCTGGGTGAAGTTGCAGGAGCCCAGTGGCTGGTCCCATGTTAGGTGCCCTTTCCATGGGGGTAGAGAAGCCCACCAACCCCAAGTCATTTTTGTCCCCATCTTACAAATGAAAGTGAAGTTCAGAGAGGTGAAGTAACTTGTTCAGAGTTACACAGCTAGAGAGTGGCCCAATCAGGATTTGAACCCTGGTCTGTATGGCATGAAGCATGGGTTCATCCCTTGAAGATGCCATTCTGAGAAGATGGGCTGTGAAGGGGCCTGGCACAGGGCTGGGCCATAGAGAGGTGATTCAGAAGGGTTGGTTTTCCTTTTCTCTCCCTTTATAGTGCTAATGCAATTCTCCATGCATCTGGTATTTCCTGTGTTTAACAAGAAAAATTTGAGTGCCTACCATGTGCCAGGCCCTGTTCTAGGTACTAGGAATTCAGTGAATAAAAAGAAATCCTTGCCCTGATATTCTCATGAGGAAGACAGACAATAAATATATAGGGTGTTGAAGGCTGAGAAGTACTTTTGGAGAAAACACTGCAGAAAAGGGGCCCTGGGAAAGAGAGCCTGGAAAGCTGGGAAGGAAGGGGGAAGGAGTTGCAATTTAAATAAAATGGTCTGGGAAGGCTTCATGTAGAAGATATTTGTGTAGACTTGAAGGAGGTAGGGTGATGAGGGAGTTAGATCTCTGGATCTCTAGACCTGGCAGCCTGGGTAGAACTAATTATTTGGAGAGTCCATAGATTTGGGTCACTGATTCATTTTACTAACTTCGAGTGAATCTCATTTTTCATTTTTTAAAAATCCTAATTATTATTTTGATCCCTTCTTTAAAAGAGGTAAAAATCACTTTAAAATACCTAGTATAGTATGAATTTATTGTCTGAAGGTCAGTGATTTTCTATATAATCATGAAACTGTAGCTTAAAGAGTATTGTCTCTTTGATCTAGTCTGAGATGTGAATGCTAAGGCTTTCAGGTTTTCTGGTAGCATTATGTTGGTAGAACCAGTTGACTTGATAGGCCAGTTGAATTGTTTCTCAGGACCAATATCACAGGTGGCTCAGTGGTAAAGACTCTGCCTGCAGGGCAGAAGACTCAGGAGACTTGGGTTTGATCCCTGGGTTGGGAAGACCCTCTGGAGAAGAAAATGGCAACCCACCCCAGTATTCTTGCCTGGACAATCATCCATGGACAGAGGACGCTGGTGGGCTACATTCCATGGGGTCGCAGAGTTGGACACAACTTAGCGACTAAACGGAGAGAGGCCCAGGCAGGAACCATGGGCAAAGGTCCTGAGGTGGATGTGTCCCTGAAGTGGTTAGAAGCCCACTGGGTCTGGAGTGAGGAAGCAAGAGGAGAAGAGTAGGAGCTGGGACTGGAGGTAACAGGGGCCACCCTTCCAGGGTCTGCAGGCTGGTGTTGATCCTTGGCGTTTGTGAAGCCATCAGGGTTCTAGCAGAGGGAGGACAAGACATGAGTGACCTTGTACCAAACAAGATGGAGGGAGTTCTTTGGTGGTCCAGTGGTTAAGAATTCACCTTGCAACGCAGAGGACACGGACTCGATCCCTGACCTAGGAAGATCCCACGTGCCAAGGAGCAACTAAGCCCATGAGCAGCAACTACAGAGCCTGCGCTCTAGATCCCAATAGCCAACAGAAGAAAAACCCCTGCTCACTGCAACTAGAGAAAGCATGAGTGCCACAATGAACACCCAGCACAGTCAAAAATAATTAATAAATTAATTAACTAGAAAAACAAGACAGAGGTGGCAGCTGCAGAAAGCCCTCTGTCCACTGGGCTGGCTGGGAGAGAGGAAGCAGTGATGACTGCCGAGCAAGATGGACTACGGTGGGTCACAGCAGGACAGGGACCTTCAGGGGCCTTCTGTGGGCCGGACGAGGGCCAGAGACCTGGGTTCACAGGCTCTGTGGCTGAGCTGCTGGATCAGCTTGGATCATTCTGAGCTTTATATGCTCAGCTACGAACTGGAAATAATTCTAGCACTGTTGTGAAGACCGAAGAAACTGGGCTAACCGCTGTGGGGGCCCCGGAGGCTGGGAGACTTCCTGGAGGAGGGCCACTTGAGCCTAAGCCTTAAATGGATAAAGACCTAATGTAGAGCACAGGGAACTCTGTTATGTGGCAGCCCAGATGGAAGGGGAGTTTGGGGGAGACTGGGTACACATGTATACCTATGGCTGAGTCCCTTTGCTATCCACCTGAATCTATAAGATCTTGTTAATTGGCTATGTGCTTAGTTGCTCAGCCATGTCTGACTCTTTGTGATCCCATGCACTGTAGCCCGCCAGGCTCCTCCGTCCATGGGATTTTCCAGGCGAGAATACTGGAATGGGTTGTCATTTCCTCCTCCAGGAGATCTTCCTGACCCAGGAATCAAACCTGCATCTCCTGTGTCTCCTGCATTGCAGGCGGATTCTTTACCCACTGAGCCACTGGGGAAGCCCTTAAAAGGCAAATAAAATTCAGCCTGGTAGAGGAAACGTGGGTGAGGATGGCCAGGGCTAGCGGAGGAAAGGGTGCACCCAGGAGGAGGAACTATGTGAAGCCAAACCTGGGAGGCTGGCCACCGAAGATACTGGGTGTTGAATGAGCTAAGCCCACGCTCTCTGGGGAGTGGGAAGGCTGGAGGGCCCCTCCCTTCCATCTGGCACGGAGGGGTTGTTGTCGCCCCCACCCCCACCGCAGCAGCTGGCAAAGCCGGGGCTGTGCCTTCTGCCCGTGCCTTTTCCAGCCACCTCTGGGCTCCCCTGGGCCGGCCCCGCCCCTGGGCTGCGCTGGAGGCAGGGGCGGGGCCAGGCGCCCCAGAGCCGCGGGCGGGAGGGCCAGGGAGAAAGCAGGTGGAGGGCTGACGGCGGCGGGGCTGCGGTGGCTCTGCCTGCGGGCCCGGAGCTCCGACTCCCACCTCTCCCCTCCCGGCCCGCCCGCCATGCCTGCCAGCCCTTTGCCTTTGCCGGGGCTCCCGCCTGACCAGCCTCCCCTCCCCGTCTGGTTGGGACTTGGGAGCTGAGCCGTCTGGGGCCCTAGGGCCAATGCACTGCCGGCTCCTCCGGGGCCTGGCCGGAGTCCTCCTCACCCTTCTATGCATGGGGCTCCTCTCGCTACGGTACCGCTCAAGCCCGTCCCCGCAACGTGTGCCCGACACCCCCGAGCTGAGCCCGCCAAGCCCTCGGCCCTCCGAGCTGCAGCTGCACGATATCTTCATCGCAGTCAAGACGACCCAGGCCTTCCACCACTCCCGCGTGGAGCTGCTGCTCAACACGTGGGTCTCCAGGACCAGGGAACAGGTGACAAGCGGGCGACTGCGGGTCCCAGGAGTGGCCCCTGGTCTGAGGGCTCACAGAGGCCTTTCTACCTCTGACCTGGGGGTTCTCTGGCAGCCCCACGGGAGAAGCTGCTCTCCCACCTGCCCTGCCTGGACTGTGTTCCCCTTCCTCCTTCCTCCCAGGATAGGGGTCTCCTGTGGCTGTGAGTCCCTCACTGGCCCAGGAGCCAGGCACTTCTCAGGCCCACTGCTTGGTCTGTTGGGGGCCAGGCTACCCTGGGCTCCTACGTCCCTTCTGGGGGTCCCTTCATTCCCTGGTTGTTCTGGAGCAGGCTTCGAGCGTGCCCACCCTGGCCTAGGGGGCAATGGTGGGTGTTGGGCAGCTGGACAGAGGCCTCTGAGAGGTCCTGATTTTTGACAAGAGCCCTGGCCAGGCTGCCCCCAGGCCAGGCCCTGGGTGCTGTCCTTTGCCCTGGCTGAGGGTGGAGCACAAGGGCTGAGCCTCTGAGGATGGGACGGTCTGGGTGGGGCCTGTCTGGGGAGAGGGGTGGGGGGCATCCTTTCAGAATTCCTGACAGCCCTGCCCCCACCCTCTGCTGCCAAGGGTGTGCCCCGGGGCAGGGGCATCTCACCTCCTTGTCTCGCCCCCTTTGGGGCAGTTTCTGATGGATGGACAGAGTGGCTGTGTGCTGTGGTGAAAGCAGTGATGAGCGGGAGGCCTGCCTGGCATGTATGGTGGGGATGTGTATGTGTGTTCACATGCGTGTATGCTCACACGCATGGAGCCAGTGTCAGTGTCAGACGTGCCATGACAAGAGGTGTGTGTGTGATGGGGGTGTGGCTTTCTGGGGAGGCAGCTCTGAGTCCCCTCTGGCTCTTCCAGCCCCATACCCAGTGCCCTCCTCAGGCAAAGTCAGTGATCTGGGGGTGTTGGGAGTCATCTCTAGGTGGGTAGAGGGGCAGATTCGTGTGCGTGCGTGCGTGGACACACACACACACACACACACACACACACACGCTGTCCCTACTTTGGCGGCTGGCTCAGTGGGAGGAAGTGACGAGCCTTGGGGGGAGGGGGGTTGTTTGGAGGCTCCTGGAGACCAAGGATGGGGAGGTGGCGCCTGGAAGAGGCCAGGGCCCACTGGGGAGGGGGCACCTTTACCCTGATTTCCTGGTCCTGATATCCCGGCACCCTGGATTAATCCTTTCTTTGCTGGAACCCCCAACACGCCCCAGACTCTTCCCTGGGATGCTACGCAGCTTCTCATCTTAGGGAGATTCTAGTTCCGCTTGCGGAAGCCACCAAGCCTGGCCCTCCCTGCAGACTTTCCTGTTTATGGTGCTGTGTCTGTGTGTACCCGGGAGCTTGGCCTCACGTGGTCGGAGGCCCTTTCCTGTTTCATCTTGATCGCTACGATGGTGCCCTTGCTCCGGATGAGGATACTGAGGCCAGAGAGGAGGAAGTGCTTGCCAGCATCACCCCAAAGGCCCAAGGGGGTAGAGCCCAGTGGGCCCCCCTCTAGGCTGAGACTGGGGACCCCAGGGCAGCCTGGTCACTTGGGCTTTTAGCCTGGGTGTCCAGGCCTGGCAGGACTAGGCTGGCAGAGGAAAGGCATGCAGACACCCTCTCTGCTCTGAGCTCAATCCCAGATGCTAACCAGGCCGCCAGAGGGAGTACCTGCCAACTGCTCAGCATCTAAGGGACAGCATATTGGTGCATCACTCTACTGAACCCTCCCAATAACCTGACTGGTAGGTATTGATATTTCCATTTTTCAGAGGGGGAAACTTAAAAATTCCCAATTTGTAAGCAGAGGTAGGAGATGTATTCACTCAGCTGGACACTCCCATTTCCCCCTCCCCTGTCCTTAGCACAGGGGCAGATTCTTGTCCTTTAAGGCAGATCTGAAAAAAAAGGAAAGACACTCAAACTGAGGAAGAAGAGAGGAGACAGGGAGACCCACTCTCATCACTACATCTGGGCCCCCTTCATTTCCACGCTTTGGCTCATCTCTCCCCGTGACCAAGGCCGTCCCCCTTTCAACCCTCGGTTTCCCCAGCCACACAGCGCAGGAGGGTATTAGAGCCGGTCTCAGCTCTGCCATCAGGAGCAGGCCTGAGCTGGTTAACTCCAGGGCTGGGCACCCGCTCCAGCTGGTTAAGGGCAGCCGGGTGGCAGGTGGGCCTTTGTGGCAGCGGGTTGGGGCTCATGTGTGGCCTTTGTCCCAGGCACAGGGGGCGGGCTTGGGGGAAGCATGTTTTGAGATGCAGAGGAGCCTTTCTCTTCCTCACATTCCTCGAGGGCAGGGGTGGGGGGAGCAATGAGAGCCCCACATCTCCCCTCCTCTGCAACAGATGGCCCCCGGCACCCCCTCCCCCGGCACCCCCTCCCCCGACCCCAGTAGACTGTCTGTCCTTTTGTTTTCCTACAAAGTTTTAACCATTGTCAGGATCCCTCCTTGAAACAATCAAATGCAACCCTCTGCTCAGAGAAAACTCTGCCCACTGCTCTGTGCCAACCTCAGAATTCCCAGGGACTGAAACACCAGCCTCATGAGCCCTGCTCAGCCCCCAGACTGTGTTGCGGGGACCCCTCCTTCCCCCCTCTCCTCACTAATTCATTCCCAGACATTCCCTGGCCCGTTTGGCCCACACTCCAGACTGGAGAGTTCCACTATCTGGTGACTGTTTGGTGGCACACATTTGCCGGAGAGCAGGGCAAGAAAAGTCTGACTTAATTTACAGGCTCCCCCGGGGGCTGTGTTGAAAACAGACTGGAGCAGAGCAGAACGGAGCAGAGAGAACAGGGAAAAGGTGACTGCAGCAAAGCAGGCAGGAGGTGACGAGGAGGGATGGACCGTGTGCTGCCCGTGGAGGCTGCAGGGAGAGGGTGTACCCCAAGCAGTTTGAAAGTTCAGTCAGTTCAGTTCAGTCACTCAGTCGTATCTATTTGCGACCCCATGGACTGCAGCATGCCAGGCTTCCCGATCCATCACCAACTCCCAGAGTTTACTCAAGCTCATATCCACTGAGTCGGTGATGCCATACAACCATCTCATCCTCTGTCATCGCCTTCTCTTCCTGCCTTCAATCTCTCCCACCATCAGGGTCTTTTCCAATGAGTCACTTCTCTACATCAGGTGGCCAAAGTATTGGAGTTTCAGCTTCAGCTTCAGTCCTTCCAATGAATATCCAGGACTGATTTTCTTTAGGATGGACTGGTTGGATCTCCTTGATGTTCAAGGGAATCTCAAGAGTCTTCTCCAACATCACGGTTCAAAAGCATCAATTCTTTGGTACTTGGTTTTCTTTATGGCCCAAATCTCACATCCATACGTGACTACTGGAAAAATCATAGCTTTGACTAGACAGACCTTTGTTGGCAAAGTAATGTCTCTGCTTTTTAATATACTGTCTAGGTTGGTCATAACTTTTTCTTCCAAGGAGCAAGCGTCTTTTAATTTCATGGCTGCAGTCACCATCCGCAGTGATTTTGGAGCCCCCCAAAATAAAGTCTGTCACTGTTTCCACTGTTTCCCCCATCTATTTGCCATGAAGTGATGGGACCAGATGCCATGATCTTAGTTTTTCTGAATGTTGAGTTTTAAGCCAACTTTTTCACTCTCCTCTTTCACTTTCATCAAGAGGCTCTTTAGTTCTTTAGTTTGAAAGTGGGGTGGATAGAATTTGCTGACAGACTGGATGTGGGTGTGAGAGAAAGAGAGGAGGCATGGTGACCCCCAGATTTTGGGTCCCAGTAAGATAGGGAAGAGTGAGAGAAGCCCAGGTCTGGGGGTGCTCAGGTGTTCAGTGTCCTCAGGCTGGGTCTGAGTGTCTGAGTGCCTGCTGGGTGGGGCTCCTGGGGGCAAGTCTGGCTGTGCTGGGAGCTGAGAGTGGGGAGAGGTCCTTACCTCTTGCCAACCACACAGCCTCGCTTCATGACTTAGCCTTCATTTTGCCATCTGCAAATCACAACACCTGTCTGGAGGGTCAGTGAAGTCATGAGGGAGCAGATGTGTGAAAGCTGTGGGTGGGGCGCCTCTTCAGTCTGGGAGGTGTGTGAGGGCCCTGACACTTGCACACGGAGCTTGGGTGACTATGAAAGTTGTGACTGTCTCCCTAAGCGGTTCGGTGAGCCAGCATGTGCCTCTGTCTACTGACACACACGTGTGTATGTGACTGTGGAGTGGCCAAGTGGGACTGTGATGTGTGTGTGGTTGAAGAAGGTGTGATTCTACCAAGGGCGTGTGACTCTGGTCTGGTGGGTGTTGGTCTGTAAGGGGGCTGAATGTGAGACTGATGGGCTGATGTACAACTTGAAGTTGTGTGTCTACAAAAGCGGGGTTGTGTGTGTTGTATGGGGGAGGGGGTTGGGTAGCTGAGAAAGCCCTGTTGTCCTAAAGGAGTGTGTGACTGTAACAGGAGTGTATTTCCATCACTGAAGGAGGACAGAGGTCTGATATGTGTGTATCCACCTGGACTTGGCTGTGGGCTGACCCGGGACTCTCCTTGGCTGACCCCTGCCCTGACTCTTTTCTCATTCCTAGACCTTCATCTTCACTGACAGCCTGGATGAAGGCCTCCAGGAGAGACTGGGTAACTCTGGGTGGGACGGGGACCCCTCCATTGTTGTTAGGGAAAGCTGGGGTGGCTGCCTGGGGGTCCCCAGGAAACACGACTGTCTACCCTTGGTATACAGGGATTCCCCCTTTGCCCAGGAGGGGAGCAGGATTCTCCCCTGGAAACGGTAAGGCCGTGAACACCTGGGTCCCAGCTCAGCGTACTGTCCATTAGTTTTAGGATTCTGGGCAGGTCAGCCCTCCCTGACTTCAGTTTCCCCTGGGTAAAATGGGAGTGGGTGGACTGCCCCAGGCTCTGTGAGGCCCTGCCTCGCTCTGCTTCTCACAGAGAGAGGAGCTGGGCTGACTTGTCCGTCCTTCTCCAGGGTCCCACCTTGTGGTCACCAACTGCTCTGCGGAGCACAGCCACCCTGCCCTGTCCTGCAAGATGGCCGCTGAATTTGATGCCTTCTTGGCCAGTGGGCTGAGGTGAGTCTACCTTGGTCTTCACCTTGGTATTAGGGGGCAAGCGTGACCTTTGCCTCAGGCAAAAGTAAAGTTCTGGATCGGGTGAATTGAATCACATGCAGGGCCTTCTGGGATCTGTCTCTGGTCAGACCAACTGGATTCAAATCCTGCCATTCGGGCTGTGTGACCTAGGGCAAGTGTCTTAGCCTTCCTGAGTCTTGGTGCCCAGCTGAGAAGTGAGCACAACTTCTTCATGAGCTTACGGGAGGTGCTGCCTGGCACAGGGCTAGGCCTTAAATGTTAACCCCCCTCCAGCCCGTATCTGTTTGTTGATTGACTATGAGGGTGCAGGGGGAGTCTGGCTGACAGGAAGCTCTTGGGAACCCCTTCCGAGTTCAAGGTCCCCCATTCCATCCCCACAGATGGTTCTGCCATGTGGATGACGACAACTATCTGAACCCGAGGGCGCTGCTGAAGTTGCTGAAAACCTTCCCCCAGACCCGTGACGTCTATGTAGGCCGGCCTAGCCTGAATCGGCCAATTCACGCTTCGGAGCCGCAACCTCACAACCGCACAGTGAGTCCCTCGCTGCCTCCTCCTTTGTGAACTGGCCGCTGGGTGGCGGGGCAAGGCCCTTAGGCGGGTGGGGGACGGGGTCAGGGGCAGGGCCCTTCGGGGGGCGGGTGCCTTTTCTGGGTTTCAGAATTGGCAGGATCGCTGTATCTGGGCTGGTGGCTTCTCCTCTGATCCTGTCTCCTCCTTTATGAGACAGAGAGCAGAGACGGGAGATTGAGATAATGCAAGGAAAGCAAAGACTGGCACTCAATTACTGAGGAGCAGTGGCTTGTCCTGGTCATACAGTGAGCATGGTGGGGTGAGCTGAGGTCTCCAGGCTCCACCATCAGGCTTCTAGCCACCTGGTATCACCATGTAGTTGGACGGATTGTTAAAATGCTGAATCTGTTGGGCCAGGTGGCAAATTGCGGCTGCCGGGAGCCCCTGAACCCTCCCTTCCCCTAGACAGCTTTCCTCTCTTCAGATTTCACTAATCACCCACAGAGGTATTGACACCTGGCACAAGAGGGTCCCCAGCACCCGCTTCAGCTCCAGACCTGAATGGACAGATTTAGGTTGCCTGATTTAGGAATAAATAAACAAAAGCCCAGGATACTCATTAAATATGACTTTTGGAGAAATAAGATTTTTTTAGTATATGTATATCGCATGTTTTTCCCCCTGTCCCCAGAACCCACCTGGATTCCAGTGTTGGGGTGAGCCAGGCCCCTAGGGCACCCTTGGCCCCCCTGAATAGGAAGGCCATGGGTCCCCCTCTCTAGAGGCAATGTCTGGAGCGGGAGCTGGGCCCACTATGGGGCTCTCTCCCTCTCAGGGTCACCATCTGCTTCTCGAGGGAAACCAAGAGCAGGAAACACAAAACCTTAATTATCTGCCGCTCATCAGCCTCTGAGCCCTAATTAAATCCTCCTGGGCCCTGAGGGGTGGTGTGCATGAGCAAGCTGATGCCAGGTGAGCCGAGGGGTCCCCCAGGTTCCCATACCACCTCTCCCTGACCTAAAGAGTTGAGAGCTTTGCTCTGAAACCTGACTCCCAGAGCTCATTCCCTAGCCCCGCTCCCTCCTGGCTTTGTGACCTTGACAGAAGTCACCTTGCCTCTCTGTGCCTCAGTTTCCTCACCTGTAGAATCAGTGAAAACAGTCGCTACCTCATAGAGCGGTTGTGAGCAAAAGAAGAATTAAGTGAGGTCACCTATTCAAGGGCCAGGATCTCCTGGAGAAGGAAATGGCAACCCACTCCAGTATTCTTGCCTGGAGAGTCCCATGGACAGAGGAGCTTGGTGGGCTACAGTCCATGGGGTTGCAAAGAGTCAGACATGACTGAGCAGCTAAGCACACAGAAACATTCAAGGGCTTGGAATGGGATCTGGCACATGGCAGATACTAGTGAGTGTTTTCCACCAGTACCCGATTCAGCTCCATGGGATTCTGAAGAGTCAGACATGACTCGGCGGCTGAGCACGAGCACCTGACTCAGCCCAGCCTCACCTCTGAGCAGTGTTTTTCCCGTGCTGGGCACAGGACCCTGCTGGGCACACCCGCTCCTCAAGCCCACAATGTGCACCAATGCCCTCCTTGTCAGACACCCCACCAGCAGGATCCCAGGACTGCTCCAGAGTGTCCTGGCCAGTTCAGACTGTGGGTGTCCCCCCAGGGTAGGATGGCAAAGGGGACAGAAGGTTTGGCTTGGGGTCAGTCCTAGCTCTGGGACCTCGGCAGGTGACCTCAGTTCTGTGTACCTCCGTCACCTGATCTGTAGCACAAGGCTTGACATGGTCGGTGCCTGGGGCTAGGCACTCACATGGTCACTGCTGATGTTACTGTGGTTCTCTGGGAGTGGAAGCCCTGCTCTCATTAATTCATTAAACAAGCATTTATTGGGCACCTCCTATGTGTTAGGTCCCAAAGAACCCATTCATTCTGCCTAGTTGAGACCTGACTTCTCTCTAAGAGGGCAGCGTTTCCAGAAGTAAGCTCGTAGAGATCTCGGAGGAGGAGAACACCTCTGGGCCTGGAGAACCATGGGATTTCAGAACTGGAGCCAATGTTGTGCTCATAGGTGACATATCTGAGGTCCAGAGAGGGGCAGGGACTCTTTCAAGGTTATACAGCTGTACAGTGGAGGGGGAAGCCCAGTGTCAGACTTTCCAACTTCCTGTCCAGTACTCTTCTCACTGCTGAATCATGGGAGATTACCAACCCAGTGCAACATACATCAATGAAGCGCCAACTGTATACTTGGGAGAAGGTAACCTTAGGGCACATTGACTAAGAGATGGTACAGTTGAAAAGGTACCGTGTTTCTCAAAAGCCTTGAAGAAATTCATGGGTGAATTCACAGGTCCTCACAGAGGAGGCAGAAGAGATCTTGGGCCACGGTGATGCTAGACAAGGGCAGAAAACAGTTTACACCCTAAAAGGGTGGTATTGGTTCAAAGATTGAAATGTCAAGGGCTTTACAAGCTGACCCATAAACCCACTAGTGTTTACCATGTGCCGGATCCCATTCCAAGCCTTTGAATGTTTGCCTGCCCTTCTCTTTTTCCTCCATGGGCATAATTTCAGGTTATAACAACTTTGCATGCGTGCTAAATCGTTTCAGTAATGTCTGACTCTTTCTGACCCTATGGACTTTAGTCTGCCAGTCTCCTCAGTTCATGGGATTCTCCAGGCAAGAATACTGGAGTGGTTTGCCATGTCCTCCTAGGGGATTTTCACATCCCAGGAATCGAATCTGTGTCTCTTACGTGTCCTGCATTGGCAGGCAGATTCTTTACCACTAGGGCAATCTGAGAAGCCTCATAGCAAGACTCTAGTGAGATGTGAAATATAAAGCTTTTGAGCCATGTTGGTTGTGAATAAGGGGAGGCCTGACTGTTGCCCCCACCCCTAGGCTCACCCTACACTTTGGCTTTCCCCATCTTCCCCCACAGAGGCTGGTACAGTTCTGGTTTGCCACCGGAGGTGCTGGCTTCTGCATCAACCGCAAACTGGCTTTGAAGATGGCCCCCTGGGCCAGGTAAGCAGAGACCTACAGGCAGGTGGGGGAGGTAGAGGTGTGCAGAGAGGAGGAATCGGCTGGTGTGTGGGTGGGGTGTTTGTAGCAGAAAGTGCTTGAAAGTGAGCTAAGGAGACACTACCTCTCATTCCCACTGCATCAGAGTTACACAGTTAGTGGTGAGCAAGCCACCTGTTACCATCCCTTGGGGGTACACTGCCTAGTGCACACTGCTACACACAGGCAAGCCGTGTAATCTCTAGGAGCCTCAGTTCCCTATCTGTAAAATGGACCTGATAACACAGTGGCCAGTGGTCATTGTAAGGGTTAAATGAGAAAGTGCCTGGCTGGCACCTGGTAGGAGCCCAGTCAATATTAGGTTCTGTTTTCAGCCCTCTTCTGACCAATCACTGTCACAAGGGAGGTGAAGGCCAAGTGGAGAAACACTCAGAGGAGGAAGTAGGGCCTTCTACCTGGGGAGAGGAGGGAAGGCTTCCTGGTAGAGGTGGCATTTGAGCTGGAATGGTCCTAGAAGAGTGGTGTCAGACTGAGGGCGATTGTGAGAGTAGGGGAAGCCCTCGGTACTGGGTGGGAGCACTGGTATTCTAGAGAGGACATGACAAAGGTCTCGAGGTCTGCTGGGCAGGCTTTACTGTTATTAACAGCCACATCAGTGTCTCCACCTTGAATTGAGGGTTGACTGAGCCAGGCCTGTACTTTGCTAAGATTATCACAGCCCCCAGGGAGGAAGGGGCGTTGGCCTTATTTCTACTTGGCTGAGAAAACTAAGTTGCTGAGAGGTTAAGTAAGTGATTGGTTCAAGGTCACCCAGGCCCAAGGTCTCTCAGCTGCTGGGTTTGGCTCAAGGGCCTGCGTGATTCGCCTCTGCAGCAACCTGCCCTGCCCTGCCCTGGATGGGGGTGCCCTCCGGAGGTAGTTTGTGTCCTGACTGGGAGCAGGAATGCTGTCCTAAGGTCTGTTGATAACAGGTATATACACATGACTAGGGGTCTCCCTGTGACCCGGATACCCCATCTAGGCTTCGGTCCCCCTCTATGGCACATTTGTGTGAATTAGAAAAAAGTACCCCCTCTGGGCAGTGCGGCCCCAAGGCACAGCCTGGGGAAGGTGACAGAGGATGGGTTTCTGTACCCGCTCGACCCCTCTCTCAGGCATCTTGTGCAGCAGGGCAAGCTGCCCAGCCTGGTCTCTAGGGCATTCGTGGGGTGCACAGTCAGGTGACGCCCTTGCCAGGAACACTGCTCCTCCCCCGCTTGGCACCTGGCTGACTGCAGATCATCCTGTAAGACTCTGTTTAGAATCTGCTACTGCCATGATTAAATAAAGAGCAAAACAAAAGACTGCCACCTCCTCTGGGAATCTGCTTTGCCCTCCCTGTGTCCCCAGGCCTCGTGCTTTCCTCTGACTTAGCACCAGTCCTCCTCTGAAATGACCTGCTCATCTGTCTGTCTCCCTCCAGCACGGAGGCTGCTGTTGAGGGCAGGAAGCATTTCTTTCCCATCTCTGTGTCCTCAGCTTCTGTGTCATCAGTTTCTGGCACCAGATAGACACTCAAACTCAAGAATGAATGAATGAGTGAATGAAAAGAAAGAAAAGGAAAGGATACATTTGTAAAAGGCTTCATCTCACCATTTTGCCACTTAATCCTCAAAACAGCTCTGGCTATTATCATGCCCGTTTTACAGAAGAGAAAACTGAGGCTCTCCAAGGCTTATAACGTGCACGAGGCCACACAGTATGCAGGGGGCAGATGCTAGAGCTGCACTATTCTTTCCCAGCTGGCTGTGGTGGAGGGAGGGTCTTCTGGGAGACAGGAAGGGCTCTGGGTATCAAGGGCCTTTGGCCAGTGGCTGCAGCATGGCTCTGTCCTTCAGTGGCTCCCACTTCATGGACACCTCTGCCCTCATCCGGCTGCCTGATGACTGCACCGTGGGCTACATCGTGGAGTGCAAGCTGGGCGGCCACCTGCAGCCCTGCCCCCTCTTCCACTCCCACCTGGAGACCCTGCAGCTGCTGGAGGCTGCCCAGCTTCCGGAGCAGGTGAGCCAGCCACGGGGCAGGTGGCAAAGGGGGAGGTGTGTGTGTGGGGGGGGCTCTCTCCTTTAATGGGGAAACTGAGTCCCAGCATGGCAAAGGTCCCCCCTAAGGTCATGCAGTGACTCAGTGCTCTCCACCTCTGACCCTTAATGGTTGGCATTTGTGATGCTAATGTTCTTTGATCTGGTTCTCAAATGCCAGCTGGAGGGACCTGCACAGATGAGAGGAAGCTCATCTTGAGATTCAGACCACTCAGGTCCTGAACGCTGCATCCTTCCTTCTCTTCAACCTCCCATCCTTACCACACCCTCCTTTTCAATGGCCTCCTCCTTCATCAGAGCTTACCTGGCCACTGCTTACTGCTTTCCTTCTCACGCAGGTGTTACTGGGAAAGACCAGGTCTTCAGTAGGTATGACCCATGTGTAATGTCAGGCTGGGGGAGGGGTGGGTACCCCTCCCATCACCTGGCAGGTAGTGACTCTGCTGAACTCTGCCTTGCAGATACTGCCCTCCAACTCATGGGTGTCCAGCCCCTTCCTGGCTGGGAAGGTCCCCGGGGAGGCCTGCATGGTATGAGTCAGAGCCCTTTTAGCTGCAAGTAACAGAAAGGCAATAGACTAATTAAACAGAAAAGGACCTTTTTGGGACCATGTACCTGAGAAGCTTAGGGTGTGGCTGACTTGCTCGATCTGGTGAGATCTGGGTGCTCATACCCGGTCCCCTGTCTCGGGTGTCCTCCCCTATGCTGGCCCCATTCTCAGGCAGGCTTGCTACTTGTGCTGGCAAGATGGCAGCCCCAGGTTTCCACTCCACCAGTGAGAAGAGAGCTCCTCCTTCTGTCAGACCACAGGGCTGATGCTCACTGGTCACATGGCTCACTTGGGTCACATGACCTGTTTCCTACCAGAGCCTAGAGCTAATGTTGATTGACCAGACCTAGAACTGGGGCGCAGGTTGGTCCCATTAGGACCACAGCCAGGAAAGAGGGGCAGATTTTGGGCCAAAACCAGGGTGTACCCTAAAGTCCCTGCTGTGCCAGACACTGCACTGGGGGCCTTATCTTTTTTAACTCTCAGGTTCCTCATAACATTCATAGGGAATGGATCTTAACATTATTCCCATTCTACAGATGGAGAAACTGAGGCCCAGAGAGTGGAACTAACTGTGGCTAGTTCAGGACAGAGAGGGACTTGAACCTTGATGGGTGGCCCCCAAATCCACAGTCTTTAACCACTGTGCTTGACTGCCTTTTGACTGGAGTCATCATCCACAGCCTCATTGCTTGTGGAATGATATGAGGGATTGCTAAGGCCCTAGAGTAGGTCTCAGGAAACCTCATTCCAGGAGCGCAACTTCCTGGAAAGGCACCTTCACCTCTTGAGCCTCAGTTTCCCAATCTGTAGATAAGGGGATCATTCCAGCCTCTTTAGTAACTGGGACTGTTGAGGGCACCAATGGGATTATGGGAGAATGGGAGGGGATGGGCCCCCAGTGAAACACCCATTACTGATGGTGGAATTTCAGGTGCAGAGACAGGCATTCTGTGCTGCTCAAAATGTCTTAGGCAACCTTCTCTGTTTCTACCAAAACGCTGCCCCCTTGTGGGGTTCCTGATGGGACAACCATCCCCCACCACCCCCCCCGCCCCCCCCCCCCAGCCCCCAGTTTCATTGCCTTCTCTGCTTCTCTCTGCACAGGTTACCCTTAGCTACGGCGTCTTTGAGGGGAAACTCAACGTCATTAAGCTCCAAGGCCCCTTCTCCCCTGAGGAGGACCCCTCCAGGTGGGTCTGCGGGCTGAAACTGTAGGATGGGCGGACTGGGGCCTGAGGCCAGGGATAGAAAGACAAGGGAACCAGGAGGGAGGGAAGTGAGAGAGGCTAGTAGCTGATAGCACAGAGCTGGGAGTGGATCTCAGTCGCTGCCCTGTCGTGGGCTTACTGTGTGACCTTGGGCAGGGGCCTGCCCAGTCCTCTCTGTATCTTGGTCGCCCCATTGGTAACACAAGGAGGCTGGGCGTCAAGGATCTGAAGGGGATCTCCCAGGCCTGATCCTCTGGGATTCTTCAGGAACCTCTAGAAGACTGAATTGTGTTCACTGAGCAAAGGAGATGCTCTCATGGAGAAACTCCAGACACTCATGGGGAAATTAAAAAAATTTTTTTCTTAGGCTCTTCGTTTCTTGGATGATACTTTTCCATGGACAGAGGGTTGGAATGAGGGCTAAAATGCCACCTAGGCACCTCCAGTTCTCCCCCCAAACACACCCCGGGGGGATTAGGGCTGCTCAGCTCAGCCCCCTCCATCCCACTCGCAGCCCCGGCAGAGGGCTCACCACTATCCCAAGGCTGCCGGGCCCAGGACTGTGTTGAATAAGTTGGGCATTACAAGGAGACAGAATCTGGCTCAATACAGGGGAAAAAAAATTTCAAGTTTCAAGAGGAAAGGAGCTACTTTATAATGGAGTGAGCTTCTTATCAGTAGAGGTGTGCAAGCTATGGCTGTATGTCAAGAGATTTACAAATTGGTGTTAAATTCTCTCAGAGCCTAAATATTCTAGAATCCATAGGTTCCTGCTTCATGGGGACTCAGGTCACTCAGAGGCTGTGGCCTCAGCTGTTCATGGTTTCTCTGGCTTTTGAAGTCTTTACCCATCAGTGGTTCTCAACCAGGGACCATTTTGCACCCCTGCCAAGGGACACTTGGTAGTGTGGGGGGACATTTTTGATTGTTAAGACTCAGCAGGGACTTCCCTGTGGATCCAATGGCTAAGATTCCGCGCTCTCAGCGCAGGGGGCCCGGGTTTGATCCCTGGTCGGGAATCTAGATCTCACATGCTGCTACTAAAGATCCTGCATGTTGCAATGAAGATAGAAGGTCTTGCATGCCACAGCTGAGACCCAGCACAGCCAAATAAGTAAATTAGATAAATAAATATTAAAAAAAAAATCTCATCTGGCATCTGGCGAGTGGAGTACAGGGCTGCTGCTAAGTACCCACAATGCCCAGGACAGTCCCAAAACAGAATTATCTGGCTCCTAATATTCATAACGTACCAAGGTGGAAAAACCCTGCTCCAAACCATCTCTGTGACATGCTCCCCCAAGAGCCTGTGAGGGTGACTGTCTTATCCATTTCTGGTCTCTCCACAGGTTTCACTCTCTCCACTGTCTCCTCTACCCGGATACTCCCTGGTGCCCGTAGCTGGTGGCCTGATGAACCCTGAACCTCTGGGCAAAGACTGGGCTAAGGCTCTCTGGTTGTCCTTAGTTTCCCAGGCAGCCTTGAGGGCCTGTGGCAGGTCTTGTGTGGGGGGTGCGGGGGCGGGTGGTGGGCGCAGGCAGTCCCTGGCAGGGCCTCTGAGAGATGAGCAAGCCCAGGATTGGATGATGACTGGTGCTGAATGCATCTCAAGCCCTGGGGGGGGAGGGTGTGTTGCACAGCCCAGGATTGGGGGCACCAAGTAAGCGCCAGAGAGGCCTCAATGGTTGGGCCTCCATGGGCCCTGGGCAGCTGAACTGAATGAGGATGGAGGGTCCTTAAGCTACTTGGGCTCAGGAATCCTAACCCTCCAGAGAATTACCTGGGCCCCTGGGTATGCAGAGCCCCCAGCTCTCGTCTCTCAGTTCCTCTCCTGGGATCAAGCACTGGGCCACTCACTCCCAGCTTCCTTGGCGGGATCCTCAAGCACTAAGGGGACCCAAGTGGAAGAAGGGCAGAATCCAGAATCTGTGGCAGATAATGTTGTTGCTGACCAGTCTCCAGCCCCTGCTCCCTACCTGATGTTGTTTGGAGCATCAGCATGGCCAGACCCAGATGATGAATCAGAATGGGTCCCAGCCCATCGTGATGTTCCTTTTGCTCACTTTCCCAGCTTCCCTTGCTATTAGGAGCTAGTACATGGCCCAGCTGTGGCCAGAGCCAGATCTCTGTCTGTTAGTGCGAATTAAGCAAAGCCAATAGAGAGGCTTCTAGGGAAGGCTTTGTAGCCCTATACCCCATCTTTCTGATGCAAATGTGGGTGTGATGTCTGGATCTAGGGCAGCCACCTTGCTGCCATGAAGGGAATGCCAAGACAATCATTTCCACAGCTCTCCCTTCCAGTATCTGGTTCTGTAAGAAGATTAAACCCTTATTTGTTTAAGCCTTGCTTGGTTCAGTTTTCTGTTACATGCAGTCAAAGTCATTCCTGAGCAGGATGGGAGGATCTTTCATCTGTCTGTCTCAGTGATGTTGATTTTGGGTCCCTGAGCTGGACAGCACTGCCCTGCTCTTGCTGGCCGTGTGACCTGGGGGAATATGCTTGGCCTCTCTGGCTTGTTTGCTCATTTTACAGATGAGATAAGGAGTACTTACTTCATGGGTTGTGGGTGAAATGATGCAGGGTTTGTAAAGGGCAGAGCACAGAGTCTGGTATGGAGAAAGGAACGGCTCCGTGAAAGTGATGGCTAGTAGTGTGTGCTGTGTCATGGTGTGCTGGGATGTATAAGGGTGTGCCCATGCACCCTTCTCTGCTTTTCTGTGCCTAACGATGTATGTGGGACGTATAGATGTGTGTGTGCCTCTGTCATGCCCCTGTGTGAGTGATACGCATGTGAGTGAATACATGTGTGTCATGAGGTACTGGTTTGCTGAGGACAATACTTCCTTTTATCTGCCTTCAGGGCCTGGGTTGAGGTGGTCAGAGAATCAGGGAAGGCAGAATGGAGCTGAGGGATTCAGCCTCTGGTATCAGATAAAGGGGCACTTTGACAGCCCAGGTAGGAGCTAGGTAAAGGTAAGTGCCCTTAAAATTTCACGTCCCAAAGAGGTTGCATGACTGAATGAAAGTGATTGTGGTGAAATTTCAGGCCTGGTGGTGTCTGTGGGGAGGGCTAGGAAGAGGATGTGTCTGCTCCCAGCCTGCATCATGCTCAGAGATGTTGAGGGGTTGGGGGTCACAGTGGAGCTCAGGGCAGGGGGGAGGAGGGAACAGAAATCCAGAGGGACAGAGGGGCTTTGATCCAGGCAGCCAGGGCTGGGGGCTTCTTTGAGGCATGTCCTCCAGCCCTCGAGGGACCTTGTCCCTGCCACAACTCTGTCTGGGCTGATGGAACTACTGAACAATGAAGCCTTGACCCCTTCTCTTCCAAGGAGGAGTCTGACCCCGAGAGGAGCCGCCCTGCGCTTGTTAGGTGCAGGGCTTCCTTTCTTTCTAAGTTGACCTAATGCTGGGTGTGTGGGATGCGAGCCGAGTGGGGCGGCCTCTGGGCTCACAGCCTGTAGGGATGGGAATGGTGTACTCTACAGCCGCCATCCTCTCCACCCCGTGTGTGGAGGGCTGCCGGCTGGCCCGCTTTTAGAAGCAATAGCAGATTTACGGGTTGTTCCCAGATCCGGAGGGTCGGGTGGAGGGAACAGGACTCGGGCCATCTGCTGCCTCCATTGTCCCAGAATAGCTACGTAGGGCGGGGAGCAGAGTCAGCAAGGATCAGAACTGGAATGGAGGAAGGAGGGAGCCTGGGATTAACTCCTTGTGAGTCTGTGTGGGAAGGGGGAAGCTGCCTGTAGGCTGTGCTAGGGTGACCTGTGCGGACCCCACAGGCAGGGGCTGGGAGCGTGGTGGGGAGGCAAGGTTGAGCCACCTTGTCTTGGCCTTGCTGTACCCCTTAGGCAAGTATTATTCCCATTTTACAGGTTGGGAAACTGAGGCACAGAGAGAGAGAAGGCCCTTGGTCCAGGTCATGGGACTTTTAGGGGCTAGGGCCAAGGTTTGAGACTCCACAGTGATCATCAGTGCGGGACAACCATGGCGGGTGGGAGAGCCTCCTCAGGCTGGGCCTCCTTTATCCTCTGCCTCGCAGCCCTTGGGCAGCTGACTTTGCCATTCACTGGCTTCACCTGTGACATAGAGTGACCTCTACGTAGCCTGCAGGTGTGGTTTTGAGACGCTGCACAAAAAGCTCCTGGGGCAGGTAGTTCCTCAGTAACCACTGTCTCCCGGCTCTCCCCAACCTCAGTGTTCTCAGCTGTAAAAGGGGGTGAAAAGGGCGTTACCATAGCAGCCTCCTCACTGGCCTCCCCCCAGACCCCCCTCCGCCTTGCTCCTCGTTACTCCTCGTGGGTGCGCAGTTTCTCTGTCTGCCCCAGTCCTCCCTGGAATGGTCCCCCAACTCTGCACGGCTGGATAGCTCTTGTCAAGCCCCAACATCCTCTCCTAGGGAGGCTTTCCTTGATCACCCACCACAAAGTGGCTACCTGACCGCCATCACTTCCCTCTGGGGTAGCTCTCCAGGTGGCTCTAAACCTCACAGGCACATCTCTTGTGGGTGCACCTGCTTGCTCATGTATCTGTTGCTCGCCCCTGTCTGACTGTTGTCTCTGCGATCCCAAGGATCGTGTTGGTTTTGCTCACTGCTACTCGCTACCTGGCACACACTCAACGAATATTTGTGGGATGAGTTGAAAAATGGGTGAGTGAGCTTCTCAGAGCTCTTCCAGCTTGTCAGTTTTAAGAGTCTATGAAAGGTGCTAAAACCCCTTGCGGACAAGATGATGGGGAAGCTTTATAATGGAAAGATCAAGTTGGTAACATTGACCATTTTTTTTTAGTATCATGCACAAAGGAAAAATTCTGACCGTAAGTGCTCCTGATTATGGTGCATTAGGAAGGACACAGCTTCACCCAGGAAGTCTGCTTGCCAAAGTAATTGACCCCACATATGAACCCTCTTGATCTAAATATCAGTCTCCAGGAAATGGGGGGAGGGCACAGTAGAACATGTTAAATGACACCATGAGGGTTCAACCAGGCAAATCAACAATGGGGACAATTCTACAGACAAAGACCTGGTTTCTTCAACAACTAAAACACCATAAAAAAGGTAGGAGGAAGGAATGTTAGACATTAAAAGAGATTTAAGAGTCATAGCAACAAAATACAGTGCCTGGATCTTGTTAAGATCCTGGTTCAAATAAATGGATCCTAAAGAGACATTTTTTGAGAAAAATAAGGAAATTTGAAAATGGATTTCGTATTAGATAGTCTTAAGAAATTGTTCATTTTATTAGCTATGATAATGAAGTTACTTTTTCAGAAATATTCTAATATGTGAGAGATGCATTCTGAAATATATTTGGGTGAAATGATTTATTGTCCATAATTTTTTTTAAAGAGATGCTTGGGGGAAAAGAATGAAATAAGTATGTTAAAGTGGGGATAGTTGTTGAAATAGGGTGGTGGGCACACAGGGGTTCATTCTTGCTATTTTCTTTACTTGGGTGTGTGTTTGAAATTTTCCATCATAAAAAGTAAAATTAAATAAATAAGAAGGCTGTGGATATTCTATTTTGCTGGCTATGGCCCTCCCCTCTCCCCTTTTTAACTTTCTCCCTCCCCTCCCCCTTCCTCCATGCCCCACATTCAGGCCTGAGAACATCTGTTCTCATCAGACACTGCTGTCCTGACTCTACTTTCTGTTCTCCCCAAACACCCAGAGAAAGGAGAGGCAGACCTGGACTGAAGGCTGGTCCCTTCCTGACTTGTGTGTTGCCTGTTTCCTGGTTTCTCTGAGGCCCACCCTGATTTCTTTTGGTTCTGAGCACTGGTCCCAGCTGCTTCATCGCCCAGCAGCACTTTCCTTGGGCAGTCACAGTGACAGTCACAGCCATCACTTACCACTGCCCCTAGTCACCCATCCAAGAAGAGTTTACTGCTCAGCTCCTCTGGTGGGAGTGTCTGGGATCCCTGTGTTAGAGATTACACAGGGGAGTCAGGTGTAAGCCCTACTCTCAAAAGGGAGCTCAGATCCCAGTTGGAGCAGTATTAAAAACATGGCTTAATTGATGATGAAATGTGACCATAGGGCAGAAGAAAGAGGGCTCATTTCTAGGGGCAGCAGGAATCAGGAAGGTCTCCATCTGGAGCCAGGAAGATGTCAGACTGAACGAAATGCATCACATCCTGCCTTGCGGATAAGTCTAGGGAGACCCGAAGGAAAGTGAAAATGCTAGTTATGGTTGTGAGTGCTACTGTCTTCATGTGCCTACTTATCTCACCATGCAGGGTAAAGGTGAAGTATGTATGTACCTAGCCCCGTGTCCACATAAAACACAGGGAGTTCTCACCCTCGTTCCCTTCCTACATCTCCTCCTGAATGACTGTGTAAATCTCTCCAGGGCAGAGACCCTGCACAATGCATTTCTGTGCCTCATATTATCTGGCACAGTGCCGGACACATAGCAGGCACTTCATGCAGACCAAAGACTAGGTAAGTGAATCAACCTCAGGCTAGTACCAAACCGGCTGTATTAGAATCACAGATGCTTGGTAAAAACAGATTCTAAAGCCCCATCTTAGGTCCTCGGAATGCATGTCCCCAAAGAAGGGGCCGAGGAATCTGTGTTTTTACCCGGTTCCCAAGAGGATCTAAGTAGTTCCTGGCTTAGCAAACAAGGTGGGATGTGAGATTATTTCAGCACCACGGACAGAACCCCACACTGCAGTCCCTATCTCCTCTCTTTCCTGGGACCAGCTGGGGCAAGGGCATTCTATGTGTGCATGTGAGAGGAGCTAATGGTCTAACCCTGACGGGGCCCATGAGACATCTGTGGCTCTGGCCTTCATGTGACACGGCCCTCGTCTGTGCTTCAGGAGCGAGTTTAGGGGTGGGCACTGGTCCTGCTGTGGGAGACAGCTCTGACTGCACAGGGAGAGGCAGGATAATGAATATCCCCTCTATTTCTTTTACAAGTTATAAGCGACCCTCATACTGTGCAAGCAGCAAAGCATGAAGCCTGAGCCAGTGTGAACAAATTAATCCCCCAAAGGTGGTTTGAGCACCTACTGTGTTCAAGGGCTGTGCTGGTAGCCAGGGGGCACCTAAGGATGAGCGAGATACAGCTGCCTCCCCAAGGAACCCACAGCTTGTCAAATATGGTTCATTGACTGTTAGAAAGGAGAGCAGCCTTGAAGATAACCAGACCCAGAGTCAGCGAGTGTGCTCACTGGAGAGGCAGCCTGGGGAGTGGAGAGAACAGACCTGTGGCAGAAAAGGCTTTTGGGATTTGAGACCTTGCTCTAGCACTGACTAGATGTGTGGCCTTGTGCCTGCTGTTTAGCTTTCAGAGCCTCAGTTTCCTAATCTGAGAAGTAGGAGTGATTACATCCTTCCATCAGCCTGGTTCCAGGGGCACAGCCCCAGCACCATTCATTCACTCATAGATTCACATTCATTCATTCACATTACATTTGTGCTGGGTATGCTGACGGTCACTGCGAAGGTGCTTGAGAATCAAGGTGCATGAGAGATGGCATGCAAGGGGTGTAAGCTGGGGTGGAGGGTAATACTCCTGGCCTTCAGTGAGATGACATTTCCAGCCTCCCTTATAGTGAGGGGCCGGCCGTATGACTGAGTTCTGGCTGATGGATGTGTCCTACTTGCAGGCCTGGCCCATAAAATTCCCCCCTACGAGATGATCTCTCTCTGTCCTCATCGCTGGCTGGATGGAGAGGACTTGGGTTATAGGAGCCTGGAGATGGGAGAAGCCCAGGTCCCAGAATCTCTTTGTGGAAGTCTGTCCATCAAACAGCTGCACAGAATTGTTAGAAGAACCAGAAACAAACTGGTGTTGAGTTGGGGTCTTGGGGTGTCTGTCACAGCACTTAGCCTGTCTGTGCTATCTGTGCCCAGTCATGTCTGACTCTCTGTGGCCTGCCAGGCTCCTTTGTCCATGGGATTTTTTTCAGGCAAGAATACTGGGTCCTCCTCCAGGGGATCTTCCCCACCCAGGGATCGAAACCATGTCTCTCACATCTCCTTCATTACAGGTGAAGCCATCCAGGAAACCCCAGCCTATCCTGACCAATACTAATACAGGAGATACAGCAAACAGGTAAACAAATAAACAGGAGTTCTAGAAACTGATGGAGTAATGAGGGCCACATGCAGGAAGGAGCCAGTGGGGGATCTTTGCAGGACACATTATGGATTTATTTTTAAATTCTTCCAACCTTAACGAGTAAACCTTCAGCCTCTCGATGGTCCTGGTCTAAAATTCTTTAGCTTTGTCTGGCTAACCTCCTTCTCAAGCCTTCTGAAACCCCATCTTGCATGACCTATGTCACTCTTAACTCCACCTTCTGGATTTTTTTTCAAGGACCTGCTGTTTGTTTGTCTTTAATTTTTATCTTTAATTTGGCCCTGCTGGGTCAGAAACCTGTCCCTTCATGCTACATAGCTCCAGTGACCTTTCTCTCTCCCACCCGTATCCTGGCCTTCTTGGAAAAGTCTCCAGATGGATCTGTGTTCCCCTCTCTCCAGCCCATTGACCCTCCCTCACCCCAGCTTTGTTCAGTATTTGGGTGCGAGCAGATCTGTATCTTTAATGATTTTACAGAAGCATGATACAGACCGTGAGACTGAAAAACCCAATTTACCTGTTGGTTTGCAAGAGACATTTATGTAGTTCAAATCTGTTTTATTTGTGTCTGATTATTTTAAATTAAATCTAAGTAAATTCTAATATGTTAGTAATATGTTTTCGGTGCCATTTACCCATTGCTGCGTAATAAACTACCCCAAAATATAGTGGCTTAAAGCAGTGACACCACTTATTTTGCTCATGCATCTGTGATTTGGGGGGGTTTGGTGGGAAAGTCCATCTCTGCTCTGCTTGGTGTCCACTGGGGCGGCTCCAGCTGGGGTTGGATCATTTGGAGGCTCTGACATCTGATGCCTGGGTGGGGAAGACTCAAATTGCTATTGTCATTCTCTCTATGAGGTCCCTCTGGTATGACGTTGCAGGGTAGCTGGACTTCTTACATGCTGGCTCAGGGCTTCCAGCCAAGAGAGTAAGCTGGGTTGCCTCTTATGATCTGGCTTAGGAAGTCTAGCAGCATCAACCAAGGCCAGCTCATATTCAATGAGAGGGCTGGCCCCACCCTTGCCTTTAAGAAATTACATTATTAATTTTAAAAAATGTGTTAAAATATATAATGTAATTTTCCATTGTAACCATTTAAGTGTACTTCAGTGATACTAATTACATTCACAGTGTTGTACAACCACCACCAAAACTTTTCTGTAATGGCCATCCATGTTGTAGCTGGTATCAGAACTCCATTCCTTTTCACAGCTGCGTACTATTCCATCACCTGTATATGTCACATTTTCTTTATCCCTTCATCCACCCATGGACACTTGGGTTGCTTCCATCTTTTGACTATTGTGAACAATGCTTCTGTGAATGCTGGTGTGCAAATATCTGTTTGCATGTCCGCTTAGAATTCTTTTGGGAATATACCCAGGAGGGCAATTCCTGAATCATATGGTCATTCTGTGTGCCTTTTTTTTTCTGAAGAACTGACATACTGTTTTCCACAGCAGCCACCCCATTTTACATTCCCACCAGCAAAGCACAAGGGTTCAAATTTCTCCACATCCTCACCAGCATGTTTTCTGTGTGTGTGTGTGTGTGTGTGTGTTTTTAAGTAACAGTCACGCTAATGAGTATGAAGTCTCGTCAATGGGTATGAACCATCTCCCTGTGGTTTTGATTTACATTTCCCTAATGGTTAGTGATTTTAAGCATCTTTTAATATGCCTATTGCCATTTGTATATCTTCTTTGGAGAAATGTCTTTTCAAGTCCTTTGCCCACTTTTTAATTGGGTTGTTTTTTGTTGTTGTTCTTGGTGATGAGATCTCATTCTTTTTTGCAGTCACGTAGTATTTCAAAGAAAGTTATACAGTTCTTTTACTAACCAGTCCTCTATTGATGGCTATTCAGGTTGTTTCCAATCATATGTTGTTCAAGCAATGCAATAACGAATTTTCTCCTACACATGATATCATGCTCAGGTGTGAGTATATTGGAAGAGAAATCCTTGCAGTAGGATTCATGAATTAAAGAAAAGCTGCATGTGTCTGTTTGGTAGATGCTGTCCAATTGCCCTTGAGAGAGTATGCACCAGTTTATAGTTCCTATAGCTATGTAAGAGGGCAAGGTGCAGCTTTAAAACTAACATGTAAGTTTTCAGCATTATGCCAAAGATTTCTTCTTCCTTGGGGATGCTAATCTGACATTTCCTAATACCGATTAAAATGTTGGCCTAACACTGCCCTCTGTTAAGGGATTTGCAACTTAATTGCATTTGTTCATAAAATGGAATTAATATCAAATAACTTGCCATCAAGAGTGATTTTTGACCCTGTGCTATGACAAATCCATTCATGTTTTATGTTTTAAAAATCTATTCAAAGTTAAAAAACTGCTTATTAAAATGATATTAAAAAAATCAGACTCAATCTCAATACATATGCCAATCTTTCCAAATAGGATAAATTTATTCTTATCCATTTTCCCCCCAGAGGTATAGCCATGAAAATTCACGCCTGGAAACTCTTTTCTGTTGTCAGTGGTATCTAACAAGATCATGGAGCAACTCGCACATCAAATATTAACTCAACCTGCACTTTTTAGGTGATATGTGGATTTAGAAGCAAACAGCATGCTTTCCATAGCCAACACCAAACTCCTCACTCCTCTGGCTTATAATTAAGAAAGTAAATGAAAGTTGTTGTGATCAAGCCAGGATCAAATTAAAACAGATAAACAGACTGTGGCCACACTAACTATAATATAGTAATGTATGTTCGTAATTAACTAGACACAGTTTTCAAGAAGAAGGGGACTTTTTTCAGAGGCGAAAACTCCTGTAAATGAAGATCTAACATGTATTAATAAATCAACTCAGGACGCGAATTCTGTATGCTGTTCATGGCAACTAATGTAATATTTATATTAACTGATAATAAAGATATATGTCAAATAAGACTTGATGTGCAGGGTGAGTAAATGAGAAATATTTAGTATGTTAAAATCATAGTATATGCACAATTCACTTTGTACTGTGTGTCAATGTAGAAACTAGTTGACCTAAATAATAACTCACTTCTCTTTCCTTGCATGATGCCTTCAAGTTCATCCAGTCCAACCTCTTACCCAACAAAGGAACCCCGGATCACCCAAGCACTGCTGATTCCTCCAATGATGACAGTTTGACATTATCTCAAATGGCAGCAAAGCCGTGATGCATCTTAGAAGTCACCTAAATTGGGTGCTTTGGGGCTTTCCCCTCCTCTGGGAGCTGTCCAGAACACACTGGCTTCTTCCTCAGCCACCTGAGATTTACAAATACATAACTGCCCAGAGATTTTTTTTTTTTTTGGAAAAAACCTCCCCAGGTGATTTCAGTTTACAGCAAAGTTTGGGATTATCTGTTTCTACTTTACAAAGACCATCATCACCTGCTGGTCATCTCCTCATTCATTTGTCACACGAACTTTTATTGAACTTTTTTTTAACTTTTATTGAACCTTCTATGCTAGATACTGAGGACACTTATATGTTACTTGCCTAATTTATTTTTGCACCTAAAGACATTTTGGGGTGAATTTTAAAAACTTTTTTAATGTAGACCATTTTTAAAATCTTTATTGAATTTGTTACAATATTGCTTCTATGTTTTGGTTTTTTTTGGCCACAAGGCATGTGAGATCTCAGCTCCCAGACCAGGGATTGAACTCTCATCCCTGCATTGAAAGGGGAAATCCTAGACCACTGGACTGCCAGGGAAGTCCCAAGACATTTGTTTTAAACAGAAAGTTTATATAATGGATTTGATGGGCCAGATCTATTAAATCTATCATACTTCAACATAGGCACATAATTCTTAAAATAAGAATTGCCTAAAAGGTACACTACTATCTAAAAAGTAAATTACTGACTAAAAGGTCCCTTGTATATTACTTGTGATATTCATACCACCTTTTAGGAAACAATTCACTTCTGTATTTGTTCACTCATTCTTTCATCCATCCATCCCATATTTCCTGAGCTCCTCTGATGGGCCGTGCTTGATACTGGGCATCGTCCCCTGCCTTCTTGCGTGACCATGCCTAGTGTCCATCAGTCACCCAGGAGCCTCCCACGCTCCCTGCTGCTGGAACCAGAACTGAGCCTTCCTCACCCAAAGCAGTCAGGCCCTGATGCTAGACCTGGGGGTGGAGTCCCAGTGGGTAGTGTAGGCTGTCACCACCAGGGGGCACTCCTGCCTCACTGCTGGCTTCTCACCCAGGCCAGGGCCAGGGCAAGGTGGGCCTGGCTGGAAGGGGAGGATGGCAGGCATGCTGCTGAGGGGCACGAGGCCAGGCTTTTGAAGAGCCTTATGGGATAAGGAGGCATTGAAATGGGGCCCTTGCACTCATATTCTAGGAAATTTCCCCTCTTCCCGACGGGAAAAGAGCACACAGTACATCTATTGACACAGGAGCAGCTGGCGACAGCGGCCCTGGATGAACCCATCCTGCCATTTGGTGAAGGGCAAGGCCACCCCGTGTGCAGATACTGAGCCCATCATAAGCACCAGACAACATACCTACAGCTGATCCAGAACCTGTCCTCTACCTCAACCCTCTGCTGATCCTTTCCAGGGGGAGGAGAGAGCTGATGGGGGTCAAGGGGGGCTCTCCTGGGGACTGGGGCCACCCTGATTCCCACCTACAGCCACGAAGACCAGTCCAGGTGGATGGGGCCTTCTACAACTGTTCTTCCCCTGGGCCTCAGTTTTCCCTTGTATAAAATGGAGCTGAAATAATTTCTGCCCCATCTGCCTCTCTTGGGAGCATGGCTGTGAAAACTGCTGCACACAGCAAAGAACAGGTTTGAAGAGAAACAGGAGAATCTAAAATGGAACTTGGAGCCCCTCCTCTCTGCTCCTTCCTGCTTTGGAATTTGCTCCAATTTGTAATCTGTGTGAGTAAGTCTGTGCTTCACCACGCCTTGCCGGAGCTGGCAATCAGGTGCGGTGGTGGCTCCTGCCTTGCCCTGCAATGACTTTTCTCTAATTGCTCTAATCTGTGTTTTCACGCACTCGCTGGAAAATGAGAAGAGCCGCCAGCTCCACGGAGGAGGGGAGCTGAGGTGTGAACCCCAGGCAAGGGGGAGGGGAGGCGTGCAGCCAAGCACTTACTGTCTACAGCCCCTGGGAGCGGAGGTGTGCAAGTGTGACGATTCCTGGGGAGCCCGCGTACCTGGGAAAGGGGATGGGGGAGGACAGGGAACCCCGATGAAGTCTGTCTCCCAGGGAGAAGAAGACTGAGGTCAGAGCGCTAGCTGGGCACAGGACCCAGGGAGCGGTCTGTGGGTGAGTGTTTTCTCCGTGTGTGAGTCCCCCTTGTTTCTGGGAGTGTGCAGCGGTGGCTTTCTCTGAGACAGGATGATTCCGTGTGGTCTCACCTGATTTGTCTTGCCTTTGGGAGGACAGTTCAGTGTGCGTCTGTGTCTGGTGTTTTGTCTCTGGCGGTGTGTCTGCACGTGAGTGTGTGTGACAGAGAGAGCAGGTTGCATGTGACCACCGCTAGCAGCTGGCTCTGTGGGACTTAGCTTCCAGTTGCAGGGTTTCCTTGCTGAGCCTCTGGGAACCCCACCTTGGGCAGAGGTGCTGGTGCAGCTGGGGGCGGGATGGTGCTAGCCCAGATAGCCGCTTAAGCCCCTACTGCTGGGCTAAAGCGATTATCTCTGTGTGTGTGTGTGTGTGTGTACTTGTATAGGTGGGTGAGCCTGAGCTCACAGCCTTTAGGAGTTGCAGAATCCTCAACTACCCCCAAAAAAGGTCCAAAAATTTGCCCATGGTGTTTCCTTCCCTCCCTTCGCTTGCCAGGAATCCCTCCCCCTGGCTGACCTGGATATGTGCATTCACATGAAGAGGAAGATGCTCTGCTCCTAAATTGCTTCTCCTCCTAGGGGTTCTCTGGTGCTAATGGTGGCATTTCAGTCAGTGTCAGAGGGGAGATGGCTTGGGATGTGGGGCACTTCCTGGTGCTGCCTTGGTGACATGCGACAAATTGAGATTCTTGACCTTGTGTTTGACAAATGAATTGCGTATAATCACCGTTTAGTTTTACCTGTGTAAACCTAAGCAAGAGGAAAAGCTTTGGGTTGCTCCTCCTGGTGCCAGGAGACTCTACACAGGATTAATTATGATCAGAAGCAGTAAGTGTGAAGTCCACGGATGAAATGTTCCAAAACTGGTGAGTAAATCCAGTTTCCTATAACGAACACGTGATAAAGAAAGAGAGTTCTCAGCAGAAACATGTCAACAGTGGCTAATACTTAATAGCTCCTCCTACATATCAGGCACCAAGCTCTTCCCAGGTCAGCTCCTGAAACCCTCAAAGCCACCTTATGATGCCCATTTTATTTTTTGGTTGTGCTGCATGGCATGTGGGATCTTAGTTCCCCAACTGGGGATCGAACCCTCACTCGCTGCATTGGAAGCATGGAGTCTTAACCACTGGACTTCCAGGGTGCCCATTTTAGAGATGAAGAAACTAAGGTATAAAGAGGGTAAAGAATTTGCCTTGAGATCACACAGTTCATGGAGTGGGAATTTGAACCCAGACTGGCTGGTACCCTTGCCTACTACCCAGCCACTAGGTCATGAGTTATAGGAGAGCCCTCTAGGGTAGTCTCAGTGTGGGTTTAATGCCGTTCCTTCCTGTATGGTGGCTTAGATGGTAAAGAACCCGAACGCAATGCGGGAGACCCGGGTTTGATCCCTGGGTCAGGAAGATCCACTGGAGTAGGAAATGGCAACCCACTCCAATATTCTTGCCTGGTGAATTCTGTGGACAGAAAGCCTGGTGGGCTACAGTCCATGGGGTCGCAAGGAGTCAGACAAGACTGAGCTACTAACACTTTCTTTCCTCTTGCAGGAGACCCACAAGCCTCGGTTTCACATGGCAAAGACAGGGGAAGACAAGTCTGAAAGAGACATTTACCCCATGTGGCTAGTATTCGTTTGGTGTATTTTCTCTTTGTGGTATGCAGATATTCTCCAGCTTTTCCTTTATTTCTGCACCAGGTATGATGTTCAGCCCAGCACCTTGCTGTCTCACCTGCACACGTGTCAATAGCTCCAGCCGCAGTGATCAGCGTGCAGCACCACACGCTGGTTGGTGAGGCCCCTCCAGTTCAGGCCAAGGCTGATTCACAGTGTCTGGGAGCTGGGATTTGAGTGCTGGTGTCTTGGAACATCTGACAGGAGGCTGGGGGTGCACCTGGAAAATGGGGGTGCAAGAGGTGGAGGTTGCACCATCATATCTACCTCACAAGGCTTTTGTGTTTTAGTTAGGGGTTGCTTCGTTTTGCCAATCATAGAGACTGGAAATGACAGTGGCTTATACCAGACTGGGGCTTATTTCTCTCTTATATAAAGGATGTCAGGAGATAGGCATCCAGGACTGGGGGGAGGGAGGCTCAACTGTGTCTTGAAAGCACCAAGTCCTAATTTCCTCATTTGCTTTAACTTAAGAGAAAACTGAGGTGTGATTTACATACAGGAAAGGAAATTAAATGCATGGATTCTAAATGTACAGTTTGATGGATTTACATATGGGTATCAAACATGCCCAGCATCCCAGAAGGTTCCCTCGTGTGTTCTCTCCCAGTCACCAACCCTTTCTCCCGCAAGGCAATCACTACCCTGACTTCTGTCACTAGGGACTGGTTTTGCCAATTCTTACCCTTCATTTGAACAGAGCCATAGAGCATGTTTTCTTGCTTTTGGCCTCTTGGACTTCGTGTAAAGCCTGTGAGATTCATCCAGGTTGTGGGACATATATCAGCAGCCGATTCTTTTTATTGCTAAGTGATGCTCTATGGTGGGGAAACACACTATTTGCTTATTCTTTCACTTGTTAATGGACATTTGTGCTGTTTTCTGGCCATAGTATAATGAGTAAAGCTGCAATGAGAATTTATGTCAAGTCTCTGCGTGGACATGTGCTTTTACTTCTCTTGGGTAAATCCCTTGGAGTGGAATGGCTGTAGCCTTGTGAGAAACTGCTGAACAGTTCTTCAACAGGGTGAACCACTGACAGTCCCACTGGCTTTGTGGGAGAGTTGATCCTCATCCTTCTGTGCAATATTTGATACTTTCACATTTTGACCATTCCTTTGGGTGTGAATGGTAGCTTATTGTGGTTTCCTTTGGCATATATATCTGATAGCTGCTAATGTAGGGTATCTTTGTGTGCATATTGGTCATTTTGATGTTCCCTTTTGTGAACTGCCTCTTCATATCTTTGCCTACTAAAACACTGTGGTTTTTTTTCTAATTGATTTGTAGAAGTTCTTTATATGTGCTGGATACTAGTCCTTTGTCAGATATAGGTATTGAATTATCTTCTCTGCATCTGTGTATTGGCTTTTCTTTCTCTTAATGGTGTCTTTGGCTGAATATAAGTTCTTAATTATTACGAAGTCCAATTTACAAATTTTTCCTTTATGGTTAATGTTTTTGTGTCATGTTTAAAAACACTTTTCCTCCCCAAGGAGTCTTTCTTTTTTCTTTTTTTTTTTTTTTATTGAAGGATAATTGCTTTACAAAATTTTGTTGTTTTCTGTCAAACCTCAACATGAATCAGCCATAGATATACATATGTCCCCTCCCTTTTGACCCTCCCTCCCATCTCCCTCCCATCCCACCCCTCTCGGTTGATACAGAGCCCCTGTTTGAGTTTCCTGAGCCAGACAGCAAGTTCCCATTGGTTATCTATTTTACATGTGATAATGTAAGTTTCCATGTTACTCTTTCCATATATTTCACCCTCTCCTCCCCTCTCCCCATGTCCATAAGTCTATTCTCTATGTCTACTTCACTGATGCGCTGTAAATGAGTTCTTCAGTATCATTCTTCTAGATTCTGTATATATGTGTTAGAAGATGATATTTCTCTTCCTCTTTCTGACTTATTTCACTCTGTATAACAGGTTTTAGGTTCAACCACCTCATCAGAATGTGTTCCTTTTTATGGCCGAGTAATATTCCATTATGTATATGTACCACAACTTTTTTATACATTCATCTGTCGATAGACATTCAGGTTGCTTCCATGTTCTAGCTATTGTAAATAGTGCTGCAATTAACAATGGGATACATGTGTCTTTTTCAGCTTTGGTTTCCTCAGGGTATATGCGTAGGAGTGGGATTGCTGGGTCATATGGTGGTTTTATTCCTACTTTTTAAAGGAATCTCCATACTGTCTTCCATAGTGACTATATCAATTTACATTCCCACCAACAGTGCAAGAGTGTTCCCCTTTCTCCACACCCTCTCCAGCATTTATTGTTTGTAGACTTTTTGATGATGGCCATTCTGACTGGTGTGAGGTGATGTCTCATTGTAGTTTTGATTTATATTTCTCTAATAATGAGTGTTGTTGAGCATTTTTTCATGTGTTTGTTAGCCATCTGTACATCTTCTTTGGAGAAATATCTGTTTAGATCTTTTCCCCACTTTTTGATTGGGTTGTTTATTTTTCTGGCTTTGAGTTGTATGAGCTGCTTGTATATTTTGGAAATTAATCCTTTGTCAGTAGTTTTATTTGCTATTATTTTCTCCCATTCTGAGGGTTGTCTTTTCACCTTGCTTATAGTTTCCTTTGCTGTGCAAAAGCTTTTAAGTTTAATCAGGTCCTACTTGTTTACTTTTGTTTTTATTTCCGTTACTCTAGGAAGTGGGTCATGGAGGATCTTGCTGTGATTTATGTCATCGAGTGTTCTGCCTATGTTTTCTTCTAAGAGTTTTATAGTTTCTGGTCTTACATTTAGGTCTTTAATCCATTTTGAGTTTATCTTTGTGTATGGTGTTAGGAAGTGTTCTAATTTCATTCTTTTACATGTAGTTGTCCAGTTTTCCCACATCATTATTGAAGAGGTGTCTTTGCCCCATTGTATATTCTTGCCTCCTTTGTCAAAAATAAGGTACTCATACGTGCATGGGTTTATTTCTGGGCTTTCTATCTTGTTCCATTGGTCTACATTTCTGTTTTTGTGCCAGAACCACACTGTCTTGATGACTGTAGCTTTGTAGGATAATCTGAAGTCAGGAAGGTTGATTCATCCAGCTCCATTCTTCTTTCTCAAGACTGCTTTGGCTATTTGGCTTTTCCTTCCCAAGGAGTCTTTTAACACATGACTCCATCTGGCCTCACCCCACCTGGCTGCTCTCCCTGCCTCCCCATCCTCTATTAGAAGTGCCTCCCAGGAGCAAGGGGTGAGGAAGGCAGAGATGGGATGGCAGATCTGTGGGGAAGAGCAGGGTTAAAGCCTCCCCAGAATACGAGATCTGTGTCCCCCACCCCCTTCCTTCCCTGTGTGGATTTGGGTTTATGCTGGGCTGCAAGATTAAAGCCAAAGAGATTAAAAGATTACCTCTGACAGGGAAGGCAAATTCTGCCTCTTTGCTCCTAGAGCCATGAGGGGGAGGGGTGAGAGTGTTACTGGGGTGCAGCTTGGGGGGTGGTAGTGATGGAGCCATCTCCACTACCAGGGTCCTCTCCTTCCTGCTGAGAACTCTGCCTCCTGAAAGGCTGAAGCCTGGGCCACTAGCTCATCTCTCTGAACCTCTGATCCCAAGTTATAAAGGGCATGGAGGGCTGAGCTGGATACTGAGCACCAACATAGACTTTAGTGAGTCCTCGAATTATGACCCCCAGACCAGGGGTCCCCGCATCAGAAATATAAACTTCAGGCCCCTTCCCAGACCTATTAAGGCAGAAACTTGTGGGATGGAGTGGGGAGAGCAATCTATGTTTTAAAAGCCCTCCGGGGGATTCTGATGCACACAAATGTCTGAGCACCAGTGCCTTTAATTATGGTAACAATTGCTAATTTTTAAAGCATTTAACTGTGCTCACCAGTGACTCTTCTAAAGAGTATGCACCCCCTCACTTATGATGCTATTACTCACCTTACTTTACACATGAGGAACTGAGACGCAGAGAGGTGAAGCGTTTGCTCAGGTTCACACAGATACTAGATGACTGAGCCCAGACTTGGACTCCAGGGGGCTGGCTCCAGAGGCTGAGTCACTAACCACTGCTCGAAACTGTTTTGAATTCTCAGTGCTGTGCATCCTGGCCTTCTCAGAAGCCCACAGCTTTTGTCAGTGGCTCCAGGGAGTGGTGACTCCAAGAGGCTGACTGCTTCAGATGCCCCTGGCTTACAAAGTCCTTTCTCAGCTTCCTCAGGGCTCGCTGACCACACGTCTTCCTGCTTCCTTTCCCTGCCCCCTGGAGCGGCTGGGAGCCCCCTTGGCTGAGGCTGAGGGAAGCGGACGCTGAGAGCTGACCTCAGCTGCAAGTAAGCCAGAACCACAGACAGAGACCCGTCGCTCCACGTCTCAGAAATTCATTTATGTCTCAGTTCATTCCCTCATTTCAGTGTTTAGTGATCAGAGCGAAGTAGGGGCCAGCAGAAAGCCAGAGGCAGAGAGAAAGAAGGGGGAAGAGGAAACCTGTCCATTAATTTTATGATTCTCCCTGCTAGTCCCCTCCTGTCACTAGGGATGCCGAAAAAGCCCAACCCCCGAAGCTGGAAAGTGATCAAGGAACAGTCAAGGCCAAAATGAGGAGGCTGATTTATGGGGCCAGCAGTGGGGAGCGGGAGTGAGGGCACCAGCTGCAGGAGAGAGCAATTCATCACAGCTCCCAGGGAGAGGGGAGGGCTTCCACTGGCCTGGCCCCCACTGGGCTCCCTGGCCTGCCCTGCTCTCAGGAGGATGGAACTTATCTTTGGGGCTCCCAGTACCTCTCACTTTTCTACCCCAGTTCTCCCGGGTCTGTAGCCTCTTTGAACCTTTGAGTTGGGGGTGGGATGGGAAGGAACAAAGAATACAGCCCTAGGCAAGTCCCTTCTCTAAGCCTCAGTTTCCCCATCTGTAAAACCAGAGCCTCAGCCCAGCTGGTCAGCCTTACAGGGAGGTTGTAGAGGAGAAAGGCCATGGCCATGAGTTGCAAAGCCCTGTCCGACCCAAGAGGGGACAAGTGTGAGGTGGGAGTGAGGACCTTGCCTCCTACTGCTGTGGTCCTGGGTTTTTCACGTGGAGGTGTGTGCCGGACACACAGGGCTGCTGCAGCCAAGGTTCCGTGGGTGCAGCTGCGTCCACCTGTGCATAAACACAGTGCGTCCAAAGCCACAGTCGAGTGTACGGAGCATGCGCAAGTGTGCGTGTGTGCAGACACGCATGTGTACGCGTGTGCAGCTGTACTGACACCTGTGAACTCCAGCTCATGTAATCTCTCCACCCCCACCAGCCTGGGGGGACTGCTCTGGAGAGGTGGTGGGGGTGTGGCTGGGTGCTTATTCACGGGCCCCATCCAGCTGGTTATTTATTGATTAATTCTGCTGCCAGCTGATAGATGCCAAGCCTGTTGCAGACGCAGGCCCTGGGCTGATTTACATAATTAAAAACCATCAGTAACAGAGCGGGGCCTCACCCGCCAACTGTTTCTTCTAGCATGACAGGCCCAGCCTCTCTCCTCCACCCCTCCCTGTCCTCTGCACCCTCCCAGCTCCCTCTCCTTCCAAACCCCCTCACCCTCCTGGCCTACTCTGTGGCAGTCTGCTGGCCTGGGCCCCTCCATGACGTCAGCCACCACCCACTCAGTGATGGAGAGCTCGTAGTGTTCTGGGATTCTCCAGTCACTGACTCCAAGATGCTATTAGTCGATGGTTCTAAGGTTCTTTGATGGAAAGCCTCAGATTATAAGATTCAGCTCTGATCCTCGGAGTTGTGATTTTTCAAGAGTCTATTACTCTATGTGACAATGGGGAAATGTTTGCTCTCAGCAGCTCTGCCTGCGCCCGGGGAGGTGGGGCTGCTCTCCGGAGGGCCTGGCTTTCCGTGGAGGCCGCCATGGTGGATAGGGTGGGTCAGGCCCTGCTTTCCAGGAGGAGGTGAAGTGCATCATAGCAGAGGGCTGGGGTTGGGTGGGGGCTGGGCACTGCGGAAATCTGGCAGAAGGAAGGAGGACCCAGGGATACCCGAGGAGGGCTGGAGGGAGAAATCCTTGCTGATGTCCTAGGCTCCAAGAGGAATTTGGAATATATGGGATCCTGTGGAGTGTGTGACATCGGTCCCTTTGATGGTGTCACCTTCGGTGTCTCCAGAAAAGACTCTGGCATCGAGAGAGACAGTCTGAGGGGAGGAGTGTGGACTATTCTATTTCCCAGCTGTGTGATCCTGAGGAAGCTACTCAGCCTTTCTGAGCTTCAGTTACCTTCTCACCTGTGACATGGGGTTTGTTGTAAGGATTAAGTATTAAGTTCTGGGGACTTACCTGGTGATCCAGTTGCTAAGACCCTGTGGTCCCATTGCAGACAGCCCTGGTGCAATTTCTGGTTGGGGAACTAGATCCCACATGCCTCAGCTAAGAGTTCACAAGTCGCAACTAAAGATCTTGCATGCCTCAACTAAGACCTGGCACAGCCAAATAAATAAATAAATAAGTAAAAAAAAAAATATTAACTTCTGTAAAGTGCTTGGAATGCAGTTGGCACCTGCTGAACCCCTAATTGTGTGGGTCCTTGGAGGAGATGTGTAGGAGGCTGGTCAGATATGGTGAAAGTCCAGACACACAGAGGGTTGGGTTTTCTCATTTTTGCAGGCCAGCTCCCAGTGGGGCTGGTGCTTGGAGGATGTTGGCCGAATGAATGAGTGATTCTTCTCTCAGCTCTTCCCAAACACAATGCCAGCCCCAACCAGCCCTCAGCCAACTTGGGCAGGGTGTCTGGGACGCACGGCTGCTCTCGGGTGGGCCCCCGGGACTCGCCATCTCCTCCTGCATCTGTCCCATCTCTGCCTCCTCAGCTCCATTCACACAGCGCAGCTCTGACCCTCAGCAGTGAGGCCTGCCCCACCCCCAGCCACCTCCAAGACTGGCCATAATTTAAAACATTGAGATAAAGTGTGTTTAAAATTAACGATAGAATGTAAGATGGTGCAGCCACTGTGGAACACAGTTTGGCAGGCCTTCAAAAAGTTAAACAGAATTACCATAGGATCTAGCAATTCCACTCCTAGGTATACACCCAGAGGAACTGGAAAGTAGATCCTCTGAAAAAGCAAAAGCTCAAACAGCTTGTACCCCAGTGTTCATGGTAACATTATTCACAATAGTCAAAAGATGGAAACAACCCAAATGCTTATCTGCAGATGAATGGATAAACAGAGTACAAAACCTTTGCGCTTAGTTGCTTCAGTTGTGTCTGACTCTTTGTAACCCTATGGACTGTAGCCTGCCAGGTTCCTCTGTCCATGGGATTTTCCCAGCAAGAATACTGGAGCGGGTTGCCATGCCCTCCTCCAAGGGATCTTTTGGACCCAAGGATCGAATCCTCATCTCCTGTGTCTCCTGCATTGCAGGTGAATTCCTTACCTCTGGGCCACTGGGGAAGCCCACAAAACATATATAAAGGTATAAAAAATACAAGTACATAGAATGGAATATTAGTTATCCTTAACAAAAGAATAAAATTCTGATACATGCCACCACATGGATGAACCTTGAAAACATTATGCTAAGTGAAGAAAACCAGATGCAAAATGACATTTGATTTCCATACTTTTTTCAATCAAACTTCCAAATTTGATTCCAGTCAAATTCAATTTTCCATATTATACACTCATGGAAGTGTATGATTCCACTTATATAAGGTACATAGCATAGTCAAATTTGTAGAGACAGGAGAAGAGATTGTCAGGGGCTGGTGGAGGGAGAAATGAGAAGTTAGTATTTAATGGGTATAGAGTTCCAGTTTGGGAAGATAAAAATATTCTGGGGGTGGATAGTGATGATGAATGTACTTAATACCTTGGAGCATACTTTTTAAAATGGTCAACTTTTTAATGTATATTTTAGCACAATAAAAGGCTTCTTTGCAACTGAGGGAGATGATTTTGTTTGTAATCCTTCTTTTTTATTTTTATTTTTTAATGTCCACTGTTGATCCTCCAGGCTCCTCTCCTTATCCCCAGCACATTACAGGACCCCACTCATCCTTTGCTGAATGGATGAACCAGGCCTCCCATCTGGCCCCACGAGGAGCCTCCTTGACCCGCAGCTGAGGGTACTTGGCCAGGCAGCTGGTTCTCTTTTCTCTCTTTATTTCACCAAACCTGACAGCACATGAGCCAGCCACAGGTTGTTTGGGCTGGGGACCAGTGCCTGGTAGTGATTAGGTGGTTCTGGGCTTTGAGGATTAGACACAGCCCCGAGGTGACCAAGAAGCGATTTCTCACAGCAGCCTCTTTTAGCACCCATCAGAAAAGAAGGCACCACCCTCGAGAGCTGGCAAGCATGGGAACAAACAGCTTGGCCTGGGCTTTGGTTGCATTTCACACTGGAGAGGATTCCTTCTTGTTCAGCATGAGCTCCTGGATGTGGCTTTTAATATGTTCGTTGCTGTGTCATTGATTTCTCCCCATGAGCAAGTGGAGAAAATCGTCAAGAGCTGGGGCAGAATCAGGCTCTTGGGGATCAAGAAATGTGCCCCACATCGGGTCTTAAAAAACCCTGGTATATTTTATCAAATGTGAACATTGTCACATAGCCCCCAGGTGACAGAGTCAGATTATTCAAGGTGCTGACTGTTTAGCCAGGTCATATTTCTAAAATCAAAGGAGTAGTTTTTATTGGCATCATCATGTTGTAGAGAAAGACGTTCAGTCTTGTCTCTCACTTTAAAAAACTTGATGAGCACCTTTATTCAACAATGAGTGTTGCTCAGGTTGCAAAAGCAGAGTTTTGCTCGGCCCATCTCTTTTAACTGCTGCTGAAAAGACATCTGCTCAGTGGCCTTGGTTTGATTGTGCTTGCTATTTTCTCCATTTCTCTCAATGCTGAATGAAGATCAGGAGGTATATTGTTGCCTGCCAGCTGCTTGGCGAACAAGCGTGAGGTCTGGCATTCCTGAGCTAGTGCCTCCATCCATAGAGCTGTGCCCTCCCCTGCCGCCCATAGGGTGGCTGAGTGTCAGTTCTGATCCCTGTGTCCCTTTCCAGTCCACATCGTGACTCACAAAGTTACCGTCAACTTAACCTCCAAAGTTCTCTCTTGCAGCATCAATGCTGAGTGATGAACAGGACCCAAATAAATCACAGAGCACATTTCCCTTATACATGTACAATAACCAGGCTTCAGGTGACAAAAGAAAATCCAACTGTAAGTACTTTAATAAATAAGGTGCATTCCTGGGAATATAGGAAAAAACCACAGCTTTTTATTTCATTACTCATCTTCCTCATCCCACGGGTAGCTCCACTATCTGGTTTAAGATGGCTGCTCCACCTCCTGCCACTGCATCTGCTTTCTAGCCTATGAGAAGTGTAGAAAAACAAGAGAGGTATACATCTTTCCTTTTGAAGGCATGAGTGGAAAATTGCACAATTCCTCTCTGTTCTCATTTCATTGGCCAAAATCCAGTCACAGGGCCATTGTCACCCTGCTTATTTAACTTCTATGCGAGTACATCATGAGAAATGCTGGACTGGATGAAACACAAGCTTGAATCAGGATTGCCAGGAGAAATATCAATAACCTCAGATATGCAGATGGCACCACACTTATGGCAGAAAGTGAAGAACTAAAGAGCCTCTTGATGAAAGTGAAAGAGGAGAGCGAAAAAGTTGGCTTAAAACTCAACGTCAGAAAACTAAGGTCACGGCATCTGGTCCCAAAACTTCATGGCAAATAGATGGGGAGACAGTGAAAACAGTGACAGATTTTATTTTTGCAGTGGGGTGGGGGGGCTTCAAAATCACTGCAGATGGTAACTGCAGTCATGAAATTAAAAGACGCTTGCTCCTTAGAAGAAAAGTTATGACCAACCTAGACGGCATATTAAAAAGCAGAGACGTTACTTTGCCAACAAAGGTCCATCTAGTCAAAGCTATGGTTTTTCCAGTAGTCATGTATGGATGTGAGAGTTGGAGTATAAAGAAAACTGAGCACCAAAGAATTGATGCTTTGGAACTGTGGTGTTGGAGAAGACTCTTGAGAGTCCCTTGGACAGCAAGGAGATCCAACCAGTCCATTCTAAAGGAAATCAGTCCTGAATATTCATTGGAAGGACTGATGCTGAAGCTGAAACTGCAATACTTTGGCCACCTGATGCAAAGAATTGACTCATTGGAAAAGGCCCTGATGCTGGGAAAGATTGAAGGCAGGAGGAGAAGGGGATGACAGAAGATGAAATGGTTGGATGACATCATTGACTCAATGGACATGAGTTTGAGCCAACTCCAGGAGATGGTGATGGACAGGGAATTCTGGCGTGCTGAAGTCAATGGCATTACAAAGAGTCAGACATGACTGAGCAACTGAACTGAAGTAGTTTATTTAAAAACTGAAGAGACCACTAATTGTCCCCCAGTATCCCCTCTCCCCTTCTTCTACAGTACTAATAGAAGTTTTGCTGAATATGATGTACATAGCTGCCAAGATAAAGACTACATTTCCCAGTTTCAGTTAAGTTCAGTTCAGTTGCTCAGTCATGTCTGACTCCTTGCGACCCCATGGACTGCAACACACCAGGCTTCCCTGTCCATCACCAACTCCAGGAGCCTTCTCAAACTCATATCCATCGCGTCAGTGATGCCATCCAACCATCTCATCCTCTGTCTTCCCCTTCTCCTCCTGCCTTTAATCATACCCAGCATCAGGGTCTTTTCCAACGAGTCGGTTCTTTGCATCAGGTGGCCAAAGTATTGCAGTTTCAGCTTCAACGTCAGTCCTTCCAATGAACCCCCAGGACTGATTTCCTTTAGAATGGACTGGTTGGTTCTCCTTGCAGTCCAAGGGACTCTCAAGAGTCTTCTCCAACACCACAGTTCCAAAGCATCAATTCTTTGGTGCTCAGCTTTCTTGATAGTCCAATTCTCACATCCATACACGATTACTGGAAAAACCATACCTTTGACTAGATGGACCTTTGTTGGCAAAGTAATGTCTCTGCTTTTTAATATGCTGTCTAGGTTGGTCATAGCTTTTCTTCCAAGGAGCAAGCATCTTAGCTATATGCTTTAGTCTACTTACTTTATTTTTTTGGTTGTACTGCGCAGCATACAAGATGTTAGTTCCCCAACCAGGGATCGAACCCATGCCCTCCATAGTGGAGGCATGGAAATTTATAGCTGGACCACCAGGGAAGCCCAGGCAGTCTCTTCATTAATTCAGTGAATAGCATTGACTGCCCACAGGGGTGAGGATGGGACAGTGAATAAGACAGCAAATATTCTGTTTCTTCCAGAGCTCATACTAATGTGTGAGAAGAGCAACAAGAGAGGGTCTCAAGGAAGGCATGGTCAACTGTGCCTAAGCTGGCTGATGGGACAAATTAGAGGTGAGGTAAGGGCCTGGTGACCTAGACAAGGAGTGGAGAGGAGGGGCAGAGACTGACTGAAGGGGCCTCCTGGAGAGGAACTGAATTGGGGTGAGTGAATACAGACAGTTCTTTGGGGATTTTTTCTTTCTGTAAAACAAAAAAAAGAGAGAAGTGGGAGTGTGAAGTCAAGACAGGTTTTTTAAAGATGGAGAAATACAGTATGTGTGTGGTAATGGGAATGATCTCAGGGGAAAATGAAAAATGAAGATGAAAGAGAAAGATGGGGGAAATGCTAGAGGAAGATCCTTGAGGAGATGAGAGGGATTGGGATGAGGGCACAATGGAGCCTTGGTCTTAGAAAGAGTGACATGGGCGTTGGTGGAGTCTCTTCTGATAACTCCTGAATCCTCAGTGAAAAAAAGGAAACGAAGTCAACATGTGACAAGAAGCCTCCCGGAGGGACAAGATGGCTGCCACTGTTGTCTCCAGCATCATGTCAGCATTTCAGGTGGGAGGAAAGGGGAAGGAAAGTGAAAGAAAAGAAATCTTTCCTAGAAACCCACCTGCTGCTTTCTGCTTCAATCTTATTGATCAGAACTGAATCACAGGGCTACCCCTAGCTGCAAGGGAGGCTGGGAAATCAGGAACAGGATTCTCAAGACTGGTTGAGAGGAGGGCACACTGCCTCATCAAATGCAGCCAGAGCTCAGCTAAGAGAAGGAAGGGGGCTTGCCTGCCATGCCCTCCCATGCCTGTGCCAAGGTCTGCTGTTTCCTGCCCCCCAGGGGTTTGTGCATCTCTAAAGAATGCACAGGCAGCCACTATGCCTGTGTGATCATTACAAGTCTTCTACATCATTGGCCATTAATTTCATGGACCACAGCTCCCAACTCCAATAGTGTTATTTGATAAAAGATAAAATAATTTTGCCAATAGCTTAACCTGTTTGCTCTGACTTGTCACTCACTGTGTGGCTGCCTTTATAAGGGTCCTGGTGATAGAGTGGTTTGTACCTGGCTTTTCTATGGGGCCAGCCACTAGAATAATGTTTCTGTGCTTCTGGTCTCTACTCTGCCGTTAGTGATGGAAGCCATCAATTTTGTACTGGAAAGCTTTATTTCGTGCTTGTTCTAGAAACACTCCAGTGGTTTCCCAGAGTGATGCTATGATTGTTTTCTAGGGAAACAGATGTGAAAACTTCAAAGGCTCCTACCGACCACTAGACAACCTGATATGAGAGACCCCGCACTGGTTGTAGCTATGACACAGATCCACTGGCAGGTACATGAGGTCGTACTTTCTATTTTTACTCATTGTCTTTGCTGGTGCAAAAATCATACCTCTTCAAACCAGAGCATTCAAATCAAAAATCCTAGCCACTGATTATGGTTATGCCTTATTCTAAATTATAGAATTTTAAAAATATTTTCATCCCTAGTTTCATGTTTCAACAAACCATTTTTCATGTTCAATCCATTTTGTTCTTTGAAGCTGTAATATGACACAAACATGTTTGAGAGTTTACTACATGCCAGGCACTATACCAAGTGCTTTATATAGATTGTGGCAGTGTTAATACGTGCTTCCATTTTTATTTATTTATTTTTTTTTTGACACTCCTCCTGTGAAGAGCTGGAATTTACATCCCTTTCCTTTTAATCTGAGTTGGACTTACTGATTCGTTTATCACCAGTAGTAGGCAGTAAAAGTAGCGCTTTCTGATTTCCAAATTCAGATGCAAAAATGACATGCAGTTTCTGCCTGGTTCTCCTGGGACACTTGTTCTAGAGGAAGCCAGGCACCAACTCCACTGATTCTGCCATGCTAGATGTGGGCACCAGCTCCAGCAGAGCTGCCAGACTCCAGTGGGCACCAGATGCCAGCCATGTGAGTGAGCGATCTTGGACGTCCAGGGCAGCCCAGATGATGCATCAGATGACGGCAGCCGCAGCTAGCGTCTGACTGCACCTGCGCAAGAACCCCCAGTGAGAACTGCCCAGCTGAGCCCTTCCAGAATTCCTGACCCACAAAAGTGTGAACAGAATAAAATGGTTGCGTGTGCATTTTTTTTTTTTCACCGCTAGAGATTTTCAACAGCAATAGTAACCAGAAGACACAGAACTCATTTCATCTTGATTTTTCAGATAAAGCAATTGAGCCCCAGAGAGATTAAGCAACTTGCATCCATTTTCATGGCAAAGATAAGAGATGAGTGCAGGCAGCCTGATTCCAACATTCTGCCTCTTGACAATAAGAGAGGGGAGGAAGCAAAATTAACCAATAAGCAGGAATACACAAAATGTTAAAGTGTGCCAGCCAGGCTACAGCACCTGCAAAAAGTCACAATATTCCACTTCATAATTGCAAAATGGAAGTGAATGACATTCCTTCAACTTTTCCTCTTTCATCAGAAAACTCCCAACTGTCCAGGGAGGTCAGGGTTTCGGACAAAGGAAGTCCAGACCCCTCGATTCTTAGTATTAGGCACGGGAGCGCTGGCGCTTCCTGGCAGAAAATATTAGAGCCATAAAATTAAAGGAAATCAAATTGAACTGTTGGAAGCACTTTGGAGTTCATCTCATTCAATCTTCCACCTGGAGTAAAGCAAGGAAAAACCATGGGAGAGCAAAGCTCAATACAGTGGCCTGAGTAGCATCAATAGGAGGCTTATGATTAATGTGCAAGGAATTGCAGAGGAAATATGGCAGTGTCAGATCATTGGGTTAGGATGGTCACTGAGGTCTGGGGACTGGGTCAGCTTCGTGGGCATGTAACCTGTGCAGTCACCCTGGGGCCCCTGCCTTAAAGGAACCCATATTCAGTTCCTTAAAGGAACTGAATGCTCTGCATTGCTGTCTTGAAATTCTTAATACTTTTTGCAAAGGGGGTTCTGCCTTTTCATTTTTTACTGAGTCTAACAAATTATAGAGTTTGTCCAGGCTGTGGAGGTCTCAGAGCTGGCTCAGGAATGAGTATTTCAGCAGGGAGAATGGGACAGGCAAAGCCTGGGGGCTAAAAAGCCCAGAATCAGCTTGGGAAGCAGTCACTTGCCCAAGACCATAGTCAGGAAGAGGCAGACAAGGAATTGGACCTAGTCTTGTCAGACTCCAAGGCTCATGGTCATAAACACTTTGCTCTTCTGTTTCCTTGGACAGAGCTGACACCTGAGCTGCCCTCCTGACTATTCCCACAGTGGTGGTCTTCTCTTCCAGGAAGGCTTCCTGGCTTATCTGGCCCACCATCCTTGCCATTCCCCTCTTCCTTCATCCTTCTTACCTGCTGAGTCTGTGCCAATCCCAACAGGGCTTTGTCTTCCAAGAAGCCTTGGGCCCAGTGCTCTTGCTGCAGACTTCATGTAGATTTCATGGTGCAGTCTTTCTCACCTTCCCTTTCCTAGAACTGGGCTAAAATTCCAAAGAACTGATAATGGGAGTCAGGTCTGCTTCACTTTCCTCCCACCACTGACTCTGGCACAAGCAGCTTAGCTTCTCCCAGCCTCAGTTTACCAACTTGTTCAATGGGTACAGACCTCTGTGCTCTTCTTCCCCGTCCATGGCCCAGACCAATCATGAGAAAACTTCAGGCACACCTGAATTGAGGGACATCCTCCAAAATACCTGAGTGAAAGTGAAAGTGTCAGTCGCTCAGCTGTGTCCAGCTCTTTGTAACACCAAGGATTGTACCCACCAGGTTCCTCTGTCCATGGGATTCTCCAGGCAAAAATATTGGATTAGTTTGCCATTCCCCTTCTCCAGGCGATTTTCTTGATCCAGGAATTGAAATTGAGTCTCCCTCATTGCATGCAAATTCTTTACCATCTGAGCCACCAGGGAAGGCCCCAAATACCTGAGAAATATCCTTTAATTAAAACTGTGAAGGTTTAGAAAAGGAAGGAAAGAATGAGATGCTGTCATAGGCTAGTGGGAACTAAGGAGAAACATGAACGAATGCAATGTGGGATCCTGGACAGGATCCTGGAACATTAGTGGAAAATGGGTGAAACCGAATGCAATCTGGAGTTTAGTTAGTTGTAATATATTAGAAAAGACCCTGATTCTGGGAAAGACTGAAGGCAGGAGGAGAAGGGGACGACAGAGGACCAGACGGTTGGATGGAATCACCGACTCAGTAGACGTGAGTTTGAGCAAGCTCTGGAAGATGGTGAAGCACAGGGAAGCCTGGTGTGCCACAGTCCACGGGGTCGCAGAGAGTTGGACATGACTGAGCAACTGAAAAACAACAGCAAAACATCTGTGCTGATTTCCTAATTTTGACAAATGTTTTGTGGTGATGTGAGATGTTACCATCAGGGGAATTTGTGTGAGGGGTATACAGCTATTCTCTGTGCTATATTTGAAGCTTTTTTTAGAAATCTAAAATTGTTCCAAAATAAGATGTTTATATATATAAGAAGAAAAAAAAAAACAACCTCAAGGAACCTGTACTGCTGTTCTTCCTTTGTCTGCTCTGAGTCCCTCCCCCTTTCGTCTGCTGACAGGTCCTCCTCTGGCTACAGGGGTGGGGGCACCTGACCCAGCCGGGCCATTAATCTGCCCTCATCACCCTGGCCACTGTGGTTGGTTCAAGGGGTAAACATGTGACCTACAATGGACCAATCAGAGTCCTCCCCTAGAACCGTGCTGCTTGGAATTGAACGACCTTCCCATTCTTGCCATGAATCTGTCAGGCTGTTAGCCTGGGGTCTCCTGGTTGCACTGAGTGGAGACTGTGGCTCAGAAGAATTAGTTGCCAAGAGAGAGAGACAGGCAGAGAATGTAGATGGCATTCAAGATGGCCTCCTCCTTCTCACTCTTCCTCAGGGAGGCCTTTTATGAGAGCCGGTATATCCTCCTTTGAGTTTGTCAGTTCAAACTGGGCTCGGGTTGGGTTTGTCACTTGCATCCAACGAGTCCTAACATAACATCCTATCCAGTTGTTGTGGAGATTCGGTGCCATTTGTTTATAATCTGGCTCATGGTGAGGGATATTTTTTCTTCTCCAGGAAGTCTGGGGCCTGCTGTGAACTTCGGCCTGTTTGGTTAAGGCCTTGCTCCCCTCCCGCCTTAGGCATACAGCTTAATACCAGCCCAGCTAATACCACACGACTTCTCACCTCTGGCCCTGCTCCTAGCCTCGTCCTCTTGGTGCTGTGAGCTGTTTTTTTTTTTGTGTGTGTGTGTGTGTGTGTTTAATTTTTGGTTGTGCTGGGTCTTCATTGCAATATGTGGGCTCTCTGGTTGTGGCATGCAGGTTTAGTTGCCCCGCTACATGTGAGATCTTAGTTCCCCAACCAGGAATTGAACCCACATCCCCTGCATTGGAAGGCGGATTCTCAACCACTGGATCATCAGAGAAGTTCCTGGGAGCTGAGTTTGAAGCTGAGTTTAGGCTCTGCTCTGGGAAGGATATAAGGGAGGAGGAAATGGAACTTAACCTCTGGCAGCAAATTTCCTCCTCAGAATTGGACGGGGGGAAATCCTAACACTGGTCTGGCCAGACCGACTGAAATCAAGGTGAAGCTGGGTGTTTGAAAGCCACAGTTTGTCTAGTGCTTGTTCTGAGAATGAACTGGAGGAACTGTGGAGACTGGAGTTCCACGGGCCCCAAGTGAGAGGTGGGCGGGGGAGCAGGAGATGTGAGGGGAGGTTTCAGAGAAACCGCAGGCAGAGCAATCAGAAGGATTTGAGTGAGAAAGGGCAAAAGTCGCTCTTTTATCTCAGGTCTGGGCTGTGGGCCAGGAAGGCAGAGACACCACCAGGGAAATCCAGGGCAGAGTGACTGAGGGCACGCAGCCACCTTGCCCTGGAGCTGGGCTGGGAAGGACCTTGCTCAGCTCGAGGAGGGAGGAGGCAGGTTCTGGCTTGCCGTCCTGAGCATCAGTTGCCCCTAAGTCCTGTCCTGGCCGTTTCATGCCTCTGTGGCTTGCTCTTTCCAGGGGTTCTGCCTGCATGCACCTCCCCACCTGTCGGGCTGACAGCTAGAGCATCTCTCTCTCTCTTTTCTGTTTTGCAGTAATTAAAAATTTTTATGCACTTTAAAATGGTTACTTTCCATTCACAGTTATTACAAAATATTGGCTTTATTCCCCGTGTTGAACAACACATCCTTGAGCCTCTCTTATTCCCAGTAATTGTACTTCCCACTCTCACAGGTCTCTGTTACTCCCCCCCACCCCCCACTGGTAACCACTAGGTTGTTATCTATAATCAGTGAGTCTGCTTCTTTTTATAGTCTCTAGTTTGTTGTGTTTTTAAGGTCAGAGCATCTTTTCTTTTGTTAAGTTTTCTTTTTGCCCACCTTCCCGCCGCCTCCAGCCCTGTCTCCAGGACAGTACTGACTTCACTTTCCTTTCTGTTCCCATGCATTTTCTTTCCCTGTCTGCTTATTCTTCCTTCCTTTGTCTGTTCACTCAGGCATGAGCTTGATCATTGTATTCAACAAATATTTTTGGAGTGCCGGCTGCATGCCAGATCTTGAGCAAACCAAGGTGAATAGCGAGGACCCTCCCCTTGCATCTGTGGCAGCAACGGGGAGAGAAGGGGCTGGGTTTAGGTATGTTTTGGAGGCAGAGCTGATAGGATTTGTTGATGGATCAGTTCTGCAGGGAGCTTAGGAGGCATCAAGGTGGCATCTGGGTTTGGGGCCTGAGTAACATACATCAGTCATTCTGCCCAGAGCTTGGGGAACACACAGTTACCCTAACCCGGACCCACTCTCATACCTGGATTCTAGACTGATAGAACACTGGGTATAAAGGCAAGGTGCTAGGAAGGATGAGCTACATAGGGGCTAAGAGTGGAGCTACTAGCCTAGACTATCCTAAGAAACCCGTAGTCACAGCACTGTTCCATCAGCAGGAAAAACTGGATGAGCTGCAGTGTTGCCTCTTGTTTGCTGTGTGATCTTGGTCAAATCGCTCAGCATCTCTGAGCCACATCAGTAAAACAGGAATAACAACATAAATACCTTGTAAGATTGCTGTCATTTTTCACTGAGACTGTAATTCATGGGGAACACTTGGCATCCAACCTGAAAGAGATAGTAAATGCCTCCATTTCAAGCTATTATTATGATTCCAGGTAGAGTGTGGCCAGGCTGCAGAAAACTCCAGATGCCGGTGTAAGGAGCTGGCACTTTACCCGGTGGAGTCAGAGCCTGGACATTTTTGAGCAGAGGAAGAACACAGGGAAAGCGGCCAGTCAGCGCCTCTCCAGTCCCTGCAGCATCCAGAGCCTTGGAGCCGGCCTCAGGCCAGCGGTGACAGCCCAGCCACAAGGCCAGTGACCTCCAGCTCCCAGAGCCCTCCAGCTGCCCCAGTTCTGGACCCAGGCAGGAGAAGCCAGTTCAACCCCAACCCCCAGCATCCCTCTGGGCAGAGCCAGATAGATGGTTTAATAATGCGGCTGCCTGGCTGACCTCGTGGCTGCTGAGCCAGCTGAGATCCATGCCCTGCACCCCCCTCATAAGGATGCCTGCGCGCTAAGTTGTTTCAGTCATGTCTGACTCTTTGCAACGCTGTGGACTGTAGCCTGCCAGGCTCCTCTGTCTTTGGGATTCTCCAGGCAAGACTATTGGAGTGTGTTGCCATGCCCTCCTCCAGGGGAATCTTCCTGACACAGGGATCGAACCTGTATTTCCTGTGGTTCCTGCACTGCAGGTGATTCTTCACAGCTGAGCCACCTGGGAAGCCCCCACATAAGGATGCTTAGCCCCAAATGGTGACACCCCCATGGTGCAGGGCTTAGAGGCCTTTGGCTAGTGGGCAGCAGACAGCAGGAAGGTATACAGAGCCCCAAGCATTCCCGCCACCCCCTCCAGCTCTCCCTGGTAGGTTTCAGAGGAGACCTCTGGCTCAGAAGACTGGAGGAGGTGGTCTGTCACAGGGCTGCAGGGCCTGTGGACTATGCCTGTGTTGGAGTGGTCTTCTGAATCTGACCCTTCACCAGTGGATGGGGCCACTTATAAGGACCCTCCCCAGCACATGTTGTATCTTGCAAGGGCCTGGGCACCCAGGGCACAGAACAGGTCAGACATTTTGGGGTCTGGGAGTTGTTCACATTCTGGTGGAGGCATCTGGTGTTTCAGTGGGTATTCACATTCCTTCCCTGCCCCAGGGTATGCTCCAGGCCTGCTCTACCAAGACTGGCAGGGAGGCAGGCTGGCCAACCTCACCCCCCAGCTCCAAGCTAGGCATGTTATCAGCAGCCCTAATGAGGTTCCCTGGGGCCCCTCCCATAACTGGGTTTCTGGATCAAAAGGTATCCACCTGGACATTTCAAAATACCCCCAGGGTCTGGTCTTAGCCTCTGACCCTCACAGACACCCTCTCATGGGGGCCACATAGCAAGCCACCCTTCATTCTTGCCTGGCTTCATCAGGAATTTTATGTACATTCTTCAAGCCCTGTTGACCTTGAGTTGCCCTTGATTCTTGGAGGATGATAGACCCAGACCTAATCTTATGGAATTAGATTCTCCAGCTCCTGTATCCACACCCCCAGTTCTGTTTTCACTCTTGCTAGTCTGAATGCAGAACATGGAACCTCCTCAATTTTCCTGAATACAACTGATCGACCTCAAGCCCACTGGCCTGCCAAGACGGCTCCTGACGCTACCTTCCTCCTAAAATTCACACCTGGGTCGTCCCCTCCCACAGTGAACAGGGCAGACCTGTGTACCCAATAGGAATTGGCTTAAGTGTCAGTGTGTACCTTCTGGGGACAGGTCATGTGAGAATGATGGCTTCCTCCCTGTTCTCGCTCTGAGGGAAGCAGCTGCCATGCTGTGAGGACACTCGAGCAGTCCTGTTGAGAGGGCCATGTGACTAGGAACCGAGGACTCTGGCCAACAGCCGGCTCGAACTTGCCAGCCAAATGAATGAACCATCTGGGAAACAGGCCCTCCAGGGCAGTCTTTGGATGAGTGCAGCCCCAGCCAGACACTTTGACTGCAATCTTATGAGAGATCTCAGGCCAGAATCATACATGCATGCTAAGTCGCTTCAGTCGTGTCCAACTCTTTGCGACCCTATGGACTGTAGACCACCAGGCTCCTCTGTCCATGGGATTCTCCAGGCAAGAATACTGCAGTGGGTTGCCATGCCCTCTTCCAGGGGATCTTCCCAGGCCAGGGATCGAACTCGAGCCTCCTATGGCTCCTGCTTTGCAGACGGGTTCTTTACCACTGAGACACCAGGAAGCTGAAGCTGAAATCATTCGCTGCCAAATTCCTGACCACAGGAATTGTGAAATAATAACTATTCTTTTGCTATCTGAAGCCACTGAGCTTGGAGGTAATCTGTAACATAGCAATAGATGACTTATATGATAAGCATGTAGACTTTGCTGAAGGAAGTGGTGGGGAGAGGTGGTAAGGGAGGCTGAAGTTGAGGGAGGGGCTTGTATGGCTGAAGTGTGTGTGCTCAGTCCCTTAGCTGTGTCTGACTCTTTGCAACCCCATGGACTGCAGCCTGCCGGGCTCCTCTGTCCATGGGTTTTCCCAGGCAAGAATACTGGAATGGGTTTACTCCTCCAGGGGATCTTTCCGACCCAGGGATTGAACCCATGTCTCCTGTATCGGCAGGTGGATTCTTAACCACTGAACCCCTCGGGAAGTCCTTATATTGCCAACCTTCCCTCAATTCCCAGCTCCAAATCCTCTCATCCTTTTTATGCCCAGTAATATTTGCTCCCTAACCTCTACCTTTAACCTGGCACACCCTTACCTGTCACAGTGCCCAGCAAAACAAAATGCCCTCAGCTAAGTGGCCCCACTTTCCCAAGAAGACAGCCCACATCTATCTCTTTATATTCTATCTGGGACGGTTCCATGGTGGACAAGAAGCGGGGGTTTTAGTCGGGGAATTTTTATCATTTGTCCTCTGGATTCTGAGTCTCATCACTGGTTCCTGTTCTGAGTGATCATAGCCCTTGTTTCCAGCATTGGAAGCACAGCAGAAAATCTGATTTTTGGTCTGGATCCAAAATAGGGATATGACACCCCATACACAGTCAGTGTGTGTATGTTTCTCTAAAAGAATCACTTAACCTAATTTTCTTAGCATCAACTCGAAATGCCATGTAGACTGAGTGAAAAAAAAATTCACCTAAGTACAAAGGGTAGATCTTGTTATTCACCTTAAACAGCCCATGAAGCTTTTTTAGCAATTTATGTGTTCTTCACACTCTCACTCCTCTTTTCTCTAAGCCTGCAGAAAGGAAGATCTTCCAGAAACAGGTTCTTGTGGTGATATGGCCAGGGCCGTGGGGTCATTCGGGTGTGAGCCACATCTGGTCAATTTAGGGCTCTTGCAGGTGGGCTGTGAGGGGCAACTCCCAGGCACTGCCAGAAGATCCCAGGGTCTGGGATTCAGGACAGGGGCCAGGCAGCTGGAAATGCCTGCACCTCATCTGGCACTGAGGCTTCTGGGATGGTTCTGCTGTAGCCACAGCAAAACTGCTGTGGCTTTTCCCATTCATACATCACTCTAGTCACAACTCAGTTAACCCAGCTTGGGGTTGGGGGAGGCACCTTGACTCAAATTCTTCCAAGACTGTACATGGTAGTGGGGAGAGAGGAACTTGGGAGGCTGGTGGGAAGGGGGAGAGATGCTGGGTTCCCAGAACAAAAAATCCTTAATGTTCATTTTATGACTTTTTAAAAAAACTTTGTGACTTTTTAATGAGAATCATTTATGTTAAGGGCCCTGCACAGTGTGCCTGGCTCTGAGTGAGCCCCATACAAGCTAGCTACTATGAGAGAGGTGTCAGCGTGAGAAATAATTTGGGGGAGGACACATGTGAGAATGAATAATAATAGGATTTGATGTGTGCTGTCATTAAAACTTGCACAGACTGTTCTGGGAGCCAGTGGAGGAAGTACCTTGGTCGGCTTAGCTCAGGGGTGGTCAGGGAAGGCTTCACTGAGGAGGCAGACTTTGAACAATACCTGATGACAGACTAGAACTGGACTGGTGGGGAAGGAATTGGAAAGTAGGAAAATCTTCCAAGTTGAAGGAACAGTATGCTCAAAAGCACAAAGGTGTGAAGAGGTGAGAGATTCATGGTATGTTCTGGAAAGAGCAGGCACTGGTATCTGGGATCCAGAGCATGTGTAGGATGATACAAGATGATGCTGGAAAGGTAAGTAAGGGCTTGATGGCTGAGGGTCTTATTTGGGCAAGGCAGGAAGTTTGGGTTTTATTCCTTAGCAGGGAGGGTGTATCATTCATCTCTGTGTCTGCACCCAAGGCAGACATCACCAATCGATCATGACACTGTCTGCAAAGGAAGCACCCAGGTAGCTGCTGTCAATCACTTGGCATCATCATGAAGAAAGGAACACACTTCATCCTTGCATGGGCTACTGGAGAGTTGAAATAGGTGGGTGATGAGGGAGGTTGTTGCAGGTATTCAAGTGAGAGATGTTAAGTCCTAAACTAGGATAAGGACCATGGGGATGGATTCGTTGCTGCCTGCATTTGTCTCAACCTCACCTGTCCAGCTAGAGATTGCAAGCAGTGGATTCATCTCTACCCCCAGGCCCGGTCAAGGAACTCAGGGTCCTGTGTGTGTGTGTGTGTGTGTGTGTGTGTGTGTGTGTGTGTGTGTGTGTGTGTTAGCTCTGTCTGGGCTCCATTGTAGGGAGAAAGGTGTTGTACTTCTGGACCTGCGCTAACCCACAGTGTTTGCCACTAGCCACATATGGCTATTTAAATCTAAATTAATAAAATAAACATTTTAAATGCAGTTCCTGAGTCCCACTAGCCACAATTTCAAGCACTCAATAGCCACCTGTGGTTAGTGGTTACTGTATTGGATGATGCAGATATATAACCTTTCCACTGCCACAGAAAGTTCTATTGGATAGCGCTGGTCTAGAGAAAGCTTAGTTGGGTGTCCAGATCATGTGAACCACCATGACCCTAGTTAGCCTAGGTCAATTCCATCTTCTACCTGGTGGCAGTGACTAAGTAAAGAGCCTGAAAGTCTTGCCAATTTATGTCTGCCTGCTAAGGAAAAAGCCTCCGAAGGGAGAATCTTAGAATGGACTCAGAGCTTAAAGTAATCTCAGAGCTAATCTACCAGACTTGGAGGTTCCAAGGGGAAGGGAGTGCCCTCGTGGTGACTCTCAGCACTGTGCAGGAGACAGGGCTGCTTCTGTTACTCTCATATCACAAAGGAGGAAACTGAGGCCCAGGGGGCGCTGGTGGTAAAGGACCTGCCTGCCATTGCAGGAGACCTAAGAGACATGGGTTCGATCCCTCGGTGGGGAAGATCCTCTGGAGGAAGACATGGCAACCCGTTTCAGTATTCTTGCCTGGAGAATCCCATGGACAGAGGGGCCTGGTGGGCTACAGTCCATAGGCTCTCACAGTCAGACCACGACCAAAGCCACTTGGCACACACGGGGGCACGAGGCTCAGAGAGCGGTGTGCCTTGTCCTTTGGCAGAGGACTAGGAAAGTCACGCAAACTGAACCAGAACAGACTGTTTTGCTGCCTCGTATTCCTTGGAATTATTGCTGAGGTTCTTGGGCCGGAGCAGAATTGGTGGACCTCCTCCAGCGCCCGCCTCTGGCAGGCCTCTGCACCGCAGAGCCTCAGCCATGGGGTAGATTGGGGGAGCTTTCTGCTGTTGCTCCCTAGATCCACCAGAGGGCGCAGAAGCTGTTGTGCGTCCGCCCGAGGTGGGCGGTGCGGCGCGCGAGTCCTTCCTTCTAGCAAGGACTCTGGGCTGGGACCCTGCTTCTCGCCGGCCCTGTGCAGGGCCATATGGCCCATGTGGTCCCTGACCTCTAGGAGAGCTCAGTTTAGAGGGCAGAGACAACGTAATGGCTTCTTTGGGTCTGTAGCAAGGGGCCTTGAAGGGGGGTAGGAGTGTGCCAGCCAGCTTGGAGTGCAATTGCAGAGGGCAGAAGTGGGATGCCCAACAGTTTGCTCCTACTTGGAGAAACCGTGACCTCGGTGGCCTAATTCTCAGAGCTTGTCTGCCTTCCTTGCCTCATCCTGGACCTGCTTTTCGGTTCTCAGTTGACAGAATGGAGGAATTTCTGAACAGATTCTTTATGCTCTAGTAACACCTAAACTCCGAGGAGTTCCTCGCACACAACAGGTGATCTCATGCCCCTGTGTCTTTGCATATGATGTTCCCACAGTCTGGGACATCCTCCCCCACCTTCTTCAGTTGACCAACTCCTACTTATCCGTTGATTCAGCTCAGGCAATGGCTTTTTCCAGAGAGTCTCTTCCATTCCTGGCCTGGATGAGATGCTTCTTCTGGGAGTTTCTGCAGCCCGTTTTGCTGTGCACGACTTGAGGACTGGCATTGGCGCATACGGCCCCATAAAAGTGATTGAGACGCATAAGGCCTGTCCCGAGCAGGGCTTCAGGCAATAGGTTTGCGGGCCCCAGGGGCTGAGGATGGGCCTGTTTCTTTCTGCACGGGAGGGACATAAGCCAAGTTTTCTCACTGGGTGCTTGTGTGCCCAAGTTGTGTGTGTGTGTATAGGGTGGGGGTTATAGGCCCCGCATGCCAGAGTTTCTTCCTGCATCTCCTCCCTCCGTGTTTATGCGGGGGACGGTGGCTAGGGAGAGGTTAGGGCTCGAAGGCCTTAGGAAGCATCTCTGGGCTGCAGCAGAGCCCAATGCGCCCCTGGCCATACTTCGCGAGGGCTGGGGAAAGGTAGTGAGCGCCGCCCAGAGTCCTGGCCCAAGGACAGGGAGACCTGGAGTCTCGTAGCACTGTCCCTGCTACCAAGCTGGCTGCTGACCTTGGGGGATTCCCTGCTCTCCTCAAGCCTCAGTTGTCTTGCCTGTAAAATGGGGACGCAGCAGCCACACTCCTCCACTTGCCAGGGATTGAGCACAGGACCGACGATCGGGAATGGGTGTGAGGGGGCTCCACTGCTGGGGAGGGGGGAGTCCAGGGGCTGCAGGCGTCTTCGGGCGGGCGCTGGGGGGCGCCGCGCACCTAGGGAGGCTCGCCCCGCTGTAAGTTTGCCTCCAGCTGTTGAATGCGCCGGGGGCGGTGGTGGGACCGGGTCCCCGCAGGGTCAGCGGGGCCGGGGGCCAGGGCGTGCTCAGGACTTAGCCGTCTGCGGGGCCGCGGCTGGCAGCTGCGGAGCCTGGCGCGGCCCCCGCCCGGCGGGCGTGTGTCTGTGAGCGTGCGTGTGTCCGCGGCGGCATCGAGCCTGGAGAGGGGGCGGGAGGGGTCTCGCTGCGGCGAGGCCTGCGGAGGGCGCGGGCGCGGGCGGCGAGGGCGGCGGACAGCCCGCGGCCGCGGCCCCTGACGCACGCTGCGCTCCAGCCCCCTCCCGGGCGCGGGCCCTGGCGAGGCAGAGGCGCGAGGCGGGCGGCGGGGGCTGCGCGCACCCGGCGGCGGCTCACAGACACACCGGCCGCGCCACAGACACACGCCACACACCGAGCCCGCCGGGCGCCGAGCGCATCGCCCCGCGCCCGCACTCGCACTCGCCCTCACACTCCTGCGCAGGCCCCGCAGCCGGCGCGATCGGAGGCGGTGCTCGGCCCGGAGCCCGGCAGGGGCCGGAGGTGAGTGAATTCCTTCGGATCCGAGCGCCCGCGGCCGGCCCAGACGGTGGGAGTGGGCGCTGGGGCCGGAGAACACCCGCTCCGCCATGGGGGTGGGGCTTGGAGGAGGACCCAGCCGGGGGAGGATGAGACGGGGAAAGCCACCCCCGGCGCCTCCTGGGTCGGGGGATCCCCGTGAGACGCCCCCCGCCTCGGGGGAGGACCACCCTGTGCGGGACTGGGGGAGGTGGACGGAGGCGGGGTGGGAGGACGAGGAGGACGGTCGGGGAGGTGAGCAGTTTCGGGGCTGGTGCAGAGGTTTGATGGTGGACGGTCGTGCCAGCCAGCACCAAGGCGCGCCTCTTTGCCCCCATCTTTGCGATTCGGGGGCCCTCGCACCCCTCTTTCAGGGAGTGGTGCGGGGGTCAAGGAATTCATCTTCTAGCTGGTAAGGGGGAGTTGATTGGTGCGGGATGACAGCTGAGGTGGGGGGGTGGGAGCTAGGGTGGGGCTTTACTCCCCTTCCCCGCAGGAGGGCAATGGTTTGGTAAGAGGACCAGCTTTGGGGAGTGGGGGCTCTCAGGGGGTGGGGACCTTTGCAAAGGCTTTGCCCCTTCCTCTGGTGGTGCTGGTGTGGGGCAAGCAGCGAGGCAGCAGAAATCGGCAGACTGCAGCTCTGGCAGGGCCAGGGCCAATGCTGGTGTGTGTGTGTGTGTGTGTGTGTGTGTGTGTGTGTTCCAGCAACTGGCAGAAGAGGGGGGCAGGGGGTGGGTGTGTTGGTTGGTAAGATGATGTGTGCACGTGGGGAAGGATGTGTGTTCTGTGTGCGCACACAAGGCTGTGTGCAGAGGTGGACTCCGCTCTGTCTGTACACACACACACACACACACACACACACTCTCTCTCTCTCTCTCTCTCTCTCTCTCTCTCTGTGGTCCAGCAGAATATTGTGGAGGGGAGAGGCTGTGTGTTTGTCTACGTGTGCGCTGGGGGAGCTTGTGTCCAGGACGGAGGCGGCCAGATTGTGGTGTGTCAGGCGTGCCCAAGGAGGGAGATGACTGGGATGGTGGTGCTGACCCTTGCTGGGTTCAGCTCCGGAGAAACGTGGTACGTGGTACTTGAAGGCACTTTCTGAAGCTCTGGGCTCCCTGCTATGTCCCTTCCACCTGGACCCCTCCCACCCCAGTGCCTGCCTTTGGAGGACACTTGGATCCCCTTGCTGAGACACAGGTGTTGGACAGGAGAGTGTGTGTGTGTGTGTCTGGGCTGCGGCTGTTGCTGTCAGCAGGCCAGGCTGTCGGAGGAGAGAAGGGGGGAGGAGGGGGTGCTGGCAGCACCTGGAGGGATGTGGTGGAAGCTGCCTGCCCCAGGCTACCAGATTTAGTTACGGAGGGACATTTTCATCTGGGGAGCGGCCTGGGGGGAGAGTATTTGCATGTGTCTATGCGTGTGTGCTTGGCTTACACACCTGTTCTCAGAGCCTGTGGGCACCTGTGGGACGTGTCATGTCTAGGCCATCAGCAGGGCATGTGGGTCCACATATATGTGTAAACATGTGTCTGGGGAGAGTAAGGTCTGTGCCTGCATGCACGCGCGCGCACACACACACACAGGTGCTGTCTGTAAATGCCCGTCTTGAGTGAGCTGTGTACACCAGTGGGAACTCTGGGCCATCGAACCCAGGGCAGGAAGGAAGCAGAGTAACTGAAGGGGGTCTCAGGAGGGTGTGTTTGTGTGACGTCAGTGAGGATCTCTGGGTGTGACGTCAGCTCCAGGTTGCCAGTGACGTCACTGGGACAGCGGTGTGAGAGGTCACCCCCAAGGACCAGGATGATGTCAGTGGGCAGGTGAGGGAGGTGTCACCGTGAGGGTGTGTGGTTCAGCGGGGTCACATCCCTGTGTTTTGAGAGGTGAGAAGGGGAGAGGGGTGGAGCTTTGGAGTGAGCAGCCCTTCCCAAGAAGCCCCATTTCCTGAGTGGATGTAGGACCCATTTCCACAAGGCCTGCCCCACCAATGGCACATCTCTGCTGCCTCTCCCTACCCATTTCCCCTCTCTCCCCTCTGCCTGGCACCCCACCAGTCCCTGCTCTCCACCCCATCCCAGTCAGGCCGCACAGACCTTTAGGTGAGTGTGTTCTGGTGGGTGAAGGTGTGTGTGTGTGTGTGTGTGCGCGCGTGTAAGTGCAGGTGACAACAGAAAACAGTCACAGCGAGGGAGCCAGAGACCTTTGGTTCTCATTCCATGTTGCGGGTCTGTGTTTTGTGATATAGACATTCCCGTCATCTCTCTGGGCCTCCAGTTCTCATCTGTCAGCTGGGAGATGGTCAGGGACTTGAGGGGGGAATTACAGGAGACAGTGAGCTTCCAGGGGGCCAGATGTCCAGCACATGGTAGAAGTGAGCCCCATCCCTTGGCCCTCTGTCACCCCCGCCCCACCTAGAGCAGCTGTTCCCCTGTTTTGCTTTAAGTCGAACTTTGTTAAGAGCTTTCTTTTCTCTCCTTGGATCCTCATGGCAGTCTTGTGAGGCTGGCAGGCCGGCTATTGTGTGGCCATTTGACATATGAGCAAACTGAGGTCCAGAGAGTAAAGTAAGCTATTGTTGTTTCATTCTTCAGTGAGAACTCCCCTGCTGGTGGGTGTGGGGAGACCCCCATTTGATGGGCAGTGCACCTGCATTTAACAGAGGGACAGGGAGCTCTCTGCAGTGGGGCGAGGAGTGGGAAGTGTCAGGGTGAGGAGCCCAAGGCCGGGAGCTCAGTGGCGGAGGTAGAGGCCTCCTGACTCCAGTCCAGCGCCTGCCTGTTCTGGCGCCCCAGGAGATTCCGAGGTGGCCCGACTGATAGGAGCGGCTGCATCCAGCGCCAAGCCTCCTGTAGTGGGGTCGGCCTGGGGTGCTCATCGGGGGCTCTGAGCCTGCTCCCCAGGCTGGTTCCCTGTCCCCTGAGGTCTGGCGGGATGCCTGCTGTGGACGCAGTCCTCGTTCCAGGGACAGCTCTGCTGTGTCCTGGCAGTGTGTGACACAGGGATCAGCCTCCCCGTCTGTCTCCGAGGTGGTGGCTGCTTGCCTCCCAGGCTTACTGCTGAGCGGGAGAGAGTGGCACCTCCTCGGGCAGTCGGGATGGTACCCATCATAGCTTCTCTCACCACTTCAGCTCCAGTGCCCCCAAGCCGGGCCCTCCATCCTGCCACCCCCCGCCCATGTCCCCCGCTTCAAAACTGCTGTGACAGCGCGCTGTGCAGACCCGACAGCCAGGAAGCAGATTGCCTTGAACCCCAAGTCTCCTTAACAAGTCAGGCCTCTTTGGGGAAAGCTTTAATAGTCCAGGTTAACTCAGTCCTCTGCCTACCGCTGTCCCAGCCCAATCCTCTATTAAATTTACCTTCTCCTGGCTCAGTGAGCACCTGGGGCAGAGGCACTGTCACTAGTACTGGGGATGGTGTCTGGGAGGGTTGGAATAATAGAATCCCCTCCTTCCCACCAGCCCCAGCTCTGCAGACAGCCCCCAGGGAGGCCCTAAAGAGCCCCTGAGGACTGGGGAGCCACCTGAGCAAGCTTACACCTGGGGTGCCAGGGGAAGGGCGCTGGCTGCATGGTACTGCTGACAGCAATAATAATAATGATATTAGCTGATATTCATCGAGCCTGTACTGAGAGCCAGCCCTGGTGGGAAGCTCTTTATAGGCGTACTCGTTGTTTAATCCCACTAAGCCTTCTGCAGCACAGCTGTTATTATTCCTCATTTCCCAGACAAGAAACAGACAGGTTACTGACCAGCCCTGGGCCACACAGCAGCAGAACCAGGACTGGAAGACCCATGAGTGTACTCTTTGCATTGTTAACCATTAACTGATAAAGCCTTTTGCTAGGGGACCTGGGGCATCTCGGGGTTCCCCTCTCTCTGAGGGACCCCTCAGGGACTCACTTTGCTTGTCTGGAAATTGGGGCAGTGACCCTGCTGTAGGGAATCAGTGGGTGTGGCTGCAGGGACAGAAGCGCAGTGAGGCTCCTGGGTCTCAGCCCCTGCGCCCCCTCCCTCTGTATTGACCTGTGACATTCTGGAAGGCAGATCCTTGCTCCCAGATTCTCCCACAGTGCCTAGCACAGTGCTGGGCGCACAGTGGGTGCTCCCTAGGGGTTCCCCTGGGTAATGGAGGGGATGGTGCTCTAGGATCACCATCTTCCTCAGGCCTGAGGCTGTCGAAGCCTCAGTGGGGCCCCCTGGACCACTCCTCCTCCCTCTGTCTGACTTGTGGAAGAGCAGGAGCTCAGGGTCCCCTTTCTGCCTCTTTGTCTCCTTGATGTGTATCCCAGGAAAGAGAATTCACTTCCAGAAGGTTCTGTCTCTCAATGTACAGGGGGGGGGTAGTGGTACTGAATTCCTAACTCGGGTTGGTTACATAAGGGAATGACAAGCATGTAGCATTGTGTCTGGCACATAGTAGGTGTCAATTAGATGATTTCCCTCCCCCTTCCCATCTGTCTCCTTTATTCATTCCTGGTTCCCTGGAATGGGGCTTGGGGTGTGTGTGTGTGTGTGTGTGTGTGTGTCCAGCCTTCTCTCTTTTCAGCTTGTAGTTTCATTCCCTGAAATGCACAGAAATTGTTTTCTAGAGCCAGGCTAGGGGAGCCTGAGGAAGCATGAGAAGAACCTGGGAGCAGCATACCTCCCAGCTGGAGTGTATAGAGGGGCTGGGAGGGGAGCAGGGCATGTTTTTGTGCATGTGTCTGTGTGTGTGTATGTACACTGGTCACCACCTCTCTTGGGCAAGCAGGGAGCCATTCCCAAGGGCCCAGCCTCAAGGCTGACTCAGTTTCCCTCCTTGGCCTGTCTCTATTGCCTCTCTTCCCCTACAGTTCTCCTTGGATCTGGGGGGAGACACAGGCTATGGGGTCAGCCTGCCTGCCATCCTCCCTTCCCTGCCCTTGTCATTACCTGGGGCGGGTGGTGGGGAGGTCTCCTGTCTGCCTCTCTCACAGTGTCAGCTCCGAACAGGCAGAGACTAGCATGCCCTCAAAAGGTACTTGTTGAACAGCTTTCTTTCATCTACCAGCTACTGAGAATGGGCTGATGTATTTTGTATTCAGTTCACATGCACACACATACACACTATTACAAGGATGTCTCCCTCAGGTATAACTGCTGTGTCTGGGACTCAGACAGGAACCCCCAGAGATGAGTTCCTGTCCTGAGGAGACACGAGACACCTGGATTGTCTGTCAGGCACCTGGCATGGGGCCTGCACACAGTAGGGCTTGCTTGATGGGCGGTCCCTGTTAGTCTGTGACCTGGCAGACCAGGGACTGAGCAGGCCTTGGAAGCAGAGCCAGAGAGGGGATGGCTTCCGCTTTGGGCACTGCAGAGTCCCCAGGATTGCACGCCCGCTACGAGCCAGGCTCAGGGCAAAACACTGTCTATTATCTTGTTTAATTTTGGCTGGAGGATTGTGGAAGAGGTCCAGCTGGCCTCTAGGGTGGGGGCATGCCAGGTGGAGACCATGTGAGCTGAGGTCTGGAGGTAGGAAAGCCCGGAGTGGAATTTGGGACAATGAGTCTGGACATGAAGTTTGGGGATCAACCACACAACAACCTAAATAACCCTAAAATCAGAGCTAAGAAATCCAGCATTATCCTTTCTGTCAGAGAGGATCAGAGTCTGTGGGTACTTACTTAGATGCAGATCCTCAGGCCCTGCTGGCAGAGAGTAGGGTCAATGGGGAGACCAGGAACCTGCATTTTTAGTGCATTTCCAGAAGATGAATTCACCCTGTTTGCAGAGTGGATGGCAGCTGAGGAGGCTGCTGCCTATTCCAGGGGATCTTCCGGACTCTCCAACGCAATCTGGTAGGCATCAAAGCCATATCCGATTTACAAAGTGGGCCTGAACACAGAGGAGCTAGGCGCCCTCCCTTGGGTGACACAACATTAAGATCCAGGCCCATACTGACTAACACTGACTAATAACCTTCGTGCTCACCGACTGCTGTTGTAAGCCTGCTCAAGGAGTCCTTCGTCAAAGCCTCAGAACGACCCTCTGCATCCTCGCTGTTGCACAGAGAGATGGAGGCACAGGGTGGGTCACGGTTCACGGCCTCACTGCTGGTAAAGGCCTGAAGTGCGGTGGGGTGGGGAGGAAGTGAGGCTGGAGCGGGCCTGCCCCAGCATCTTGGAAGGAGCGATGCCCTCCCGTCTCCCCGCCTTTGGTGCGAGGACGCGGGTGGAGCTGAGCCTGCGGCTGTGCCTGTGAGCAGAGGCCAGAGGCGGGGGTGGAGTGCGGAGCGGAGCTGCCGGGAGGAGGAGGGCAGAGAGCCAGGAAGGCGTCCCGGAGGAGGCGGCGACGCAGAGTCGCGTAGCGGCGGCCCGAGTCGGTTCATCCGGTGGGCACTCTGGCCGAGGCAGGTCCGGGGTCTGGCGGGAGGCGGGGTGTCTCCGCCCAGAGGGCGAGTCCCCAGGCTGGCCCACGCGGTGTACCCAGGCCCCCTACTGGGCACGTGCGCGGCAGCGGGGCCGGAGCCGGAGCAGCCGGAGGGGCGGGGGAGGAGGACAGAGCGGGGGAGGAGGACGGCGGGGAGAGGAAAGCCCACACGGCCTCCGCCCCCCCTCCGCCGCCAGTGCGGCAGCCGGGACCCCGCGGGGTCCCATCCCGGCCGCCCGCCGCTCTGCGGAGCCCCAGCCCCGCGCCGCCGGCCCGGCCGGGTTGGCCGGGTTTCCGCCTTACTTTCCTGTGCTTAGAATTTGCAGCCGCATCTCCCGGCGCTCGAAGCCAATTTCACGGCCTCTGGGCTCGGTGCGGTGCGCGCGATCGTAAACCGGCCCGCGCCCACGGAAAGGGGGCCGAGGAGGACCCGCCGAGGCCCCGTGTTTTCGATGGGGTGTGTGGGTCAGGTGGGTGTGGGCCGGCTGGGGTGCGCCTCCGTGAACTGCCCTGGGAGAGATGGGCGGGGATGCAGGCGTGTTCATGCGTGTGCAGAGTGGCCCCCCAGTGTGAGCAACTTGGGGATGCACGTATGTGTTGGCCTGTGTGTGCCTACGGGGGCCCCTGTAGGCTTGTTCGTTTGGGTGTGTATGGGGTATGGTCCGCAGTGAGCAGGGGCTGGTGTGTTTCTGTGGGTGTGTTGACCTGTGTCTGTGCAGGGACTCAGGTGTGTTGGCACATGTGCCAGGCACCAAGTTAGGGCAGACGCCCCCGTGTCTGGATTCTGTGGGCAGCTGGGTCCAGTACCTCAGGGTCTGTGTGTACACGTGTGTCTGCGGGAGAGTGAAATTCTGGGGGGTTGGTTGCTGTCTGGGTGTGACCCATGGGTGCTGGTGTGTGTGTGAGGTTGTAGTGTGTAGCCCATCCCTACAGGGTGTGTCCCATCCCTGTTGGCCACTGGGTGCAGGGGCAAGTGTGAGCCCGGTGGCTAGGGGGAGAGTGGCCCTCCGGACCTGGAGCTGGAGCTAGCTGGCTGCTTCCTTATCCGCTCAGGCTGGGGCTGGTGGATTTGAGGCATCGCGGGGACAGTGGGGGGGGAGGAGGGGTTGGCCGAGTGTGTGTTTCTGTTTCATTGCTGCCGCTGGCTGTCAGCACGCGGTGGGTCTACAATATGTTTGTGAATGGCCGTGTCGAGGGGGCCGAGGTGTGAGCCCCTGCCTGCGGGGGAGGGCCGGGAGTACCATCTGGGCTGATGAGGTGTGAGGCCAGGCAGAGAGGGGCCTCCGCGGGACGGGATGAGTTGTATGCATGTGCACGTGTGCGCGCAGATGGAGGGCAGATTCGGCATGTCTGCCAGGGGGTTTGTGAGTCTCTGCAGGTGGAGGTCAGGCAGGTACGTTGCTCTAAGGGTGTGTGAGCAGTGGGGCAGAGACACCACAGCCGGCAGAGCACAGGTGGGGGCCACGGGTGGGTGCCGGTCCTCGCAAAGTTCCGAACAAGAGATGTGCTGGGGGTAGGGGAGGGGTGCTTCTTCCCTGCAGTAGAGAGGAAGAGGCCCAGCTGTAGAAGGGGGCGGGCCCAGTCAGTGTTGGGGTGACTAAGAAGAGGGTGGCGTGGTTGGAGGGGTGTGCGTGGGTACCGGCTATCAGGTCAGTGCGGGGTGCGTGTGGCCATCCCCACTTGGGTGTGTGTCCGTGATGGGTGCGGACCAAGTCATGGCTGGGACCATGACTTGGGAGGACCCTCCAGGCTGTGGGCCCAGCCAGGAGTGAAGGACATGGGAAGGGATGAGGTGGGTGGGAATGGGGGCCCTTCAGCTCCCAGAAAATCTCTCCATCTGTTGTTTGCACCTCCTGCCCAGGGGCCATGGAGAGATTGGAAGAAGCCTTGTGGTCCCCGCCCCTCCCCTCCTCTCACCCCTGCACCTTGTGGGGTAGGGTGGGGAGTCCCCATCCCTCCGTCTGGGTCTCGAGCCCCTTCCCCTCCCTGTCTCTGCCCCGTCATCTTTCTGTCTCCATCTCTCTGCTCTCATCGCCCCATCTCTCTGCCTCCATCTCTCTCCATCTCTGCCTCCATCTCCTTCCACTCCTTCCCTCCCTCTTCTCACACTGATATTCATTTGTGGTATATTCGGTTGCCATGGGAAACCTAAGAAAGAAGTGAGTGTACCCTTCAAGACTTCAGCATTTTTCCCTCCTCCCTCCCTCCTGCTGTCCCCCCCTCCTCTCCTCTCCCTCCCTCCCCTTTCTCCCCTTGCCTCCTCCTCCTCCTCCTCACAGAAGGAGAGGACTTGGGTGAGGAGCTGCCGCCGCACCTGAGACCCCACTGCTGCCTCTGCCGCTGCTGTTACCGTGGGGACCTGCCTGAGACCAGGCCAGGGACAGAGCTTCGCTGTCAGAGGGGCTCCTTCCGCCTGCAGAGATCTGGTAAGGACAGGGTCCTTCTCACGGTGTGTGAGTGTGTGGCTGTGTGTGATCACGGCTCACATGACCTGGCCTTGAAAACCCGTGATGTAGCCTGGCCTCTGCCTCCTATTCCCTTGCCCCTGCCCCCAGCTGCAGGCACCCCCCACTCTGCTCCTCCCCAGCTTCCCTTCCACAGGGCCTGCGAGGCAGCTGGCAGAACGCAGGCCTTGGAGGGGCTGGGGCAGTCCACTGGGGAGGGGCGGGGAGGAAGCCCCTGCTGGCTCAGAGACCCCACTCCTGCCCTGTAGCCCTGCTGAGAGCCTGAGCTGGGCCTGCCTGAGCCCCAGAGCCCCGGGGGCATCTGTGGCCCAGCTGGGGGTGGAAGGACTGGTTTCCAGGGGATGGCCTGGGAGAGCATGGCCTCTTCTGCCTCAGGTGGGGGCCTTTCCATGTGGGGTGGACTGAGGGGCTGGGAGTGAGCTGGGAGCAGAGAAGCACTGGCAGCATCAGAACTAGGCCGCATCCAGTGTCACTGAACTTGGAAGGAGGCAGGAGAGCAGTCTGACACTAGGAGGCCACAGGCAGGAGCTGCCCCAGCTGGGGCTGGTGGCGGCCCGGAGAGGAGAGGCCAAGGCTGTCACTGTCACCGTGGCTCTGCTGGTGGTGGCCACGTGGAGGGAGTTGTTGTCCAGGCGGGGCGCTGAGTGACGGTGGTTGCCGTGGCAAGGGAGCTGCCTCTGTGGCATTGTGGTCTCCATGGAGAGAGGAGACAGAGGGAGGAGGCTGGCTGTCTGGGCCTGGTGTTGGTGGTTGCTAAGGAGAGGGAGATGTTGTCTCTAAGATGCGGTGGTCCCCATGTGGAGGGGCTGTGGCTGGGCAAGGTGTTGGGGTTCCCCAGGGGAGGGCTGGTGTTGGGTGCTCTGGAGGGGGCTTGTGGAGGGAGGGAATAGGGGTGGTGAGTGCTCCATGGAGGACCAGAGGAGGGGACGGTGGGGGAGGGGCTGCTGCTTTGGTCTTGGTGTTGCTGGCACAGGCTGAAGGAGGGCTCTTTGGTGGGGGCAGTGAGGCACACTGGGTGAGTCTGAGCTGTGCTCTCCGCTCCCGTTGCTCACCCTGCCCTGTCCAGACCAGCCTGGGGCCCCGGTGCACCCCTGGCATCCCTTCTCCCATGGCCTCCTCTTGCCCAGGCCTCCTGCGCACTTCATGGCCAAGTGCTCCTGCCTCTGCTCCTTGAGCCCTCTCCCTCTTCAGGGCCTCACTCATCCTTCATCTGGACACGTCCTCCCTCCTTGTCCCCAGATGACTTTGTCCCTACCCTTCGTGTTTGCTGAGCTCTGGGAAGCCCAGCACTGATGCTTGCCTTTGAGGTATCAAAGAGGGGAAGAGACTCGCCCAAGGTCACACAGCACAGATGCCCTGAAACTGGGGTTTGATCCTGGCTGCCTGCCTCCCCAAAGGTCCAACTTTTCAGGCCTAACTCCTTCCTCCTGAGCCTCCCCACCCCATTCAGAGTTGTCTCTCTTCCCTCAGTCCCCAGATATTCTCCAGAAGCACACATTCCATTTTAATGTCACTAAGAGGCAACATGGAAGAGCACAGAGTTTAAATCCTGACTCTGTTGCTTACGGCTGTTTGAGTCTGTGCCTCAGTTTCCCCTTCTGTAAGATGGAGATGATGCTTCTGCCTCTCAGGGTTGCTGTCACCTGAGATAACTTCTGGGATGTCCTGGTTCCTGGCATGCAGCAGACTCTCAGGAAGTAGTAGCTACCACCATTATCGTAATTCCTTTAAAGAATGACTTTGAAATGGTTTTCTTACTTGCCTTGGGTGGACAGGGTGACTTCCCACCAGAGATCTGCCTCATTTTGTCCTTCTCTGTGCTCGTTGAGCACCAGAGGTGCTGACCTGACATCAAGGAAGCAGGAGGCGGGGCCTGGTTGTCAAGTCAGGATGGAAGCTGACTCCCTGTCTGGTGCTCCAGGCTGACTCCCTGTCTGGTGCTCCCTGTGAGGTGCTCCCTGCCTGCTCGCTCCAGGGGCCTGGGCGTCCACTTTAGTCTTGTGGGCATTGTACCCCTAGCTGTGCTGGGGTACCGCAGCCCCTTGGCTTCCTCCCCAGGGCCCAGGGTTCTGAGCCAGCTCAGCCACCCCTGGCTGGTGGTACCCTGGAAGTATCAGGGGAAGGCTGTCCTGTTAACCTCTTGGCACCACCAGAGGACAAGCCAGGCAAGGGACCGAAAAGGATATACAAAGAGGGACATCTGAGGGGTCTGGGAAGTGACCAGTGGGATGTCTTTCTAGTGCCAGAGATCTGAGTTCAGATCCTGCCTCTGCCACTGTCTAGGTGGGCCTGGCAACTTTTCTCTGCCTTTCTGGGCCTCAGTTTCTTCATCTGTGTAATGGGCGTAGTTAGAATCGCTAGATCACCTTGACGATGTGAGGCAGGGGAATGAAGTTAAAACCTACAGGGAGGTGTTTCCTGGAGTGGCAGCTGCTCTTTCCAGAACCTGTCAGCCTTCTTCACCTTTCAGACTGAGTTGGGTAAGAGGGGAGGGAGTGGTCCTGGGTGGCTCCAAATGACAGAAGTGGGCCCAACCAGGTACAGACCTCTGTTAGTCACAAGAGACTTTGTAACAGTCAGAGCTGTCTTCGGATGGGGTGGAGGAGGAACTGAGTGCTCTAAGTGCAGTGAGACCACAGAAGACTGGCAGGGGCAAGAGCTGAGGATTACAAGACCCAGGTTCATGTCCTAATGTTGCCCTTTATGGGCTGTGGGATCTCGGGAGCCTCAGTTTCCCCACCTGCAAGATGGGAGGAATAATAATGGAACAAGGGTTCTGTTAAATGAGTTCAGATATGTGGAAGAGATCTAGGAGTCCCTTGAATCCGCACGGCATCTCATTTTCCAGAAGCAGAAAGAAAGCAAGGTTCAAGAAGCTTAAGGGGTTCATAGCACTGACACCTGCTGTCTACCGATGTTCTGCTTCGTGCCAGGCATTTTCCCACATGCTCCGGGTCTCATTGAATTCCCTGGCCTTTGCACTTGCTGTTCCTTCTACAGGAGTGACTGTTCCTTCTATGCCCACTGCTGCTCCTCAGGCTTGTGGTATGGCCGTCTCCTGTTCTGGCTCATTGTCAACTCCTCAGGGAGCTCCCCCGACCCCCTACCACTCTGTTCATTGTTCTGGTTCTTTCTCTCTGTTTCCTTATAACCCCTAATGCAGCCTATGCTATTTTGTTTATTTGTTTATTATCCATGGGGCTTCTCCAATGGCTCAGCAGTAAAAGAATCCTCCTGCAGTGCAGGAGACGCAGGAGATGTGAGTTCAATCCCTGGGTCTGAAAGAACCCCTGAAGGAAGGCAGTATTCTGGCTTGAAAAATCCCATGGACAGAGAAGCCTGGCAGTCCAAAGGGTCATAGAGTCTGATGTGACTGAGCTACTGAGCACTTATTATCTGCCCTCCTACTGTCGTAGAGCATCAGCTCCATGAAGGTAGGAGCTTTTTCTGTCTTGTTCCCTGCTCTGTCCTTAGGGCCTTGAATGGGGCCTGGCACATAGTAGATGTTCAATAAATACATGATGGCAGCATGGATGGGTAGCCTGCCGGCTACCTGGAGGGTCATCTCATCAGCCCCATTTTACACAGGAAAGTGGCTCTAGGGAAGGTTGGTAGTTGCCCATGGACACACAACTGGAAGTAGGAAGCAGACCTGGCACTTGACCCCAGATTGGGCTGATTCTGGATCAAGTCCTTTTCCTGCCATACCACACCTCCTTGCTGTGGGGAGCTTTGCATTTTAGGCTATAGAGTTTAGACTTTACTCCGAACACAGAGGCAGAATCACAGAAAGGCCTTTAAGTAGGGAAGACTCCTGCTGGAAGGAAAAGATTTTGGTAGCAGTCAGAATTGTCAAAAGAGATCAGTTCATCTGTCCGCTAGCTGTATGGCCTTAGGCAAATTAATCACTTTGTATCTCAGTTTACTTGTCCATAAAATGGGGATACTATCTTGGCTGATCTCAGCTGGCTTCTGGGAGGCAGTGGGCTTTGAGCTTTGGTTTGCAGACTTGCCTCCATGGTCCCCTCCTCAGGGTGGGAAAACAGCATCTGCTGAATCACCCCAGTCCCCGGAGGCCCCACTGTCAGCCCTTGAGGGGTTTGAGGTTTTGAGTTCTGAACAGGGGACTTTTTCTGTGCCTGGGACAGGCCATTTTCTGCCCTAGCAGCCTGGTCTCTCTAGTCCCACTCCACCCCTACTGCCCTTAGAAAAAGAGAGAGAAGATCAGAGAGGAGAGAGAGGGTTTTAATTGAGCACCTACTATGCGCCAGGGCCATTCCTGTATGTATCCCCTTTCACAGTCGCAGCAGCACCTGCTGAGCAGGTTTGTTATACCCATTTTCCAAATGCCCAGACTCAGGCTTGGGGAAGTCATCCACAGGACAAGAGCAGGGATTTGAACCTAGGTTCGGAGGCTTCTGTCTCCTCTGTGTTGGAGGAGGGGAGAGAGTGATGAAAGTGTCTGGGGTGGGTCTGCTCTGGGTTCCCTGGGGAAGGCTGTTGGTCTCAGCCCTCCAGGATGGGAGCTTAGAGTGGCTCTGATTTCAGAGGCTGGACCTCAAGGGGTTGTGGATGGGCAGACCGCTCCCACCAACCCTACTCCCCCCCACCGAGTGCTGGCAGCCTCACTTACCCCGAGAATAGATCTAGCCTTGTGTGTGGTTATCCCAGTGTCTCACTCAAGACCCCATTTGTTTGGGGAGGAGAAAGGGGGGTCTGTGGTACCCAACAGAGGTGGGATTCATGGACAAGACAGGGGAGGGGGTAGCCTGCCTGGTACGGGCCAGGCCTGAACGAGTGCCAGGAGGGGGCGTGGGCGTGGTCTGAGGTCCTGCTTGGGGCAGAGCCTTGGGCCAGGGGCTCTGTGAATGGAGGTGCATGAGGAGGGGGTGGGAGTCCCACTCTCAGGACTCCTGGTCTAAGGGAAGGAGAGTGTGGTGGCCCTGTCCTCTGGGAGCCTCAGGTCTTAGGGGAGGTGGGGAGAGGCCAAGCCACCAGGATCCTTGTCCGAGGGAGACACAGCCCTGACTCCCAGGAGACCCAGTCTGAGGGTGGAAGCACTGTGGGTGTTTCTGGAACCATCTGCTTTCTGAGTGCAGGAAGAGAGGATGGTCCAACTGAGTAGAGTCTCCCTGAATTCTGGGAAGACTTCCTGGAAGAGGTGGTCCCTGAGGACTGAGAAGGGGTTGGATTCAAGGCGGGGCCTACAAGAGGGCCTGTTTTGTGGTTGGAAGCAAGGGCTGGTGGGTTAGGTCCTGATTCTGAGTGGTCATGTGTGCCTGAGTCTCAGTTTGCTTGTCTGTGAAATGGGGACACTGCCGGGCTCCTGGAGGGGATGGAATGAAATGGGGCTGGAGGGAGGAGCACAGAATAGGCCCACAGGGCTGTTGGGAGTTGCGTGAAGAGTTCCAGAAGCTGCCAAAAGCCCATTCCCCCACCCTCTGCCTCCACCCATGGTCACAGCTCCGCTAACCCGGCTTCGATCTTTACAGGCATAAGAGAGAGGGCAGAGTCTAGGCTGAGCACTTAGGTGGAGACAGGGCTCCTTCCTGCCTCTGACTTACTGTGTGACTCTGCCTGGTCCCTCACTCTTTCTGGACCTCGAGGGTAGAGTTGGGGCCAGCCAAGGACCCTGAGCATCCCAGTAGGAGACAGATCACAGAAAGGGGTTGGCAGAGCTGAGCAGGTACCCCAGGCCATGGTGGCTCAGGGGCCCTGGAGCTCAGCAGAGCCTGGGGGAGCAAGGCCTTTCTTGCATTTGCCAGACACTCTGGGGTTCTGGCTTAGGGACAGCAGGGCAGAACAGAGAAACTCCTGGTGTGTAAAAGGGGGTGACACAGTGGTCAAGCATTTGGGTTCAGGTTTTGGGTCTCCCCCAGATTCTACCCATAAGTGCCTCAGTATTCTCAACTATAGAATGGAAATAAATATAGTAACCACCTCGTAAGGCTGATGCTATAAAGTGCTTAGCCCTGTGCCTGGCATACAGTGATACTCAATAAATGCTAACTCTGCTTCTTGGGTTTCCTGGGAGCAGGCAGGCAAGGGCTTCACAGCCATTCCAGCCACCACCTTTCAGGCTGTTGAGGACAGGCGGTGGCTTGTGGAATCCCAAAGCCTGGGATGCCAGGGCAGGAAATGTGGGGGTGTCTGCCACTGGGGCTCCTCCCACTCTCCCCAGTGCCTGCCGAGCAAGATGCTGTGGAAAGAGATAATGAGTTTTGGAGTAGGCAGCGTGGGTTCCATCGCAGCTCATTCATCCGCTTGCTGGCTGCCTGGCTCTGGGCGGATCATTTTCTGAACCTTAGTGTCTTCATCTGTAAAATGGGATCAAAGGCTTTTATGAGGATTAAAAGGCAGTATCCATCCAGTCCTGTGCCAACACTGTTGATACCTACTGCCTCCCATTCTCCTCCTCCTCTTCCGCTTACTGATTTGGTGCTGAGGTTGCTGGCAGGTGAGGGGCTTTGGAAATGGAATTCCCATCTTAGTTGAGATGGCAGCTGACCCAGAAATTCTGTCCTGGACTCGGGAGGGAGCTTGAGGTGGGAGCTGTCCTTGGAGACAATCTGAGTCTCCAAGGCAGCTGCAGATGCTGAGGACCCTGGGGACAGTTGGGAGGTGGGATTTGATGGGAAATCAGGACCCTAGAACTCTGGAGGTTTCCATCTAGAGCATCTGTATGAACACCTGCACCCACAGGCAGGCTGATGACCACAGAGGTACTGGCCCTGGGTCACCCTGCCCTGAGTGGCCGGGCTTGAAGGTAGAACATGGTCTGGCAACTTCTAGCTTGGGCACTTTCATTTTCCATGGCACCTCTGGGCCAGGCTGAAATGACTGCAGGTGGAACAGGGTCACCCAGAGCCTGGGCTGAACTTTCTTAGCTTGGCCTCTGTCTGCTCTTCAGCATCTGCCCACCCTCTGGCCTGTACCAACCCCCAACAGCCTGACCCTCCCTGTCTGTTTGGGGCAGCCTTCGTATCCTTCCCTCAGCCACCTGAGGGAGATGGATGGACTAGAGCCGGGTGTGCGTGGGTGTGAGCACACACGCCCGGAGTGGTTTCATGTGTTTGCAGTGTGTTGGAGTGTGTGCATGCAAAAGGGCATGTGAGTGTGTGCACCCTCTTTCTAACTAGGGGCCTGGCACGTGCTCTGGGACAGCTGCTGCCCCCGCATCACTGGGGGCCTTGCCATGTTTCCGGGCACCTACAGACACTTGAACAGCAGCCTTTTGCCCCTGGGGTTCAACTTGCCATCTCTACTCAGGAGGCCGTGACTGCACGCTCCAGGCATCTCCCCTCGGGCACAGCGGGACCCATCCCGATCCATCTTGGCCTGGGGTCCCCTCACATGGCTGTCCATGTTATGGGTGACTGGGTCAATTACAGTTTTTCCACTTTCACTAATAGTGCATGACTTCAAATCCTCACCTCTCTCACCCAGCTAGCTGCCCTGTGACAGCCGGCTTCCCTGTGCCCTCGTTTGTGGGGGTCTGCTGCCAGGGCTGAGTATGGCCGGCTGTGCTCCACTGTGGGCTGAGGGTTTTAGGCAGGACCCCCATTCTGAATGGCTTTCCTTCCTGCGGGGCCCACTGGAGCCTGGGGAGCAGTGGGGTGTGGGGGTCCCAAGCCAGGAAGTCCCCGGCTGTCCCCAGAGCAGGATGCCCGGATCAAGATGGCTGTAGCAGTGCTGGGGGCCAAGCCATCCCTTGCCATCCCCACCTGCTGGGTCCCAGGACCAAGAGCAGCTGCTTTATGACCTGGCTGGGCAGGTCCCCTGCGTAGCCACAAGAGTGCCTGAAGCCTGTGGGAGCTGGGGCAGGGGCAGGTGGGTGAATTCCAGCCCCCAGAAGGAGGAGATTCAGGAGGTGGGAACAGGGTCCAGAAGCTTGGCCCCCAAGCTGCACTCTCATCCCCAGGGGCCTGAGTCTGGTCAGTCCCAGAACTTCTTTGTTCTCTTGCCTGAGCTGGAGACACCTCAATGCTGTCAGGAGAGAGCTGGGCCCAGGGTTTGAGTGTCGGCTCTACCCCAACCCTCCGTGGGACCCAATCCTCAGGCTGCCCATGGAATCAAAGCGAGTCATTTATTCCTTTTATTTAACAACATCCATATAACATTTGGAGCTTCCCAGGTAGCACTAGTGGTACAGAACCCGTTTGCAGGTTCTTATGCAGGAGACAAAAGAGATGCGGGTTTGATCCCTGGATTGGGGAGATCCCTTGGAGGAGGAAATGGCAGCCCACCCCAGTATTCTTGCCTGGGAAATCTCATGGACAGAGGAATTTGGTGGGCTACAGTCCATGGGACCGCAGAGTCGGACAGGACTGAGTGACTGCGCACACACATTTACCTTGTGCGGGCACTGTTTGAAGAACTTTATAGAAGTTAAAAACTCACAACAATCCAGCAAAATACCATTATCCCCATTTTACAGATGGGGAAATCAAGGCCCCAAGAGGTTAAGGCTTCTGCCCACGGTCACACAGGGAGTCAGTGGTGCGACTGGGATTTGAGCCTGGGCCATCTGGCTCCCGGGGCTGTCCCAGCTGCTTTGCTGTGTTGCATGCCATGGTAGTCTGTAGAGGGTAGTGCTTGAACTGACTCCTAGGCCAGCCTGGTCCCCTGGTCTGAGCATTGACAGTGGTCCAGGAAGGTGGTCTTGGCATCCCGTAGTTGTGGCAACTTGGGATCAGGCCAGATTTGAGTGTCTAGTGTATCATTTACTGAGTAAGGCACTTGCCCTAGCCGAGCCTCAGTTGCCCCATATGTAAAACAGGGTAACAGTATCTACTTGGCAGGGCTGTTATGAGAATTTGATGCAATGCGCTGTGGGGGGTACTCAGCATGTGGTGGCAGCTGTGATGGCCCCATGACAGGGTGAGAGGGAGGCAGCTTAAGGGTGCCCTGTGCCAGGAGAGGGGAATGTGTGCCCTTGGGAGCCTGTGATTAGGAGAGGATGGGTCTGAGGGGATGTACTGCCCGTCCCTCTCATCACTGGGGCCACCTCCCACCTGGTGCAGCCGGCCCGCCCGGGGCTGGGACACACACAGACACACCCACTGTGGAGAAACAATGGCGCGTCCTCTCCTGTGAGGGCTGGGGTGAACCCTGGAGACCCTCTGGTCCTGCTCCCTCGTTGTTGCAAATGGGAAACTGAGGCCCAGAACAGAGAAGGGATTTGTACTGGGGCCCACAGACAGTTCAGATTATCTGAAGTCATTGCTGAGCAGGGCCTTTTCTAAGGAATGCAGCAGCATCCCTTCCCACAGTAGCCCTGTCCTGGCCACACTGGTTCTCATTCTGCAGGGTCTATGCCCTGCAGGGGATTTTTTCTCCAGCCTGCGCTCTGTGGATCTGCTTACATCTGACTCCCCGGCTTGTCCACCACAGCAGGAGCCCTGAGCACAGGACCTTGTCACAGCTGAGCCTGTATCCCGAGCACAGAGCCTGGTGCATACGCAGTAGATGCTCAGTAAACAATGGGTGAGGAAGAAGTGACCTTAGGAGTGATTCCTCCAGCACTGTCTCCTGGGAGAGTCTGAATTTCAGCGGGGGGTGGAGAGTTGCCCAGGGCCAAGCTGGAAACTGCAGCCAGGCCTCCTGGCTCCCATCCTGAGCCCTCTGTGCATTCGTAAACAGATGCAACACACACACACACACACACACACACACACACACCAAAATGCACACATACTCTATGCCATGATTCAAAAGCTTCACGCTGATCATTGCTCAATTTTCTAGCTTTTTAGCTTTAAAGTGTCCATCTGTCCATCTCTCTGCCAAGGCCATGGGCTGGACACCTACTGAGGCACCTGCTCTGGGGCCTCTCCCAGAGCCTGAGGCTGTCCCAGGAAGGGGCAGGGGTCCTGGAAGGGGGCCCTGGGAAGGTGTGATCTGTCCAAGTGACCCCCCACACACAAGGTACATTCCCTGCTGTGAACCCAATGAATTCTCTGTGTCCCCTTCTTCCAGCCCCACCTTGAAGGCCCACCTGCTCAAGTCTTCTGGTCCCCGCACCCCAACACTGAAGCTGTCTTAGGTTTGGGGGAAGGGGTATCATTCCTGGGGACCAGACTCCCCCTGTCTCCCCCGGGAAGTCTGCCCTAATGCCCGGGAGGATGGTAATTAGTATGAGGCAGGCTGATTAGCTCAGAAATTAAGTCTTTGTTTTCTTCACTCCCCAGTTTCCCTAATTGAGCAGATGCAGAGCGGGGGAGGGGGAGGGACTGCGGGGTTGGTCACGGGGCTGGATGGGAGCACGCGTGGCTGTGTGCTCGCTGCAGGGGTGGCGGGTGGGGGGGTGTGGATGAGGGGCACGGTTGACTGGGGTGGCCTGGTGGAGGAATGCCAGGGCAGGTGTGCCTGTGGGTAGGTGCCCAGGCTGCAACCCCCTGGGAGGGCATCACACCTGGGACCCCTCTGTCAGAGCTCCTCTGTATTCATTCCTTCCTTCAGGTCTTCACATCCAAAAATTAGTCATAACTGCTGCTTTTATTGAGCACCTACTGTGTACATCCCCTTGGCTAGATGCCTTTTGTGTATTTCCTTGCTCAATCCTCAGATGATGGTGCAGGTAAGGGACCCTCATTTCTTCAGGCTCAGAATCTAAGGCTCAGAGAGGTGAGGTGACTAATCTAAGGTCACACAGCTCGGAGCAGCCAGGGCAGTGTTCATACCCAGGAGGTCTCATGTGGCCCTGCCCTGGGCTGGGGGAGAGAGGATCCTCTGACCAAATGGTGGCCAGTCCAGCTCCTGGACACTATGGTGGGTGAGGCCTATGTCCTTCTCCTCAGTTAGATGGGGGCCAGTCCATCTACCTTCTTGGGTTGTGGGGGAAAGCGGTAACAACAGCTGTATTGATGACAACTAAGTGATGATTTATGTAGTGCTTTCTGGGTGCCAGGCTGGTGACAAATGCTTTACGTGTTTTCACGTTCCATGCTCACAGTGATCCCAGGAGCCGTGGCAGACAGCCTAATCACCCCATTTCACAGTCTCAAAAGCCAAAGTCCAGGGAGGTGAGGGGCCTCTCCTGGTCCCAGTTAGTAAGTAGGGGCCCAGGATTTAGCCAGGTGCCGTCTGACTCCAGACCCTTCCTCCTTGATTGCGGCCCTTGTGTGTGGTCTAAAACCCCCGTGAGGTGCCCTGGGCCTGGCAGATGCTCAGCAAAGGTCCTGGCCTCTACCCTCCCTGAAAGGGCTGGTTCCTGGAGAGCCTGTGTCTCTGGGGCACAGCCTAAGGGTCCAGGGGGATGGCCCTCCTCATAATATTCTATGGGGTACGTATTACTTTTATTTCCATTTTACAGATGGGGAAGTTGAGGCTCAGAGAGGTGAACTGACTTGCCCAGGCTCTCACAGCTGGTGAGGTGAAGGGTCCCGGATTTGAACCTGGTTGGTCTGGGTCCTGGTGCAGCCGTGTGGCAGACTCCCGAGCATGAGTGTCGGCTCCCAGCTGTGTCCATCCCTGAGGGCTGATCCTGCCTGCCTGGTCTCTGGGCAATCCCTCTGCTTCCCTGGTTCCTCTTAGCAGCCGTGTACAGGGGATGCCCAGGTCTCATCCTTCTCTGGCTGTTCGGCAATGGGTGTGGCTACCTGCTGACTGGACATGTCTTTTGGGGTGTCCCTCTGGCCCCCAAAACTCAGCTTGTCCGATGCAGGCTCTTCCTTTCTCCTCCTGCCTTCTGGCCCATTAGCTCCTTCTCTGAAGTTCCCTGTTCCAGTGTGGGCATTGCCATCATTCAGCCAGTCACTTCAGCTAGCCACCTGGACCTGGAAGTCATCTCTGAACTTCACCCCGGGCCTCCCAACCTGCAGGTCACCAAGTCCTGCACTCTGATTATCCCACTGCCTGTCCTCCCTGCTCCCCTTATCTGCGTCGAGTCACCATCATGAGTCTAGATTATCGCAGCAGCCTCCTCAAAGGCCAGCTCTCATTTTGCCCAATTCATCCTTCACTCTTCTGTTGGCCTGGGCTCCTTAGCATGTCACTGGTTCCCTGTTGTCCTGGGGCTTAAGTCTAAGTTCCTTAGCCTAGCTTCTGAGACCTGTTGAACTTGGCCCAGCCACAGGGCTCCTGCCTCTGGGCTCCCTCTCCTTCTCCTATGCCGTGATCTTGTCTCCTGGCTTCGTTGCCGTTTCTCAGAAGTGCTACCTTCTGGGTTCTGTGCAGGCAGTTTGATCTCCAGGATCACCCTCAGTAGAACATTCCCTCCCCTGCACTGGGGACATCCTTCTAATTCTAAGAGCCCTTTGCAGGGAGCAGTGTTGCCCATTTTGCAGATGGGGAAGCTGAGACTCGGAAAGCTAAGCTGGCATCTGAACCCAAGTCTCTTGCTGTGGAGCCTGTGTTCTCCCCCATCTGTGTCCATGTGTGTCTGCACGTGTCCGCATTCAGCAGGCACTGCTGTCTGCCCTTTGAGCCAGGCAGTGTTTGGGCTAGGATGAGCGCTGCCTCCCTGGGAAGTCTGAGATTGTCTCTGGAGGCCCGAACCTGTCTCTTCCTGTTAGGGGTGGAGATGCTATATGTGAGCGTTGTGGGGGTGTCAGCCCCTCTCTAGCCCCCGAGACCACAGCCTCCCAGCTCCTCCCACTTCTCTCCCCTTCCTTCAAAATAAACACCCGGAGCCCAAACCACCCATCCAGCCAAGGCACAGATGGAACCAGAGTTGGAATTAATTAGTTCTGTTGCCAAGGCAACTGGAATCCAGTCTTCTCTCTCCGGCCTGCCCCTACCTCCTAGGCCCCGCCCCTGCCTCTCTCGGCCCCACCCCTCAAGGCCCTGGCCCCACCTCTTCCCCAGCAGCAGCTGGTGGTGCCCTTGTGCCCTTGGAGAATCGAGGAGGGAGAGGATAGGTGTATCGAAGAGCTGGGTTCAGGTCCCCACTAGGACACTCTTGGCTTGGTGGGAGCTTGGGCAAGGTCCTGAACCGCTGGGAACCACGCTATGACTCGACCTACCTGGGGAGGGGTACCCTGGAATGGATTTGAGAGACTGGCAAGAAAGGAAGAATGAAAGTGGCCTGAACTGGTGATACCACTGAGACTAGCAGTGGGCGTGTGGACTGCAGCAGCAGGTGTCCAGGGTCGGGAGCTGTCAGAGCTACAGCTGGCAGCAGCTATGGGGCCCCCTACCCTGGCCGCAGGTTCTGACTCAGCTCTGCCTCCTCCATCCCGACCTTCCTGGCATCCTCTAAGCCTGCATCTTGCTGACTGGACACCAACAGCCAGGGTTGTGTTCTCCATCTTTTGTCTGTTGGTCTGCCCACCAGTCCAGTCTGCACTGTCTCTTCCTGGGTGACCCTGAGCAAGTTACTTAGCTTCTCTGTGCTTCCACTTGTCTGGAAAATGGGCATAACAGCATCCACCTAGTGAGTATGAAAAGCCCCCAGCGTGGTGTTCATATTTAGTCTGTGCTAACCACTCGTTGCTTCTGTGCCTCTGCTGGCTGCAGGCCAGGGGGTGCCCTGTGAGAGGGGTTGTGAGGAACACGGGACAGTGGTCCCACCTTCTTCTTGGGGAAGTTGAGGATGGTGATCACGGCCACACTGTTGAGTTGTTGAGACTCCCAGCCTTAACTCTCTGCTCTCTAGGACGGGCTCACTGTGTCCCGTCGCACTGCAGATGGAAAAATCAAGGCCAGCAGGGGTAGGGGACAGTGGTGGCAGTTGTAGCTGGTGTCTCAGGGGCTGGCCTTTCCAGTGTTGGCCCTGCTTTCTGGATCTTGCTAGCTGATGCTGGCTGGAGGGTGGGACAAGCCAGGTCTTCAAAAGCCAGGGCTTGAGTCTCCCTCATTGTAACCATAGGGAATGTTCTTCTCCTGCCTGGGCCTCAGTTTTCTCTTCTGCAAAATGGGAGCTCATGGGGCTGGAGCTGGTGATAACTGATTGGAGCTGGCCGGGGCCATGGCTGTTTAGACTCTGTGCCAGCAGAAGGGGGCCAGTGTGGGCAAACAAGGTGCACTGTCTGGCCAGGGCCGTTCCTGGAAGTGCACTCAAGGTAGATGTTGTAGAGGGAACCTGAGAGGAAAGGGCAGCTCTGATGCCCAGGCCCCATCTTTTGGAGGCCCCAGTGCTGGGCTCTGCTAGGCTTGCCATCGTCTGGCTAATAGGCCATTTGCTCTTCCAGGGCCGCCAGGGAGGTGGCTCTTAAGCTGGCATGGTGAGGCAGGGGCTCTGGAGAGAAAACAGGCCAGGACTGGGGAGGGAACTCTGCTCCGTTCCGCAGCCCCTCCCTCAGGGACTGTGGCTAAATCGCTACCCATCCGTGAGCCTGTTTCCTCATCTGTGAGTTGGGCCTAATGATGAGATCAATGACCCACTGGAAAAGCTTCTGAGAAGCATAAAACTAGGGGTAGCTAACTCAGATACCCATGGGGGCTTCATCACAAAAAATGAGCATCCGGGCCGAGGAAGGCAGTAGGGTGTGATGGGGCCTGTGGTAAAGGCTCTGCGTCGTAGCATCAAACCCAGATATGCATCAGCTCTGAGCCCACCAATAAAACTGATCCATGGGCAGCCAGCTGGCCCCAGAAGGCAAACCCTACAGATGGATTAACTGAAAGGGAGCTGTTTAACTTTTTTTTACATAATAACAAGGTCTGACATTTATTGAGGGCTTGCTCTGTGCCTGGAGCAGACTCAGCACTTCACTAGGATTACCATGTTTGATCCTCACGCTGACCCAGAGGCCAGCTGAGTGGAAGCGTGCTTCCTACTTGGTAACTGAGCCAGTGAAACCAGAGAGGTTAAGTCAGAGCCCAAGATCACACAGCTTGGGGGTAGGGAGCAGGGCCCATTCCCAGGACTTTGGTTTCCTATCTGGAGGGCAGAATTGGGTAGGGGGAAGGGCAGACCCACTTGGCAGGGAAACCCCCCAAAATGTGGCTTTTCGTTTCTGTTGGAGAGGAGGCTGGGTGAAGGAGGAAAAACAAAATTAAACAAACTCAGGGTGTTGTGGAGCTGAGGAAGAATAACTTATTTTTTATGAGCTTGTTAGCATTTGTGAAGTTAAGTAAGTAGAAATTTATGCCATTCATTTGCATGCATTCAAGGAAGGGCTCCCTGGGCCCAGTGTGGTACCTGGATGCTCACAAGCCCCCCAGGGCAGCTGCCCCTCAGCTCACAGGAAGTAGCTGTTTTCTGGGGTTTCTTCAGATCCGGTTCCTGATGGCCCACTGTGTGCCTGGCACCAACAGCTGTGGCTGTCCTTGCTGTGTCTAGAAGCAGCTGATCTGGATGCCATCAGAGTGGCGTGGCCCTTGGTTCAGAGGTTGAATGTTCTAAACATGGTTTGTGGTCTCTCCAGGGGCCTCAGAAGGTGCAGGAGGCCCAGAGACCACCAGCTTGGCTGCCCAAGAGCTGGGGGACCTGAGACATGTGGTTTTATCTCCCTGGGCCTCAATTTTTCTCAGCTGTGAAATGGGGACAGTAGCAGCAGCACATGCTCATCTGGGATGACGTTGGCTTGTGGGGCTGGCCTGCCCGTATTCCTAGTTAACCTGGCTCTTTGGGTCCCTTTGTTTCCGGTGGAGCTGGATGATCTGTGAACTGGCAGACGCCCTTTCTAGGAGGCCTTCCTGGAACCCCTCCTGGGCCTCAGCCACTTTGTCTTGAAGCCCCATGGCTCCCTGACCTTCTCCCTGAGATGCCTGGTCTCCTGCGCTCCTGCCTTTGAGCTGTGAATGTCCTCAGGGCAGAACCACTGGGTCCAGAGCCCTGGGAGGCCCTGCTCCTGCCCCAGGGCTTGAGAAATGGTACTAAATGAATGAGTCCGTGAAATATTTAACCTCAGCCTCGTTTTCACTGCTCTGGAATGAAAAGCCCCTTCCAGGCGTGTAGTGATGTGTGGTTTTACAGCACTTTCAGACACGGCTGTCATTTGATCTCCACCTTTTGATCCCCACATCCCTTGTGCTCCCCTCACCCCCAGCCTTGGAGAAGGGAGGTCAAGGACTGCAATGAGGAAATAGGCCCAGGCAGGAGCGTCAGGATTTGAATCCAGCACTCATTCATTTGTTTTGGTTGCTGGGAAAGATTGAGGGCAGGAGGAGAAGCGGGTGACAGAAGATCAGATGGTTGATGGCATCACCGACACGATGGACATAAGTTTGAGCAAGCTCCGGGAGTTGGTGATGGACAGGGAAGCCTGGAGTGCTGTAGTCCTTGGGGTCTCAGAGAGTCAGACGTGACTGAGCGATTAAACAACCAGAGTTTGTTCATTTGGCTGTGTCAGATCTTAGTTGCATCACGTGAGATCTTCGTTGCGATGCACAGACTCTCTAGTTGTGGCGCGTGGGCTCCAGGGTGCATGGGCTTCAGGCTTTAGTAGTTTCTGTGCATGGATTTAGTTGCTTCTGGGCATGTGGGATCTTAGTTCCCTGACCAGGGATTGAAACCCAGGCCCCTGCATCATAAGGTGGATTCTTAACCACTGGACCACCAGGGAAGTCCCTCATTTATTTGTTCATGGAAACTTTTGAACTCCTGCTCTGTGCTGGGTATTGGGGATCTTGGGAAGAGTGAGCCATGTCCTGCCCTTCAGAGTCTTAGAGGCTGCACTCAAAAAACAGGCGCAATGAGGGTCGAGGGTTAGGAAGCTGCAAACTCTCATTCTTTTGTTCACCCAGAGGAGTAAGGTGGCCTTCCCTGGGGCTGGAGCACATGAGTGAGGAGAGAGGTGAAGCCAGGAAGTCAGGGAGGGCTGTGGAGGTTCTTCAGGCCTGATGGGAATCGGCAGGTAGGTGGGGGTGGCGGCGGGAAAGAAGGTGAGGGCCACAGCAGTAGTTCATGTGAGCTGCTGGAGGCTGGCGGAGGTGGGGAGAAGCGGGTGGATTCACATTGGTCACGGTTGGCTAATGGAACTTGTTCCCTCTGCCTCCAGGAGCTCAAGAGGGAAGCAGAGTGTTTATTCGGCAGACAGTTCTCCAGCGTCTGGTGTGGGCTGAGCATCGTGCAGAATTCTGGGGAACTGGGGGGGGGGGTGGTGAATGAGAACAGTCCCTGCCATTAGGAATCTCAGAGCCAAGCGGAAGGCAGATGAGGCTGACTGCTGCCTGGGTGGGCTGGAGGGCTTCCTGTGGGAGGTGGCTTTGAGTCTGAGGAGTAGCAGGCAGGAGGTAGGAGCGGGACATGACAGGTTGTGGCCATTTCAAGGGGAAAGGCCAAGAGGTGTTGGGTGAGAAGGGTAAGAATCTCCTCTGTGAGGACTTTGCAGTGGGCAAGGAGCGTGCAGGAGTCTGTGCAGGGCCTGTGAGCTCCCGGCAGGCCAGAGGAGTCCAAACTGTGTAGTCTTCCAGCAAGAGAGAGCCTGCCACCAGCTTTCAGAAATGGTATTGCGGATGATGCGGATCAGGACGGAAGGAGTGGGAAGAGCTGAGGAGTTGGGGAGGGGAGTTCTCCAAGGTGCTCTTCTGGGGTCAGGCTGAGGAGTGGGAGGCTGGTGTAGTAGAAGGGGGCTCGAGGGAGAGTCCCAAGTAGGAGGAGTCAGGCAGGTTGTGGCGGAGGCATGTATATGCAGGCATGCGTATGTGCAAGTATGTGTGGGGGAGGCACGTGTGCACAGGCATGTGTGTGTGCAGGTGTGTGTGTGTGTGTGTGCAGG